>NC_056732.1:868600885-868653385 GCF_019279795.1 Protopterus annectens | reverse complement strand
TTTTTGCAGATGATGTTCTAATTACATCAGCAGGATCTAATTCTTCTATACAGTCTCTATTTGATAACATGATGAATTTTAAAAGTATTTCTGGTTTAATATTCAATGAAGAAAAACTAAAATACTACCTATATATACACGAAAAAATATTCTCATTAGTGATTTTACTAAATATGTACCCAATTCAGGTCAGATAACTTATTTAGGTATAATACTATCTAAAGATATTAAATCTATTATATATAATAATTATAATACCTGTTTTCTTAATATACAAAATCTTTTAATACCTGGAATAATATGTTTTTACTATGGAGGAGAGACTTACAATTATTAAAATGATAATATTCCCCAAGATTTTATACTTAATACAATCAATAATACTTCCACCTACAAAAATAATTATCAAGAAACTGAACACACTAATGTTAAATTTCTTATGGGCACCTAATAGACCTAGGATTGCATTAAAGAAACATACTAATAGCTGGCCTCAAGGGGTATTTCTTTTCCAGACTTTAATTTATATACTATCTCTTCTATTGTAAAAGTTATTACTTTATTAATAGATCAGTCATATGTCACAAAATGGAAAGATTATTGGGAGCTAATTAGTATACACTTCATGAAAATCTCCTTAACACATAAAAATATGATTGTAAATAACTCCATGTTATGGTTACTAAAGGAATTTTGTACTTCACCTATTACACCTAAACATATGGTTTGTTACCCATTAAATATTATTATTAGTTATCGTAACTTTATATTCATGCACCCTAAGTATAGGGAATGGAATTTTATTGTATTTCCTATAATGTATACTCAGGGTATGCTTTTGTCATCTACTTCTGAAGGAACTCATTTAGCTATAGATAATGATCTAAAGTACTGGTATCAGTTGATATCTGATAATAAAGTTAAAAATCTAGATTTCTTAAAACAAGAATTTGATCTAAGAGAAACTTGCTGGTTAGAGGTTCAGACCTTTAGACAACATCTCATTAATAAAATAGATTTAATGTCTATAACTGTTAAAGAATCTATTCCAACACTGATTGATTACTTGATATTAAATTTACAGCATAAAGTTTCTGATAAAGGTAAACTTTCATAAATACATAAAGTTATCAGACAAGAAACTTTTTACAGTGTAGATTCATACTGGAATTATTTCACTTCTATTAATGGGGACCCACCAAATCAACAAGATAAACAATATATATTGGAATCTGCTTATAGAACTACGTCTTCCATTGCCTGGAGACTTTATACATGGAAATTTTTACATAGATCTTTTTATACACCTTTGGTAATGAATAAAATAAATAATAAAGATAATCTATGTAAGAGATGTAATGTAGAAATTAATGCTGACTGGGCTCATATGTTTTATGACTGTATAAAATTGAAAGAATACTGGAAGTCAATTAATGAATTTTGCAGGCTCTTTTACAGATAATTTCATTATTTCTAAATCTCTTATATTATTCAACACACCTGTACCTCAAAGTGTTAAAAAGGTTAAGCTTCCCTTGTTATGGCCTATTCTAGCAGTGGCTAGGAAAATAATAACTAGAAATTGGATTTCAGAAACACCTCCTTCGTTCAATGAATTTAAAAATGTTATGAATATAGTGTGCCATATGGAAATAAACACAATTAGGACTAGAACAAATAGAAAAACATCTTATTTTATTGTATGGGATAATTTACAAAATTTGTTAAAAAAATTTTAATTTCAATAGCATGGTATTTTAGTTTAATTAATTGATCTGATTGTAGTGGATGTCTTTGTAAATACTTTAGTTGTTTTGTTGAATATTATAATAATACCTATTTTTAATTACTTGTATAAAATTGTTATGATATTTCTCTTATATGTTAAAACAATAAACCTGTTTTGAAAAAAAAAAAGGCATAAAAAAAAAAAAAGAAAACGTACCTCCAATGCTCCTTCTTCTCTATCATATAAAGAAATATATCTCACTGTTACACTTTCAGCAATCTCTTCAATTCCATCATGACACTGGATCCCAACCTTCCAGTTGTCTCCCAAGTAGCATTACAATGAGATAATTCATGGTAGTTGCGGCTGGAAAAAAAATCACTGTAAATTATACGTCAAGATTTGCAGATACAAATTTTATAAAACACATTTCATTTCATCAGATATATTCTCCACTCTGCCAACACAAAATATCTGCATGTTTTAACTTCGATGAGGCCATAAATCACTGGGCACACACATCAAACTATTGGCACAACTGCAGGGGACACAACACATGGATAATATGCCCACAACTGCCACAATATAGGATAGTGTCAGTGCATTTACCTGATGGCAGAGCACAGAGCAGTGCCAATCACAGGGTGCTATTGAATGTGAGGAGGCAGGTATTAGTTTCCAGGGACAGTCCTGCAAACCTACTCTGATCCACATGTGTACCACAGGTCTACCTAACCATTCACAGGAATGATGTAAAAGCAAGACCTAGAGAAGTTCACTACAGAGGAGACTAAAGTGCTAGTGCAGACCCTACACACACACACTTCTTAGGTGTATTGTGGACAAGGGTATTTTAGACAAGGCATTCTGGTACCAGGTGTTTCAGAGATTGAGGCAAGGCATCAGTGCAGTGGGTGCTCAAAACAGAACCAAGGTGCTATTGCAGCATAAGGTCAATGACATGGTCCTATGTTTCATGACCAAGATTCTTGTGGAATCTGGTTATCTGCAGTCAGTGGTTTAGATACAGCTATGGCAGTGATCCTCTGTGGTAGTGATAAGCTAGACTACAGCAAAAACAAATAAATTAAAAAAAAAAAAAAACAGAGCTGGATGCCTCTATACATTTGCTGAATGATCTGTGATGTCTTCCAGGGATTCATTCTTTGTAGCGCTCTGTACATTATAGAAAATGAGTTGTTTAATACTGTAAACACTATAGTTGTTAATTCCGTGGCTCATTTGCCACCACAGCTTATATGTTTCATCATGTAGAATGCCATATGATGTTCTGCACTCTGTGCGTAGTCCTATGCTTGTAAAAAAACAAGATTTTTTTTTTGTTAATTTTTATGCACATCCCATACTGTGCTTAGCCTGTCAGCATTCTGTTGGACTTGCTTGTACTTTTCAGTAACTAGTGCTCAGCCCATGCAGTATTTTGATCAGGATTAATCTCTGCCACTCACTAGACAAAACTGTTCAGCCTCAAAGATAAATAGGGTCAAGCTAAATATTTATCCAAAAAGTGGGTCATTGCCATTCTGCCATAATTTTGTATCCTTTTTCTGCTTTTCTAGTCACACACACACACACACACACACACACACACACACACATATATATATATATATATATATATATATATATATATATATATATATATATCTATCTAGATTAATAGCAAGAGGTTCTCCTGTTTGATACTTGGCTAGTGTGCCTCTTGTGCAGAGTCTGCATATTTCCCTGTGTTCAAGTGGATTTTCTGTTGGTGCTCCAGTTTCCTCCCACATTCCAAAGACATGCATGTAGATGGATTGGACAGTCTAAACTGGACATAGGTGCGAGCGTGCATTCATATGAGCCATATGGAAAAACAACAGTGGCAGGGATAGCCACCTAGCATTGTGAACCTTGGCTCTAGATGACTGACACTCTGACACCATGTGCAAAATGGGAAAAAGGGATTGCAACTAGATGGTTGGCTATATGTATGTACATAATACAATGCTGAACGTAGAATATGCAGGCTAACGTGCAATAGTAGACCTGATTCCAAAATGTTGTATATACTAATGAACTACAGGTAGGTTTAAGAGCAACATATTCTTAACTGTCCAAATTTTTGCAGAATGTCCAGACTTTGCCTCACAGTTTTGGTCTATTCCTAATAAAATTTATGGTTTTCTGGCAAAAAAAAGTATATGGCTATAAAGAGGGCCTTCTACTCCTTGAAGTACTACTTTTCAGGTAAGACACTTCAGTCTGGATCTGATGATGCCTTACTGCAGAAGCCCAGTAGGCAGACTGATTTGGTATCCACTACCCCTTCAGACCTTTCAGTATTCAGTGGCACACAAGTGTAGCCATGCCAAAAAACACTGATGGGTTGTTGAGGGCTATTCCCCATCATTCAGAGTCCAAACGTTCTCATTTTGTGCTGGGATGGGTAAAGTTGTAATATGGTGAAAATACAAAATGAGTAAAATACCTTTAAATGTGTACTGCAGGACAGTAACAGAACAATTTTGGAAGTAGGTAGGTAGACAGAACTCACTATTAGCCAAAAATAAGGTATTAACTGCTGGTTACTGCAATATAAAATAATGTAGCCTATGGGCTTAAAACCAGTAATTTAGTTATTCATCTAGATGATTGGCTAGAAGGATGACTTAGGAGAAATACACATGGAGAACATAGACAAGTTAGTGTTCTTCTTGGGGTATACATACTGAAGTACCTAAACTATAGGGCTGGGATCCATGCCTATAAATAACATACATGCAGAGCAATTTGATATCAGTGGTTGTGTGTGTTGTGAAAACTCAACTAAAAATATACTGTTTATTTTTTTCCTTTCTTTTTTTGAACTGGAAGCCTAAGGTTCATATTTGTTTTGTTTATTGGAAAGCCAGAATCAAAAAGAGTTACATTTTCAATGAATTATATAATAAACCTATTCTGTATAATTCAAACTTTATACACAGGTATACTATATATATATATATATATATATATATATATATATATATATATATATATACATATATATATAAAGATATTCACATACATACATACACACATACACACACACACACACACACACACACACACACACACACACACACACATATATTTATATATAAAGAGAGAGAGATGTGTGTGTGTGTGTGTGTGTGTGTGTGTGTGTGTGTGTGTGTGTGTGTGTGTGTGTGTGTGTATGTGTGTGTGTGTGTGTGTGTGTGTGTGTGTGTGTGTGTGTGTGTGTGTAAATATATAGAGATGTACTGAAGTTAGTCAAAACTTCATTAGACTGACTCTAAAGACATCGGCCACAAATGGTTGGAGAAAAGAGATCTCTAGCACATATGATTTAACACACCCTTGGACCATGCAAAACAAATCTCCTATTTTTTGCAGGGTGGAAAGCCCCTATCCACCTCCACACCCTGCTAATTACATATACTAAATATGAGATTGCACAATCACCAGGAAATGTGCATAATCCCAGCCCCAGAGACTGTCAATCTCAAACACCTGTTGACCAAAGTGTATTGACAAAGCAATATATATATATATATATATATATATATATATATATATATATATATATATATATATATATATATTTGTATATGTATCTGTAAATACACACACACACACATATATATATATGTATATATATATATATATATATATATATATATATATATATCCTTAACCCTAACCCGCTCCCTAACACCCTAACGCTAACTCACTTAACCCTACCCCTATCGCCCCCCCGCCCTTAAAACCCTAAACCACCCCCCCTATCCCCCCCCTCCTAACTCCTAACCTAACCCCCCCCCCCCTATACCTCTAACCCTAACCCACCCCCCCTATCGCCTCCTAACCCCTACCTCCCTTACTCACCCCTATCCCCCCACAGACCGGGCTCCACACTTACCCACCTGCTGCCGCCTAACGTCCGTAATACCGCATAGCCACACAGCCCCATGTCGGCATCATCTGTCCTCGGCGTTTGTCATCCGGTCATCGTCGTCGTCTTCTCTTCTGTTCTGTCATGTTGATGCACCGGCCGTCTTCCGGTCTTCTTTCTTCTGATCTCTGGCCCGATTCCGGCGTCGGTCTTCTGCGCTGTTCGATAAGTCAGGTAGAACCATATATATATATATATATGTGTGTATATATATATATATACACACACACACATATAGTATGTGTGAGTGCGTGGGTCTACATAAAGAGCGAATGATCCAAAGATCGATGTGACCACTTTGCAAATGCTGATATGCCGTTATGCATGTGCTTAGCAAGAAATATTGACACATGCAAGACACTGTTAAAAAATAGAAAGAATCACCCCCCCACCCCCACCCCTGCTAATTAAATATACTAACTCTGAGTTTGGACAATCTTGGGGAAAAGGTAAATTTCCCTGCCCAAGAAATGCTCAGTCTTGCACACCTAATGACCATCTGTGTAGCATAGTCACATAAATGTTGCTAACTAAACAGATGTCACCAAAGGGAAACTCAATCCTCGATCAAAATCAGTTATCCCATATGGTTATACAGATATATCTGTATATCTATATATTGAGATATTTGGATATATCCATATTGATAAATAGGACATATAGGTATACAGATATCTCTCTCTCTGTATATATATAAATATATATATATATATATATATATATATATATATATATATATATATATATATATATGTGTGTGTGTGTGTGTGTGTGTGTGTGTGCCTGTAAATAAGTAAATACACACACATTAAGTGTATGTGTGTTTGTGAGTGTGTGCACTGTATATCTCTATATCTATCTATTTCTCTATCTATCCATCTGTCTGTCTGTCTTTCTCTCTTTATCTATATGTACTTTTCACCTTCCATAGGTTCTACTAAAATATTCACACACAGCAAGGTGAAAATCAAAAGGAAATGTAGAAAAAAATACAAAAAATATGTAAAAACATGTTGAATTCATGATATTTTCAATTCAGATTTACACTTTTGTTGATGCAAAGTGAAATACAAAGTATATGTGATGAAGTTCAGACGCTTATAAATGCCTGCTGCTTAAATAATACATGCAGAAAACTGATAAGTGCATATATCATTTTACTTTTGTGATGTATGAGTCTGTAATTCTCTGACAAAAGCAATGTGTCTAGCCTGTAAGCTTGAGATGTCTTATAAAATGATGAACAATGCTGGGCCAGAATAAAAATGTCATAGAATTAGAATATACTATTCTCAGAGCTTTTCTAAATAAAATTATATTTGAGTTTAGTTTTTTATTTCCAAGGGCCAAGGACAGAAAGCTGATTCACTACTCTTATGGAGTGTATTAAGACAATATTAAACCCAATCTTATCAGTATTCATTCTGTGATACTCAGACTGATCTTAAAGTTATGAGCAGTTCAAATCGTTTTAATGAAAGGCTTTGATGGTGATATTGAAAATGGCAGCATGAGAATAGATATCTGTATAAAAATACATCATAGCATTCAATCTCTGCTTAACAAAATAGCACAAATCATCTCCTACTAATCCACAAGATGAGTATAGACTGAATGCATGTTCCTGAGAACTACTGTCAACGGTACAAGTGAGAATTAAACTAACTTTATACATATTTTCATTTTTTATTATTTTCTTGATTCCTTTAATTTTTATAGCTTAATAAAGGACACTGATATTCTGCTTTCATTGAAAACTTTTATGGCTTGTTGTGTAGTTTGAGATGCAGCAATACCGCAGATGTCTATTCATATCAGCTTCCTACAAAAAGACTTGCTGGGGATCATAGACATTTAGCATATTGCACAGTGCAAATTATCATGGGTTGTTTTAACCCGATGGTTGTTTGAGGTTAACAGACAAGGGTAGCATGACTACAAAAAGCACAAAAAAGCAGAGTACACAAATTATACTAATAAGTGTGTGTAATAGCATGGAAATCAGAAACTACATGTAAATGAGCAACACAACATAAACAAAAGATTTAACACAAAAAAGTGGTCTGAGTTAGACATGTGTCTGTTTTTTACATCAAGGATCATGGTATATGTGAAGGTGCAATGTTTGCATTAGCTGCAGCTTTAGCTATATAATATGTGTTAATGGCACTGTGGTCATCTGCACCAATGATAAAGGTAGGTGCAGTACCTTAAATATAACCACCTGAATGAACAGCAGATTGTGGTCGACTTCTGTGTGGATAGGAAGACTGTATAGGACCTTATCAAACTGCTTCAACTATCAGAAGAAGTGAGCAAAATGGATAGAATGCATGGGCCTGGGCATATTAAGCTATATGATATGTGTTAATGGCACTGTGGTCATTCGGTCATTGAAACGGATAGAGAGAGTGCCTTACATATCACCACCTGAATGAACAGCAGATTGTGGACTATTTCTGTGTGGACAGGAAGACTGCATAGGACCTTATCAAACTGTTTCACCTACAAGAAAAAGTGAGCAAAATAGAATGCCTGTGCCTGAGCATATTAAGGCAGAGTTACATGCAGCTCTTTTGGCACACAGGGCTGTTACCCTATCTGGTGACCCCCCCCCCCCCGTTTTTAAGTTAAGGTTGAAAAAGCAATGTTCTCTACTTCAAACTGTAGCACACTGATGGCCAAAAGTGTAACTAGTGTATTGCTACAACTATGAAGATCACATGACTTTAAATAGGGCTTTAAAGAAACAGTCTCATTTAGACTTTAGCATTTGTCTCATTGCAGCATAATAATCAAACACATCTCAATTGTTTCAGTTTATTCTTGACATCACCAAGTCTTAAATCATCTTTAATAAGCTGCAAAATGAGAAAGGTAAAGTCACATGATGTTTTCAAATGTTTTAGTGGTTACTTTGTTGCTAAATGTGTATAAATTGTAACAGACTCATTTATTTTATGGATGGTCTGATGATGAATGTGTAGTGGATGCGAAAGCACTTATCTGTTCTTAAATTATTATTTTTTTATGTTTTTAAGCTGTGCTGCACTTTATTTCATTGCTGTAGACTCATTCACATATTGGCATGCACAATGTCCTCCCATGGTCTCATGCCACATGGCCAGTATCATCCACATAGTCAACCCATTACTGCCACCATAGATGGTGGTGATCATGGGAGTGGATTTTCAAGGTCATTGTCATGCAGTACCAATATTTCCTCAGAAACATTGAGTTTAGAATTGATTATGGGCAACAGAGGACATTGCCAGGATTGTGCCTATTGCTTCTGGGGCACATCTGGTAATGGATGATAAGTATGGTCACACCGCACTTCACAGTCTAACCATGGCAATGGAATTATCCATGCAACTCCCAGCAGAGGCAGCTGTCATGGGTGTGAGCATGCATGGATGCCCAGCCACCTAACATGCATGGCCTGGAACTATCCAGTAGATTGAGCTACAGAGATACAACTGGTGCTGAGGCTGTATCCTAGCATACACACACACACACACACACACACACACACACACACACACACACACACACACACACACACACACACACACACTACAGCCCCCGCAGTCACACACACTCATACCACCAGTGTCATTGCCCCACCACTCAACCTTCTTCATTTATCCCCAGCAAGCCCACATCTTACACATACTGTCTGCAGAAAATAAAATCAAGTTTGTCCAGCACTCAGACTTTTCCCTGTGGAATACATTGCACTCTTGTGTTCTCTCCCCCACCTTTGCAAAGAAACTAACTATGGCTAACCTAATTAAAAAGAAAAACAAAACAGAAATGAATGAAATTTGGGAGCAAACCAATTTGTCCAGAGACATCTTCGGGGGAGGGGGGTCAGTAGTAAGGGGAGTTAAGATAGTACTGGAAGAAAGTTAGTCTGGTGGGGATGGAAGGCTTAAATTGGGAAAGTAGGAGGGTTGGGAGGAAATGAGGTAAGTGCAAGGAGGGGCTTAACTGTTTTTTGTGTGAGTGTAACTGGGTAAGGGTAAGATTTTGGTGTGAACTTGTTAAGTCTTAGATGAACTGTAGATATTCTAGGTATTCCGGAGAACAAGTAGACCTTTAGTTGGTGAGTATTTTTTTCCTCCCCTCTTCCCACTGTATGTTTGACTGGATAATTTGTTTGGTTGTGTGCTTCACTGGTGGCTTTTCTGTTGAGTAGATTGTGGACTGGGTTTATGTTTAGTTTATTAGTTAATTAAAGTATTATGTGTGTGCTGCGGTTTTTTTTCTGAGGCCTTGTGTGCATTTAATGGCCTCAGGGTTTGTTTTGCTCGGTGCTGGTTGCTTCATAGCTGGGCTACATTGTAATATCCCTTGACTGTGGATTTCTTGCCATTGTTGAGATTTTGCAGGCAGTTCAGATTTTGCCTTGCGGGTTTTGTCTGCTCCTCTGTAGCCTGTGATTGTCTGGTGACAGGCTTGGGGTCACACTCACTGAATGGGGACGTGGTCTCTCCAATGTCATTACTCTGTGTTATGCACTTCAAGGTAGTAGTTGTTTTGTTGAGTCAACTGTGTATTAGATTTCCAGTTTTAACATGGTTGTGAATGTTAGCAGTTTATCTGTGCTTGCAGTTGTTATTACTTGAACATGGCAAAGTTCTGTTTACATTTTTGTTTTCAGTTAACACAGATCATTTATCTTTGGAATTCATCTGGGGGTTGTTTCAGAAGGATGAATATTTTTCATTAATTGGAATTGTGTGTGATAAGAGGGAAATTATTTGTTAGTCACAAATACTACTGGGGAGGTCTGTTTTAATTGTAAAGATTGTCAGTCATTGTTAGTTGTAATGATTCCTTTGCTTTATTAAATGTTTATGTTTATCCCTGGGGTAATGCTATGTAGTCAGTCGGTGCTTACTTTTAGTCTAACCACTCAATTGAACTCTGGTAGGGACAGATTACAAGAAGAAAGTGTTTTGCAATGGTATCAAGTTTATCAGTCTGTGTTAAAATGTTACTTTCATAATAAACAGTGCATGCTTGTTGTTGAAGGTACAGTGATTGTTTGTTGCTTGCAGAAGATTTTTTTCTTTGCTGGTGGACTAGTACGGAGTGAGGAGTGGGTTCTTAAACTGAGAGGTTGGGAGCTGTGGCTTCTCTCCTAGTTTGGCCATTGGTGGTTCATAGGTAGGTACCAGGCTATTGGCCCTAGGGCCTATATAAGCCTAGCCAAATGGTACCCTGGCTTTTGCCACCCAAGAAAATTATTTTCCTGTGCCCCTGTCAAGCAGAGCCACAGAAGTGATCACCGGGGTGAATTTCCTATCTCCCATCCAATCATCAGGATTTTTCTTGAAGAGTGCTAATGAGGAGTTTTGTTTGATATAGATAGGTAGTTTGTTCCAGAGTATGGGAAGTCTCTGAGATAGGAATCTATCCCTCCAGCATGCTCTGTTTATTGTGGTAACAAGGTTTAGGTCCCTAGAGCATGTAGCTCAGAGGGATTGGGATTTCTTTACGTGGAGCATGTCCAACAGCTCTGGGTTTGACATAGCTTTGTATGTTAGGCAGAGATCGCCTCTGAGTAGGCGATATGCTTCAGAGTAAAGCTGGAGTTTTTTGAGACGGTCTGCGTAGGGCATTTGTTTGAGGCCAGTAATCCTCTTTGTGAGGTATTTCTGTGGCCTTTCCAGTTGTTGTAGATGTCTTGTGAGGTGCATATCAAAAGGGGCATTGTACTCTATAATGGGTCTAATGAGTGATGAGTAGAGGGGAACAATGACCTCTTTTTTCCTGGATGAGAAACCGTTTGTGATGAGGTGTGTCACGTACAAGGATTTCCTGACTACTGTGGTGATGTGATTATCAAAGGAGAGACTACTGACCACCTGTGTCCCAAGGTCTCTAATCACACTTTCGGTGTTAAGTAGACTACCACCTATGTGGTAGTTAATGGGTACAAAGTTTTTACCAAAATGGATGACAATGCACTTTTTGGCATTGAGCTTGAGGCCATGGCTTTGACACCAGGCATCTGTCTCAGTGAGGCCCTTTTGTAGGATGTCCACATCATTAGGAGATTTGATTATGGCTCCTAGTTTGCAGTCATCTGTGAACTTTGTTAGCCAAAGACCTTCTGTGTTAGCCTGTACTTCAGAGAAGTAGATACCAAACAGGAGAGGACCTAGGACTGAACCCTGTGGTACTCCACTTGTCACTGGTCTGAAGTTGGATTTAGAGTCTGCTACTTTCACAGTGTGGGTTCAGTCAGTGAGACAGTTGGCAACCCATCTTGTGACATAGGGATTTATACCTACTTTAGTGAGTTTGTCTATAATTCCAGAGTGGGGGATGGTGTTGAAAGCCTTGGCGAGATCTAGATAGGCTGTGTGTACCACTTTACCCTGATCTACAGCTATGGTGAGCAGCAGTTGTGTTTCTGTGGTTGTTGTTACAGGATTCTGGTCATTTTGAGTACTTTTCATTTGCTATCCTTTTTATAATGTCAAGACTCTAGTATGAATTTATGAACTTGAGTATTTATAGGGACTAAGTGTAGTTTTGTGAGAGTGATGGGCATAGTTGTTTGTGCAACATGGTTACTTTTTAGGGTATATGTTGCATTTTAAAGATCCTTTTGCATTTTAGAGGGTCGAGTGTATTTAATTTCTGTTGAAAAGATGCAGAGAGATACAATACCTGCTTATGAATCAGACTGTGATTCTCAAGTTGTGAAAGCCTTGAGCATACTTGGAGACGATTGATATTGTTGCTGCTTATGGTAAATGGGCTTCCGCACTAACTGTGTTTTTCACACTTGGGCACTGACTGTGTTTTAGCAATTGAAGACTTGGGGTCACGGTTTATTGTGACGATAGGTTGTGTGAATTATTGTGACTTGTGATGGTGGTTTTCACACTTTGGAGGCAGGGACAGAGTAAAGGAAAAAAAAAAAACAGAAAAAGGGAAGAGAACGTGAATCAGAGAACACTATTTTGGTTCTGGTCTCTTGGGTGGTTCTTAGTTGTTGGTGGTATAGGGTCTTGCAACTTTCAGTATTTAGGTAGCTTCCAGCCATGCAGTGAGTGACTGGTGAGGTGCTTCATGCTCAGCGAGGCACCTGTGAGTAGCGGTCACTCTCCACACGTGTGGTGTGGTGTTAACCATTATGGGGCAGTGCAGAGGAGGATTAATTCTGGTGTGTAGACATTCTGCCATACCCATATCTCTCAGCTGTACAGATTTTTCCAGAATTTCCAGAATTTTTTCTCATATTTTAGGTCCATTTTTAATGCAGTTGTGGTTTTTTATTAAATTATTGGTGAATCATTAAAGATGATTGCAACCAGAGAATAATGACAGACATTTGAGTTTCAGATTTCATACCCTTCAGAAAAGTCATGCTGATGTACCCCTGTTATTCTATTAACTTTCTAAGTTTGTAAGAACAATATTAAAAATTCTCCCTATTTTTGGGCATTTGTTCAGCATTATTTATGACTTTGTCCAGATTCTTTGCCCTAAGGTGTTGACAGATATGGCCATACATTTCAACTGCTTAGATGTTTGCAGAATGCATAGATCTTGTGGCAAATCATTGAGGGATAAATTCACTAAATAATGACAGGCTTTTGAGTCTTAGACTATATATCCTTTACATAATGCATGATATACAAGACCTCTGATGCTAGTAACTTTCTAAAGTTTATAAAATTATTATGTGAATTTGTCCCTGTTCTGGGGATCTTGCTTCCCCATTATTTTGGCCATGTCCAGTTGATTTTTGTGTGTGTGTGTGTGTGTGTGTGTGTGTGTGTGTGTGTGTGTGTGTGTGTGTGTGTGTGTGTGTGCGTGTGCAGTTTTAATGTGTGTGTGTGTGTGTGTGTGTGTGTGCAGTTTTAATGTGTGTGTGTGTGTGTGTGTGTGTGTGTGTGTGTGTGTGTGCGCAGTTTTAATGTGTGTGTGTGCGTGTGTGTGTGTGTGTGTGTGTGTGTGTGTGTGTGTGTGTGTGTGTGTGTGTGTATGTGTGTGTGTGTATGTGCACAATCTTAATGTTTTCTTTCTCTTCACAGATGGTTGGTGCACATGGTATTGCAGGCAGAAGAATTGTTTTGGGAGCTGACAATGAGTGGGTCTCCTGTCAGGAAAAGATTAGGCAGAGAGACACAGAGTGCCCAGATGGAAGAGATGAAGGCAGGCACTAATGATCAGGTCAGTGGCCAGGGGGAAGCAGACACAACAGGCAGTTGATAGCACCACAATAGAGGTTCTGGGTAGTGGAGCAGGGCATGTTGACGTTGTAGGTAAGGATACTTTGTTCGGGGTTTAGGCAGACATGTCTGGTTTGGGGTGGTTGGGATTATCATGGGGGTAGGTGGAAGTTTGATACCAGTTTGGCAGCCTGGGGAAATTGTAAACAGAGTAGAGGATTTGTAGAGGTTTAGTGAAAAGGGACAGGTCAAGAGGGATGCGTTGAGTGGAGAATATAGCCTAGAGTCATCATTAGGGAGTTTAGGGTCATGCCTGGGGGGGGGGCATGCATTGCAACAGTAAGAGGGGTGTTCAGATTTTGGGTTGCGACTGGGGGAAAGGCTACTTGTGCAAGATTTGGTCAGGCAGAAAGGGGTACTTTTTTTTTGTCCCATACATGCGAGCTTCAGAGAAAGAAACAATCTGGAAAGGCAAGTGTGAGGATATTGTTGAGTTAATTGATCTTGACTGGCTGCAATGCTTGTTGGAACTGGAGACAATGAATAGCAAAGATCTGCTAGTGGCTTTTGCGGCACTGGGGTGGAGGACAGTGGGTAAGCTGCAAGCAAGAATGTGGGACAATTGGGGGTTAAGTTGCAGGTACTACATGGTGGTTTGGTTACAAAGGATTCCCAAAACCTAATTAAATTGCATAAACCAACACATCTTGCTTGAAATCAATTGATGTCCTTTTTTCTTACACACCTCTGGAACTCTCTCACTTCTCTCATCTGCACCACTAGCAGTCTCTCCTTGTTTAAAACATAACTGCACTCGCACCTTACTTCACAATGGAAATGCTCTTGCTCTCATCCAACCTAATTCTACCACACCTTCTTCCTAACTTTCCAAACTTTGCCTGTCACTACCTCCTCAAATTTTACATCCTTTGGGACATATTCGACCAATGACTAAAAGATTACCTCATTGTAATTCCCTCAGAAAAAAATACTACTTATTGAATTAACCTGATGTAATTTTCCTAATGAAAATCTTTTTTTACTTCTGTATTATGTGACATCTATTTGAATTGTGCAATATGGGTTTGTACTATACAAAATATGTATTTAACATTTAATTGAAATGTATATTATGGATTTGTGCTCTTTCTGTACTATGTATTTGCATTTCTCTGGAGCTTTTCTCCCCGGGACTCCATTGAAAATTGGCTCCTTGTAGCCCAATGGACTATCCTGGAAAACAAACTGCAAATAAATAAATTAATAATAAATAAATAGGATAACTCCATGGCATTCTTACATTTGGTTTATTTTCACATGATTCATGTGCCACAATGATTATGGGTGGGGAATGCGTGGTTATGGTGTGATCAGTGGTTCCATAAGTGAAAGGTGATCAATGAAGCACTGCATTGGGGTTAGCCACCCAGACATTTGGTTATCCACTATGACGGATTACTTTGGGACCATTAGCAGATGGGCTAAGCCTAATAGGGGAAAGGGTTGGTGTGTGCAGGGCCTCAAATGTGAGCTTTGTTCATGGGTGGTGTGCAGGTTTTCACATGCTTGTGAAAAGTGGATGGGCATACATCCAGATTTTCAGTGTAATCATTGAGAAAGGAAATTTCTCATTCTGGGCTCTTTTCTGATTGAAGGGGAGTGTGATGATTGGGGAAAGATGGGTGAAGGCTGCTAGCCTAGTCAAATAGAATTTGATACATCATTCTATCATTTGTATATATAAATGTAAAATACAGGCTTGTGTTCTTAAATGAAAGTAAACAATGTAAAATGTGAACTTCAAGATTGTTGCAACATTGCCATCTGCTGTAAGGAAAACCAAGCCAAACATTTCAAATGTTCTTTGAAGTTACAATTATCTAAAAAATGGTGCCAAAGTGACTGGCTGAACACATTCTTTCTGTTATCTTAATTTAAGGAGTAATTGTTAGAGCATACATGTGAAATGTCTTTTATTGTTGTAGTTTCCTGAGCAGGTGTTAGTTTGCTAAATAATGCAGTTTGTGGCCTGGGAACTCAAGACTAAGTGTCAAAATGATGTAATGTGAATACTGGGAAAACCTAAGTGTCAAAATGCTGTAATTTGGGAGGGCCTTAGCAGAGCTGTTTGTTAGTGTTTTAAAAACTATTGTTCAATGAGAGACTGAAATCATTTGTCTTGGACCATCAACCCCAGCACTGCTTGCTGTTTATGTATGTAAGTAGGATTATAGCACTGTGTTTTCTTTTAAGATTAGCTAAAGATTAGAAAGTTAGATTAAGTGTTTTTCTTTGACATCAGACCTGTCCTACTGGATTGTTTTAAGTTTCTGTATGATCTCTGAACTCTTAGATATCTCTGTTGTGTAGTAGAATTGTCTTGTGTTTTAATTATTTATTATTAAATATTTTAAAATCCTTTACCTGTGGCTGGTTTGTGTAGAGAAGTAGGTTCTAGGGTACATTGCATATTTATAGAGGTTATCATGATAAGCCACTCTAATAATCCTTAGATTGTATAGTCACATTACCAATTGGATAATAATATTGCACAGTAATAATTGGACACCCTTTAAGGGCCTTTGGGTAGCTGATAAATTATTAAGCTGGTGGTGGCAGTAATTACTACCATATAGACTGGGTAAAGGGGCACAGCTAGAGAATCTGTGTCAGCCTTTCCCAGGAGTGTCTGTGAAGTTGTATAAATACTTATCTCAAAGTGTGTGTGATGTGTCAGTTACCTGGGCAGGAACATGAAGCACTGGTTGGACAGAGAGGGTACTGGAGGTTAACTTGCCAGCTAAGCTGAGATCTGGACCCTATAGCTGTGCCAATGGGGAGTCTTATTGGGGACCTGGAGAGCAAGGGAGCAACCAGCCCCAAACTGATTGTGATCTCTGTGTGCACTTAAGGGAAGTTGCACTTTACTGTGTGTATTAGTTATCCTTTCCTCTTCTAGGAGACAACCTCCCTGGTGTTAGTGGTGAGGATTGAGGCTCCTTGATTGTTGGGCCAGGGAATGGTCATCATAGGGAATATTACCTCCTTCAATCCAGGGATTTTGGGAGTGAGGTAATTTTCAAGGGGAGAGTGTCTTTGATGGGCCACAAGTGAAGACTGTGTGATGCATTTACCCATCGCATTCTGGGCATTATAGCATATGGTAAAAAATGAACAAGCACAGGAATCGGTCTAGTTCCAGCCTCACTACCATGAGTGTTGAGGAAAAAAAAAAAAACAGAGAAACTAGTGGTCATCAATGAAGTTTTAAGACCACTAGTTTCTCTATTTTTTTATTAATTATAGCATACGGTCAGGCAGTTTCCAGAGTTGGTGGAGGAATTTAAGGGTTTTCTGTAGGTTTACTATTAAGTTAAAAGTGGGGCTCATGTGATAAGAATTTGTTTTTAGGGTGGGGGAAGGAGGAGATATTGAAGATTTGGAGAAGAGTGGGGTGCAAGCTAGTTCTGGGCCCATTTGGTTGTCCTCCTTTTTGACAGTTTTAGGCTATCCCATTGGGCTTGGTCCCTAAGAAGTTGCCAGGTGAATTCCAGTTGATTTGCCATTCATCCTTTTTGATTGGCAACTCAGTTAATTATTCCATTTCTGTAGAAAATGCAACAATTGGGTATGATTCATTGGATGACACAGTGCAAGTCATGAGGTTTACAGATCTGTGGTTGAGAAGGGTGGATATTTTGTCTGCTTTTAGTTATTACTGGTGCAGGAGGATGAGCGGCTGTATTTGGGCATGGGGTTTAGAACAAGTTACTTTGACATAGCCATACCAATGAGGTTTTTAGTAGCCTATACCATTTTGATGAGTTTAGCACTGCACTGCATTGGATGACATAGCAACAGGTGGGCACTCATTAGGCGGTACATTAATTGGATGATTATTGATGGCAAGCAGGGGGTTTGAATGAGTGATGGAGGGTATGTGGGTGTTTTTGATGATGTGTGAGGAGATGGGTGTTTCATTTGGCTAGGCAGAAGTTGCAGTGCCCTGCCAAGACATTTTGCTTCTGGGGTTAATGGATGCAGAATGAGGCCTGCTTTGTTTAGCGTTCAAGAAGATAGAGAACTTTGCTTGCAGGACAAGTACTTCCAGACATACATTTCATAGGTTTGTGGCTTTCTTGTTGAAAGGGGGGTGGAGCCTACATCATGGGTGCAAGGTAAGGCTGTTTAGTTGGTTAAGGTGATTTGACTGCTGCTAGTACTATATATTTCCACTGGTGGCAGGGTTGCAGGATTTGATGAAGCTTTGAATAATAGGCATGTGTTGCAAGGCTGAGTTAGAGTTGCCAGTGGTGGGAAGGACAGGTGCTGGCCGAGGGCAAAACAGCCTTGTAAAGTTTAGCTGGGGGATTTATAGTTAGTGAATGGTGACTCCATGGATTATAATTTATGGATGACGTCACTATGGATGTATAATTGAGTGTTTGGGGGTGTTAGGCTGGTTGGGTTGGTGGTCTGGCAGGATGTGACTATTTTCTGTGTCATTAAAGATATGGTCGCATAAATATAAGAAGGATCAGATTAGGAAGGGTGAGCAGAATGTTCTGGTGAGGGATAGGCATGAGTTGGGTCTAGTTGGATGGTCTAAGACTTTACAGCAGCCTCATGCTGGGAGCCACAGGATATGGATTTTTCTGTTGAACGGTGGTCAGGTAATGATGAAAATCAGTATGAGTGTGTGATGAGAAGGGCGTTTAGTGTCTTGGCTTTACAAGAAAGAGGTTTTCAACTCAGTCATTTTACATTGAAAGGGCTGCTGGTTTGGCATGAGAAGGTAGGTCAGTAGGGGTTATTAAGAGGGGAGTTTGTTGATCTCAAATGCCCTTTTATCTTATAGTAGATAATTGGTTAATTTAGTCACCAGGGATCCAGTCTGGTTCAGAGATGAAGGAGTACACTGGAATGATTTTGGCTTGGACCTCTTTAATGTATACTTAGTTTTGCTTTGAAAGGTTTGGTGAAGGTTTTGGAGTGAATGAGGGGGGACGGCATGTATTAGTCTGGATGGTGGAGAAGACGGGCAGGCTTAGCCCTTTTCTTTTCCCCCGCTGATGTTGGGTGTTTAATTCAGTGAGTCGGGGAATGAAATTGAGCAATGGGATGCTGCGTGATAAGTAAAAGTAAATGAGTGGAGGTGAGGTTGCTGCTTATTTGGTAAGGGTGAGTGAGGTTACGCTGCCCTAGTAAATGGTTTTATATAAATATATATATATATATATATATATATATATATATATATATATATATATATATATATGTTCATGCTGTGATCAATAAATTAAAATATAGTTCAATACAGTTATATTTATGGAAGTTTAATAAAGGTCATCAAATGTCATTTGGTGTGGTGTATTTTTTGAAGGGGACTGGGACAAATGAGGTTTGTGAACAAACCAATTTGTCAAGGGACATCTTCCAGTGGTGGAAGGTCGGGTAGGAACAGCAAGGGGAGTTAAGATGATAGTGGAGGAGAGTTAATGTGGTGAGGATGGAAGGGTTAAACTGGAAAAGTAGGAGGGCTGGGAGGAAATGAGGTAAGTACAAGGAGGGGCTTAACTGTTTTTTTTTTGTGTGAGTGTAACTGGGTAAGGGGGTAAGATTTTGGCATGAACTTGGTAACTTCCCTAACTCCCTCTTTTAAGAACATTGAGAATCATGTGGTTATTTTATAGGTTAGGTGTTTAGTCAGAGAAGAGGGGCAGGCATGTCCCTTTTCTGTTCCTCCTTTGGTGCTGGATGTTTAATTCAATGAGTTGGGAATGAAAGTGAGCAATGAGACGCCTCTTGATCAAGTGTGCAGAGATGAGGACTCTGTTTAATAAGTAAAAGTGGGGGAGAAGATGGGCAGGCTTATCCCTCTTCTGTTCCTCCTCTAGTTTTGGATGTTAATTCAATGTATTGGGGAATGAAAGTGAGTGATAGGATGCTGCATGATAAGTAAAAGTAAGCGAGTGGAGGCGAGGATGCTGCTTATTTGGTTAGGGTGAGAGAGGTTACCCTGCCCTAGTAAATGGTTATATAGATATTCATGCTTTGATCAGTAAATTAAAATATTGTTCAATAAAGTTATATTTATTGAAGTTTAATAAAGGTCCTCAAATGTATATCATTTGATGTTGTGCATTTATTGAAGGGGACCAGGACAAATAAATATCTATCTTATTTGCTTACTGGGAAAGTCCAACTTGGAACAAAGACAATTTTCATCGGTGGCCTGGGGAGAAATGCTCTAGGCACATGTCTTTATAAAGTGAGAGGAAACTGGAGTACCCAGAGAATACCCACATGAATGCAGGGAGGACAAGCAGACTCCACACAGAAGGCAGTCCATCCGAGAATCAAACCAGAGAACCTCTTGCTGTGATGCGACATTGCTACCACTGCACTACTGCACCATCTGTCATGATTTGTTTTGGTTTCACTGTCAAAATTCAATGAGACATGAGACCCAGATATACTAGGCAAAACTGATGACATCACACAAATACATGTTATTACTCTTTCTGAATTTTCCCTAAGCAGTTCTGCTATGGCAGCCACTCTCTGATTTTAAGAAGACAGCTAGTTCTTCATAGGTTCATAGGTATATACTAGGCTAATGACCATCAGGGCCTTTATAAACCTAGCCATGCAACTCAACCCAATTGCATCCCCTGGTGACATGTGCATTTTAATTGGAGGGATGTATGTTTGTTATAAGGGGTATGTTAGTTAGGCGTGTTATTAATTAGAAGGTTGCTAAAATGTTATGGGGGGTGTTAGGGAATATTTAGTGTCTGCCTCCATCTGTAAGAGATAAGGGGGGCAGCTTAGCGATGAATTTATGATTACCCATCCAATGTTAGTTAGGGAACGTTTACTTTCAGCCTCTGTATTTAAGAGAAATGGGAGCCAGCCTGAGGATGAATTTGTGATTAAGCTCAAGATTACATTTGAATAGGGTTAGGGATGGATTCTGCTTCACATAGATCCTTTGATTCACATATCTGGCGTGACAGCATGTTCTGTTTATGTTTCAGGCAAAGTTGAAATTCCTGGATCTAGTGTTTCTGGTGCTGCTCATTTGTTAGATAAACAAAACCCTCCATCATGGCTGATCTAAGGATGTTTTATATGCTAAGTATACCTCTCAGCTGTACAGATTTTCACAGAATGTCCAGATTTTTGCCTCATATTTTGGTCCATTTTTCATAAAAATTGTGGTTTTCTGGCAAACTAGGTGCAAATCATTAAAGACTGAAGTTAGAAGATAATGATAAACATTTGCTTTTCAGACTTCATACCCTTCAGTAAATTCATGCTAATGCACAACCTGCTATTCTGTCAACTTTCTAAGTTTGTAAGAGCAATATTTAAAAATTGTCCCTATTTTTGGCCCTTTGTGCCACTTTTATTTATGACTTTGTCCAGATTTCTTTCTCTAAGAGGTTGTGAGGCATGATGCTAAGCACATATTGCCTCTCAACAACCTGTAGGATACCAAGTATAGGACAATGTGTTAATACCCAGATTATCTTGGTGTCAAACCTCTGTGAGCATTTCATCTGTTGCATATCCCTAGTCAGATACATGCTGAGGGGGAATTGTAGACAGGTAGAACGATACTAAAGTTTCCTTAAACCTGGACGCCATACCCTTACTTATAAGTCAGTTGACATAGCATGATTTTCTTACTGCCTTGGTTACATGTTGGTCAAAGGCCAGATTACTGTCTACATATCTTCCTAGATCTTTAACTACTGGGTTAACTCTTAGAGGAGTCTATCAATGGAGAATTTTGCCTGAGTAGACATTTTCACAAAGGGCACTATAATGCACATTTTTGCACTGAGTTATAATCCATGGCTTTGGCACCACTTATTTATCTATGTTAAACCCTCTTGAAACATGTCAATATCACACAAGGAATTTATGATAGCTCCCAAATTGCAATCATCTGTGGACCTGGTGAGCCAGAGGCCCTTGACATTAACCGTGACCTCTGAGAAGTACATGTCAAGCAGGACTGGGTGCAGCACAGAGCCCTGAAGTACTACACTGGTGACCTGCCTCTTTGTGGAAGTGGTCTCATCATTCCTGACTTCTTGGGTCCTATCTATGAGCCAGATGGCAATTCAGCAAGTTGTGCAGGGATTTATGCCTAGTTTGATTAGTTTGTCAACAATAACTGGGTGGGTTATTATGGCAAACTTCTTAGCCAGATCTAGGTAAGCAGAATACACCATTTTCCCATCATCCATTGTCTTGGGTACCTTCTCAAAGAACCAAGTTAAGTAAGCATGACCTTCTTTTGACAAAAATCAAACTAGGATGAGTTAAGTGTCTTTTACTTGCCAATGTCTTTGTTGATCATTTCCATGATAATTTATTCCATGGCTTGGTGTATTAAACTAGTCAAAATGATAGGTCTACAGTTTCTGGGGATGGTTAATGGTCCACCCTTATGAAGGGGGATAACTACTGCTGTCCTCCATTTGCTTAGTACAAGGTGACCAACAGTCCCAGTTTTTCCAGGACAGTCCCAGTTTGGAAGTCTCTGTCCCAGCATCCCATACATTGTCTTTAGGATGCAGAAATGTCCCAGTTTAGATCACAACCCCATGTGTGAAAAAAATTGGAACAGGAGTTGTGGAAAGATAACGACTGCCTTAGCGAATCAACTACATTTTCCATGTGACCGCTCGGCTTCTGGCACATGCCATTGCGGTAGCAGAGAGGTTAGTTATTGCTCTCTTCCAAGATCTACAAAATGGGGATTTTCGATGTGTAAGAAGCTTAGCTGTCACCTTAATGTTTGGGAATCTCCACAGCTGTGAAGTTATACGCTTCGATTGGATATGATTTGTATTTGTATTTGAAAAGTTGACATGTTAGATAAAGAGGTAGTAACTGAGAGATTTTCAGATGTATGTGCAGCACATTTGTCTTGCTATGCTGATCTTTTGAGATGTGTTAAGAATGGAGATCTGTTGCAGTATAGCTGTAGCATCCTTTATAACAATGTTTTTTTTTTAATCTAGCACTTTTCTGTGTTGATCTTTTTGTACAAAGTATTATTAAATGTAAACTTATTTCATTTTAATAAAAAGTAACATTATGTATTACTAACTAGTGGCACAGTTATAAAACTAACTGGGAAGTCTAATGGATGCAGTATATACAGACTTCATTAAGGCTTTTGATACAGTGCCTTAGTGGAAGGTAGTAGGATGTAGGAATCAGATTGTTGAAGTGCTTAGAAAACTAAGAGGCTGGATGGTTAGAAGTGTGGAGGGGGAACTTTGTAGCTATGTCTGAGTGATTTTCTGTGGTTTCACTTCATTTACATTTGGAAATGATCACTGATATTTCTGGGTAAGTCCAGTCTGTTTATTGATTTTATGACTGGAGGGATAAGTGTCGCTGTTTACAAAATTGGTAGGCATGTGAATGCTTGAGTTCAGATAACTCATTACATCTGAGTGATGCCTTGAGGTGCATCTGCAGTTAACTCCTACTGACGCATCTAGACATCAAATATGGCTTGTTCATATTTAAATTAATAATTCCAAAACCATGCTATGTACAAGGTTTTAAAAGATCTCATCTTAAAGTTTACACAATGGCAAACTCAACTGCATTAATATTTGACCCCTGTCTAGTGCAGGTAAATATATATTAGCTGTTGTTTTTATGATATTAATTTATAAAGGCACAATTTTCACATTTTTCTAAATATCTGAACAACTAAGTAACACAGACAGAAGAACTCCTTAGCCTCATACGAAAGCTCTCAGCTAGCTGAATAAACTGCTGCTGACAGTATATGTGTTAGATGAGTGGTTGCTGAAATATTGTAAGTTGTTTAGAAAATATTAGAAATGTAATAGTTTTGTTTACTGTGACTTATACAATTCTGGTTTAAGACTTAGAACCTAAAGAATACTACCACTATAAAAATAGTTTGTGCTGAACGGTTTGCCCCTATGGTTCCAGAGATATGAAGATTTGTTTGATTTGATTCTGTCAAAATGCTTAGGCTCCGCCCATTGGACGTTACAGTGCACACTTCATGAGCTCCATTGGAGTGAATGAGTTAAATAACACAAGGGCAGTACACTTTGTGTTGAATGTGGAGGCATTTTGTAAATTAGAAATTCCCTTAGGGTGAATTGAGGGGAAAATTTTCTACATTTTATATTCAGGCTTAACCATTTTGTGTAGTGAGAGAGCGGTATAAAAGATCCACAGAATGTGAATGAACAGTAATTCCATGAGTGGGAGAACAGTAGACATGAAAAATAAGGAGAACAGCACACAATGTCGAATGATATTTTGCATGAGGGGACAGTCTTTGTCCTGCATCCTAACTCCCTCACTGTTACAAATAGAGACTGCACAGCCTTCAGGCAAGTCAAAACTGTCTTAGCACCACAACTGCACAGTTTCACTGTTCTTTAAAGCTTGAGTTTATTACATTTTTTTGACTAATCTTGTCAAATATGCTGGTACCATTCCTGGCATCCAGCAGAATGCTGAGATGCATGACTAAGTAGAGGATTATAGGGATGAAGATGATGTCCTTTTGTTATAGATGATTGCATTTAGGTTTGGGGAGCATGCCGGTCTTCAGTTAGCAAGAAAGACCTTAGGTCAGGCCCAATAAAGGCTGTGTTTTTAGCCTTAGTGAGCGCTGTTTTGACCTGCTTCCTGCTGATAGTTGGGGGGGTTATGCTTGTAGGCATTTCACAAGGGAAGGTGAGGGGATGGGTAGAGTTTGAGCTGAATTTGCTGGCCAGCAGATTTACTATGTCACTGCTCAGTGAGGGTGACACCACTTACCACCAGTTCTGCATACTGTTGTGAGCTGCATTTGAGGATTTGAACAGAGCTGTAGGATGCCTTGTGGTTGTTTTTAGCACGAGAAGCTATCTTGACCTTGAATTGGCCTTGTTGGATTCAATTAGTCCTGTTTGTTTTTCTGTTTAGTTTTATTAATGACCTGTTGTCATTATGAGAGTTGTTGTTTCTGACTATGACCATGACATTTTTTCCTTTTATTATATATCCGGTTAAGATTAGGATTCCGCCAGTGTGATTTATTTTTTGAGTTTGTTTTGGCTTACATCCGGTAAATAGAACAGCCACAATACAGCCATTTACATGATTGTAGTGTTTGTGTGAATAATTCTGCAGAAGTTGCTGAAAGCTCTGTATTAGGTGAGGCACTGAATTTTGACACAGTGTCAATTAATAGGATGTGGTTTGTTTAGTACAGTTTCTAACTGTAAATAGTTTTTTTATTGGGCTTTCCAAACTGATTTTTATTTCGATTGAGACAGTTTTGTGATCCAACCTCACCAGTAAGGTCATGACATGGCAATTCTCCCATACTGGTGAGAACAAGTTCCAATATGTTTGAACCTCTGGTTGAAGTGCGCACTAAATGATCAAAGCAAATGGCATTAAATAGTCCAGTAAATCTAGTTTCTGCAGGCTGGTGGAAGTGTATCTTTCCCAGTCTATAGAAGAGTAGTTAAAGTCTCCCACGAATAGATTGTTTGTTTGAATTGAAAGTGTCTACAATTGTTCTAGATAAGAGCCATGGAACACCTGAGACATAGAGTGTGACCTATAGCTTGCTAACATAATGTAAGATACTCCATCTAAGGTGATTTACAATTGGATGAACTCCATGGTATCATCCAGTTTAACCAACTTGGAGGTATACTTGTTAATTTAGATTCAGACACCTGCACCTGAGGTTCCTGTCTGTGTGGTTGATAATCTAAATATGTGGAATGCACTGTAGCCTTACACTGCCAGAGTACTTTCTTCAGCTTTAAGCCATGTCTTGGGAATTCTTATTACGTTGTCGAAATTTTACAACTTTGAACACCGTATGGTCGAACCCATATGTTCGAAGTTGTAAAACTTCGAAAACAGTAAAAAAGAAAAAAGAAAAAAAGAAAAAAACTTACCTGATTGTTTTAAGCAGTGTGCAAGGCCCCCTGCACCCACCACATCCCCCGCTCTTTAAATATACCAACTCCGAGACCACACTATAATGCAGTACAGTGTGGAAAGGGAAGATTTCCTTTTACTACACTGCAATGTGATCTCGAAGTTGGTATATTTAATGAGCAGGGGGTGTGGAGGGGGTGCAAGGGGGCAGTCAGGTACATTTTTTTTTTTCTTTTTTTTTTTTTTTTAAGTATTCAAAGTTTTAGAAACTTCAAACATATGGGTTCGAACATATGATGTTCGAAGTTGTAAAACGTTGATCACATAATAGGAACCCATGTCTTGGTAGTGGCAGAGATGTCAATATTTTCCAAAGTGAGGACAGCTTATAAGTTGTGGAATTTCTTGTAAAAAGCTCCTCACATTGAGCAGTAACACCTCTAGGTTCCTTGGGTTTTATTTGCTATGTCAGTAGGATTACCACTTTTGCATTGCCAAAGAATCCCGCTGGATTGACACGAGAAACTAAGCCAATTGTTAACGCTAATCTTTTTTTTTTTCATACTGTGGGTTATTTACACACACGTGGATATGATAGAATCATACTGGTACCTCTGGTGCAATGACTTGAGTGCTTATGTAACTTGGCTGATCCTGGCTCCAGATAAGTAATTATCTGTTATCTTCTACTTGTCCAGTCTGGTAAGAGGGGCATCTGTGTGCTGTACAATGGAATTTCTTATAACAAGAGTTCTAGGTAAATTGTTCATCTACCTTATGAGCTTTGTTTTCTAGGGTACTTTGGGTGTAGGCTTATATGCTGTGTTTGGTATTGATTTTGGTGTATGCTTTAGAAATTGCTGAGGATAGCATTTCCTTTGCAGGTTTAGAGGGTCTGAAGTTTGGGCAGATTGCTGTTTAGTGCCTCAGCATAGGATGGCCTATGTGTGTGGACACTATATTTGGTAGATTTAGTGTGTGTTCTTGCCAAGCTTATCTGTGTGCAAGATGTTTGCTTCCAGGGAAATTGTGTATGTACATCTCTCACATACTTTGTTGATTTCTTCAAGGATTAAAAGGTTGTTAGTAAACATGAGACAATTACAACATTGTCTCAGGATGCCCACATCTACCAAGCCGGCTATGGAGACATTTAGAAATTTCACATCCACGTTGTTCATCCTGTATTAGGGTGAGCTATTAGGGTTTGAGGACTAGGTTTTGCAGAAGTCTTCTAGAGTGGTCTCTAGTGTTATGGATTAGAGTTGAATAGTGCTATGATATGGCATTAGATAGTGCTAGGATACAGTATTTTATTTATTTTTTTATTTTTATTTTATATTACCTTCATTTACTGGGAAAATCCGATTGGACAACAAGTCCATTTTCAGCGGAGGCCCTGAGAGAAAAGCTCCAAGACATACAATGCATGAAAAAACTTACAATTTAGCAACTTAAAATTATAAAAAATGTTTTTAAACAGAGTAATAGTAAGGTTACATAGCAGTTCATAAAAGTAAACAGATTACAATCTATGGAGATTTTATACAATATAGAAAAAATAATCAGACCAGTAGTTAGACATACTAGTGGTGGGTACAATAAATCTTACAAACAGACCTGTTTGAGCTGAATACTTTATATACAGTCTTTATAAGTTTGGTCAATAGTTAATTATTGTCTAATAATGGTCTTACTGCTATCTGAAGCAAAAGCTAGCTGCTCTGCGATCAGTTTTGTACAATGTGTCACTAAATTGCAGGTTACAGTTCTAGTACTAGTTTTATAGGTAAATTCTATATTTGCCAACTCATATAGACCTGGCCACCACTTACAGTCACTAGATGGAATAACCCAGTCCTCTTACTGTAAAAGCACAAAAAGATTGCTTGAGAGTGTATGCTACCACAAAAACAACTTTAACAAATTAGCTAGACAACACAATATCAAGTCATTCAGACAAATAGCAAGACGGTTTTAGCAAATGCAGCAATTTTAGCTTTAAATAGAGATAAATGCACAAATAAAACAAGAAATCAGTAGTCAATTACTCAAATAGATTCTAGAAGTGTGACTTTAAAATACAAATACTTTTCTTGTGCCTAGATGGCACGTAATACAAGGAAATGACTTCAGATGCACAGTCAAAGAGGACAGCAAGCATTGTTGAGCTCTGTGGGAATTATTCAAAAGCCTCTCAAAAACATCAAATTTATACAGGCACTTAAAGGAAACTATATAGAATCTCTTATTAGGGTGAAAATTGTATTAATACAACAGTTACGTACCAACCAAGTTGAAAAGTAGAAACTTATACAGTAACACTGCCAGTAAAGATTCTCAAAAGTGCATATCTCAGCAGTCAGCAAATAGTACGATATTAAGGGTACTTGAAAATGATTTAAAGTGCAAAAATTGATAGATAAATAAGTTAAATGATGTGCTAAACAGTAAGATAATCTGCTATCTGCCACAGATGGCACAGGATTTATGCAGGACCCTCTCAGAGAGTGCCAAGGATGCTAAGCAGATGGGAGCTTTGCAAAAACGACAATTTGTAGTAAAGGAAGTAAGCTCTAGAGCAATAATGGTTTGCTAGGCTCTCAGTGTTATGGATCTGTGTAAAACAATGTGTAAAACAATGGGTGGGAAAATTACTTATCAGCTGTACAAGTGATAATAGCAGTCATGGGGGGAGGGGGGCGCTATGGTAGTCAGATTACCATAAGGAGTGAAAGCCAGAGACACTGGCATTTAAAACAACAAAAATGTGGAAGGGTTGGGGAAAAAAGAAGCAGACAAATGAGACACTATAGCTTGTTGTCCACAGTATATCAGGTCAGCATTTGAGCCATAATGCCTAGATAAGTGCTTTTGATCAGGTTGTTATGCAGACTTAATTAAACAAAGTCTGGGAAAGCAATCAATCAGTAAAACAGGTCTGTGCAAACTAAAAAAAAAAAAAAAAAAAAAAAAAAACAGATCCAAGAACTTTTACTATGATCTCTACTTTTAACAATACTGTCTCAGCTAAAGAACAAAACACAGCTTACTTAAAGAAATTTTAAGCTAATGTAAGAAGCCAGAAAAATCAGACATTACAGCTTGTCATCCACAGTATAGCAGGTCAGCATGTTAGACAAATGTCCCGGAAAATGTTTTGGACCAGTGATGTATTAAACAAAAAAACAGTATCACAATAAATCACTAAAACAGAGCTGTAAAAATAAAATGATCTAAGAGATTTTATAACACAGTCAAGCTACTGCCAAGCCAGACTGTAAATGCTATGACCTCAGCTTTTAACAGTGCATATGGTTAAATCTTCTGAACCCATCTTGAGCCTAAAATCCATGTCCCTTAATTGTCCTGTAAGCATGCAGTGCCCAATTCGGTGGTGTTTCCACTGTTCTTTGTGTGACTAATTAATTAAGTCAGATAGAATGGCAGAGTGGAATTATGCAGCTGATCATCAGTGGAAGAATTAGTATTCATCAACTCCACCAGTCATTGACAGGAAATCTTTGTCTTGAGCGACTCTTGAAAGAAATTAAAACCAAAGGGCCTTTAATAACTTGTTCCTTCCTCAATCCATCCTTCTACATGTGAACTAATGTCAGCAATCTACAACTTGGTGACACTGCTTCAGCAATGAGAAGCTAGCTCAACTACTGCTTTACTGGAGACCCCTTTAAATATAGTCTGTTGATATTTTAGCACATGCTAACTGTGTATCAAAAGATTCTGGTTGGCTACTGCATCAGTACACTTGTCTGAGGTCTTTGGTGATTTCTTGTGATTAAAAGGCTAAACAAGGCAATAGGGACTGTGCAGATGATGTCTGTGTTCATTTGGTGGGGGAATACTGCTCGATCACCCTCAGATGAACACTTGTGTAGACAGCCGCCATTCAGACAAGTTCCATCAGTTACAGCTACCTAAAATATTGTTGCAGGTTTCTGTGCTACAGTTGCATCACTGTGCTATACTATACTATACTTAGGGCCCAGACTCCAAACCACTAACCCAGATATATAGATAACTAAAGCTGTCAATGATTGCAAGCTGAGTGTTGTTCATTGTGGGAAGTAAATTTAACCTGATACTGAGACAAAGTCTTGATTCTGCTTTCCCGTAGATGACTCTTCACCAACACGTTACTTATAGATGGGTTAAGTGTGTGTGTGTCTGTGTGTGTCTGTGTGTGTGTGTGGGGGGGGGGTAATGAAACATTCTGCAGAGCAATAGTTGACTTATTTATATTACCATTCTTTGTAGTTATTCTGCTGATAAAATCAGGAACTGATATTCTTGTAAAATTCCAGGTAAATATAGAGTACTCTGGAGCCTACAGACTAAGTCCTGTTGCTCAAAGGCTGAATAACAAAATAGAGCAATGAGAAACAATGAAACTGCAGGCATAAAATGAAGAGACTCGTATCAAGATTTATATATTAAAAAGCTTAGGTAATACACATTAAACAGAATGGAAAACAGATTGCGCAGATATATACAAAAATAAAATATGCCCTGTAAAAATTCAAACATCATTTCATAATCTATAATCTTTACATAATGGTATATGATTATGCAATAGTTTTTACTTTGCTACTGGATTTTAGTTTATCCTGCGCTTCTAAAATCCATTCTTTATCTTCATATTTTTGTTTGATTGGAAGTGGTCTAATCACAGACAATTAGTGGGAGAAATGTTTTTGAGAATATTCAGTCACCATAAACACGGGACAAATACAGGCATAAAATATTTTACTAAAGTAACAACTGTCATCTCAGAAAGCAAACCACATGTTGCAGGTGTCCCTCATTTTGCAGAACATACTTGAATTTGCCTCATAGTTTTGTACTGTCCCTCATCACATTTTTGATTTTCTGGTCAATCACTGATGGATACAATCAGTCAATAATGCCAAACAATAAGAGTTTTGTACATGCTATTGTTTAGAAAATGCATGTTAATACAAAATGTTGTTCTACTGACAGTTTAATTTGACTAATATTTTAAAATTTGACTAATATATAAAAACAACGAATCCAAAACACAAAAAAAACACAAAAAAACGAATCCAAAACACAAAAAAACAAAAAACAAAAAAACAACAAAAAACAAAAACACAAAAAACGGACTCCTTGTACCAGCAGAAGAACCAAAATGTAATCTTAACGCAATTTTTATTTTGAAGTACACAAGCGTTTTCGCCACGTACCAACGTAGCTTCTTCAGAGAATTACAAAGCATTACACTTTTCAAATGCTTTTTATATGAAGCTAAGAGGAAGTGACATCACAAGAAAGTAAATAGAACACTTGAAAAATAAATGTTAATAAAAACATAATATCATAGGTTGTCAATATAACTAGACAATCACTCAATAATTAAAAGTTAAATATTTACACTAGTTTAAAAACATAAAAAATAAATATTTATTAAACACTATAAGTATCAACTTTAAAAAATTCCCTCAAAATACAGGTAAATTGTCCACTAACTAATACTGGTCGGAATAACCTTTTTGTGTAAGAATTAATTACACAAACAATTGCATAAGTAATGCTTATTAAAAAGGTTCAATACTGAACCTTGGTAATAAGTGCAATATCGCCAATAATTATCAATATTAAGAAAAGACTAACTGTAAGTAAGCTCTACTAAAATAATATAAAGAATTTATCTTAAATAGCTCTTCATTTTTAAGACTGCAGAGATGTTACAATACAATAATATATAAAAACAATCCCTGATTTTTGTCTTTTCCCACCCCACCCCAACTTCAGTTAGTTTCTTAGTTTTGTCCTTGTTTCTTAAGGGAAAAAAAATAATTTCGAGCTATAAAGCAAATGATAACTAATGGTATTATGCACAGCCCTGATGCCAAGCCACTAACCCTGATGTAAAGCTAACTAAATTTGCAGATGATTGAAAGCTGAGTGTTATAATTTGCATGGCATTTTATACTGTATTACTACAGCAAGTGTTTAACCATACAGAAAAGACTCAACCCTATTTGATCTTCTGTTTCCACAACACAAATGGCATTACAAACACAGATAATAAAGACTTGAATCTTCATCAAAAAATAAATAAGACATGCTGGAGGACATGCGTATTACTAAATTTTCTCCACTCTCTGAAACAATTGTCCTTTCTATATAAAAAAGAGTGATATTCCTACTTTTCAAAGCAAGTCTTGTCAATTGGATGGGTGCCCATAAATTCTTCCCAGGTGTAACTTGTTTTTGCCCTCTTGTAGCTTAGAGATGCATTATGAGGGTGGGTATTAGTAAGGTGATTACAGTACATGGACTTATTCTGCTTTATAAGCTTTAAGTATCTATGTATATTAACATATAAATGACCCAACAACAAATTTTAATAGAATTATTGCACCTTACACATATTACTGAATATATTTATTTATGTTACTCTGAATTCAAAAGTCTATATCCTCTTTCTGCATTATAGATATAGAATTACAGATTAATATTAGGCTAACTGCCCTTGCAGGCCATTTTAAGCCTATGCAATTATCCCATTTGGTGCATAGAATTAACCTATCCTGTAGAAGTTCAGATTCACCTAATTATTTCCAAGATATATATTTATGTATTAGTCTATTGCTATTTACCATATCAAAGCATAGGTATTTGAAGGCGATCCATGACTCGAGATAAAGTATTTAGGAGCTGTCTTTGTCCGTTAGAAGTACAGGGAGGAATTCCTGAGATAAATGTCCTACTTCTCATCCACTAATCCAAGTTACACCTGAAAGTAGTCAGGGGAGAGTTTTGTTTTATGTGGACAAGGAGTCTTTTCCAGAGCAGTGGTATCATTTGTGAAGTATACCTGTCCCTGCAAGCTGTTCTCTTAATTTTGTGGAAGAGGATTAGATGCCAGGATTGAATAGTTCTGATACCATCTGACTTGTGTATGTGAAGTAAATCAATCAGTAATGAGTTGGAAGATGCCTTATATGCTCTATACAGGTCACCTCTTATTAGTCTGTAAGAAACTAAAAATTAGTTCAGAGCTTTGAGGTGGTCTATGTAGGACACATTGTTTAGGGCTTGTCTCCTTAGTTTTTTAATTTCTCCAAAACTTTTGGGTTTCTAATACCATGACAGGAATGGACCCCATTCCAAAGTCAAATTATGATTAAAGTTCATGAAATTAGTATTGTTTCACTCTTTGTCAGCCAAAAGTGTTCTTCACAGCAACCGCATCATACCCAGTAATGACTCCTTCTGCAGTCCGTATGGAGTTACATGTATTGGTAGCATATCTAAATATGATTGCAGACTCATATTTTTTATAAGACCCATTGCTCCTACTACTATTGCAACTGTCTGGGTATCTTTTTTCCACATTTCTCTCATTTCTGCTTGCTAATCCTTATATTTTATGACTTTGTGTCTCTCTGTACGCAGGACACTGTTGTCACTGGATGCAGCAATTTCAATGATAAATGCTACTTTTGTCTTCTTTCCTTGGCCCACTATATCTGGTTTTCTAGCATCTATCTTTTGAACTGTTGGTAATGGATGACCCCATGTGATGTAGATTTCATCATTTTCTATGATGCTTTGTGGCTCATATTTCCAGTGTTTTGCAGCCACTTCAATACCATAAGGTAATAATCCTTATTGTAAGGTATCTCTGCTGGTGTTCCAGTTGTTGCATGTGCATAAACAGATACATGCAAAAGGGGCATTGTATTCAATGACTGGCCTAATGAGGGCTGAGTAAATGGAGGACAATGACACTCCTGGATCAGGAAGCAATCTCCTTGTTTATGAGCTATACAAGGTAGAAGGACTTCCTTACTACAGTGGATGCATTTTTATCAAAACTTAGGTCACTGTCAACATAATATCTCAGTTCTTGAACTATTGGGTCACCTGTCAGGAGTACATTGTCAATGTGGTAGTTTTGAGGAACAGTTGACTTTCCAAAGGTGATAACCATAATGCATTTTTTTTTACTCTTAGCTTAAGTCTATGAGTCTGGAACAAGTTATTTGTTTGGGATAAGACTTCCTAAAGCATGGCTGAGTGTTTAAAGGATTAGATTACTACTCCTAGCATGCAGTCATCTGCACACTTATTTTAGCAAGACCCCTTTAGCATTTGTTTTTACTTCTAAGTAGATGCTAAACAGAAGAGGTCCCAGCACAGAACCCCAGGGTAGTCCATTGATGACTGGTCTTTTTGTGGAGGTATATTCCCCTGTTTTGATCTCCTGTGTCCTATCTGCGAGCTATGTAGCAATCCAGTGGAAGGAGTTTATTCCTAGTTTACTAAGCTTTTGTACTGTGCTAGATATATGACAACTACAGTACAGAAGAAATGGTCTTGAATCATCAGTGCATCTCCTTCAGTGTCTAAATGTAGGTGTGATGAAAATACATGATTAATATGTAGACAGTAACTCTCAGTATTACCCAACAAAAACAAAATGACTTTTGCTCATTCTTGCAGGCATCATTTTATATTTTCCAATACCAAAAGAGACAGAAACAAACAGGGCACGAAGATTTGTCTCTTACTGAAAGCTCTTATAACAGTTCTTAAGAGGTGCAGGCAGAAGTAATCATCACCCATCATGTATTCCTATTAGAAAAAACTAAGCTCTCCAGAAGGTAAGGTCCTTTTGTATTGCCTCAGTGTACCTGGATAATTGCTCATTGCAAAAGTGAATAAATAACATCCAAAACATTAGATAATTATCTTATTAAATGCCACAACGTTATACAGTGTCAGGAAATGCATTTGTACTGAACAGCATGCATGATGCCTTCTAGTTTAGTGAAAGAATTGAAAGACTGCTAAATGCTTTCTTTTTGGCAGTATACTATCCAAACTAATGTGGACTACTCCATGATAAATAGCAGGACCAGTGATGTGCTATCTGTCAGTATAGCTCAAATCCCCACACTATTTTACTGCAATGACCATTGAAACTGGCATGATTTCTGCATTGCAAAAGAACACTGATTACATATTTTCTACTGTGGCATTATCTCACTGATTGCAAGAATTCACCAGTATGTCACCAGCTTCTTCGTGTAGCAGCAATGATTGTTTACTCATATCACATAGAGCCTTCACTTTGAAAAGACCTGGAGAAAAATTAATGGGTCACATATAAATATTACATTAGCTGTCCACTGCCTCCTCTCTGTCACTGACTATGCTGTATCCTAGATTCATCTTGTATGATGTGAGGCATACAAAGGTAACATACCATGAAATTCCATTACTATTACTACATGGTTTAAGTGTGGTGTTGAAGAGCAACATTTAGCATGCTGATGTGAATTACTTTGCAATGCATAGTGCACTCCCATGTCACATTTCACGTCCATCTTACATTCTGTCTATACTCTGAAAAGGTAATTAGTAGAACTGGAAAAAAAAACAGTCTTCTATTTTTTTGTTTGCAACACCCAGTCATGCATACTGAAATGACTGTTGCACAGTGCTATTTTATTTCATAGCTATCTCACAAACCTGCCTGATACAAGCCTTTGCCTTCAAGCTCAATTTAAAAATGTCAAATGAGTTTTCCAGCCATACAATAATTTATTATCCTAGTCTCAAAAGCAATTAGTGGCACTCACTTAATACAAATTGGTCATTCACTTATTAAATAATGAAAACAAAAAGTTTAAGCTAATGGAATGCAAATCTAGTTAAATATAATGCATTCTGTCATACAAACTGCTTATAATGTGCAGTGATTATGTAAATTGCCACTTATGTAGCCATTACCAGATAGTGTATGCAGCGTCTGGCATTTGTAATATTATGAAAAGTAATAATTTAAAAAAAAAACTACTTTGTGTATTACAGCCATTTTCCATATAGAGTAAATTATAACTAGTCACAAGGTTAACAAAAGTAGAACTGTATTCTCATCAATATAATCATTCAAATGAATGAAAGCATTTAACCTGAACCTAAATAATGTAGTTTAAGAATGGAGGACATACTGGCATGCTAGTTCCACTATTCCTTTGTGTTTATATCAGATGAGAATAAAGTCAAAGAAGCATCTCTTTAAGTACCAGCTATTGAGAACTCTTGAAGAATGATATACAGTTTAAGACTATGTATGATATATTATTCCAAAAGAAACCAAGAATTAATATATGACAGAGGCAAACAAAAATGAGCAGAAGTCACATTAAAAAGTGACATTACAGTACAAAGCACTTGCCATAATTATGTTGCCCAAAGAAATGATGAAGCACACTTTAGACAGTGTTGCCTCTGACCAATTAGTCCCTCTGCATATGTAGATACACAGACACGCACACAGCTGAGAAGTGGTCAGGGTTTGTGTATAGCATATGAAGCAGCCAGTTCCATTGTCTCATCACTTCCTGTGTGACCACATATACATTATGCCAGGTATGCAATGCATGAACTAGGTGTATAGTGTGCTGCAGTGTTAACCTTTACATAAGCTGACATAACCAGAATGTTTGTTCTCTTTGAATAGTTTATTAAAATGTAATAAATTACAACAAAATGCAACATGAATACAATTTATATATTATTAACAAGATTTTTAAGTCACATTTTAAGTCATATTGAAGTACTTATGCCTTATAAAAGAACAAGAAAAGGGTAGAAAAGTGCTATGAAGACAGAAAGATTTAAAATTATTAAAACTGCCATATATGTATAAAGTATGTAAATCAAGTATGAGCAAATTTTAATATACTGCTATATTTATATGTGTCTAAAACTTATTCTTATGCATCATTAGATGAGTTATAAAATCTGACCATAAGTTCGGCATCATTACCTCAAGCCACCAAGGCCACAAAGCATTTCTGATTACAGATCCCATCTTATGGGTGCAATCCACCTTATTCATCCATAAGGTGCACTGACTACAATGATGTCTATCCTGCTATTTCTATAAACCCTAAGGATGATAGGCAGCTGTCATGTTCTAATGCAAAGTGCTCATACTATGATGCTCTATCCCATGTTTTGTGACTATGTCCCTGGACTGTGATGTAGCCCCCATTTTTGTAGCTACATCCCCAGGTTTGGTGTTGTTCCTCATGTGTTGTGACTACATCACAAGGCTGTGATGTTCTCCTCCTGTTTTTTGACTGTGACCCCAGGCTGTAATGCTGCCCTTATGTTTTGTGACTGTGTCCCCAGGTTGTGATCCTGTCTCCCATTTTTTGTGACTACATCCCCAGGTTGCAATGCCTCTCCTCATGTTTTGTGCCTAAATTGCCTTTATTTATTTGGCATGTACTTCTACTGGCATCCAGTGTATGACAGCATGAAGACTGTACTGACCTGTTACTGTTCTGTAGACTGTGTTTGTCTCCTCTGTTGCCAGTATGTGGATATAAGCAGGAATGGGGATATTCTAGATATAGCCCAAATGGAGTCACTTAATCAAAGAAACTTTTTTAAGTTACTATTTTCTAAGATAAAAAAAAAAATTCCTTCACTTTCCACAATAGTCGAACAAACCCACTATTCTGCAGAAGCAAAGGAAGTTGGGAATCCTCCCATGTTGAATATGGAATAATTTGCACCATCAGAACTGCCTTTCTCTAACTAGTACTAGGATTATTGAATCTTAGAGCAAAGTAAATATTTCTTGTTTGTACTGACATGAGGGAAAGGTTTATGTTAGCTTTAATAATAGTTTTTATGGAATACACTTTTTAGCATATGCATTTTCTGAACTATTCATCTCATGAAAATAATAATAGTAAAGTTTCATTGAGAACAATAATAAAATAACTATCTTCCAAACTTAAAAGAAAAAAGAATGGTAGATACCTGTGGCTGCAGTCAACACTGACTTGCAGCACATGTTGTAGAACACAACAGGACCTTCTTGGTTTCTTTAGCTGCTCAGGGTCATGATCCATAAACAACTTCTGTGTTAACAGCATATGCTATAGTGTAGGTCTAGTTTGTCATACAGTATCATACCAAGGTCTTATGTAATTCGTAGAACAAGATATTCTATGAAATAAGTCAGTTAAGGCAGCTGAGTTTTTACAGTGTTGAGATGCCAGTCTGGTGCCCAACCTTCCACAGGTGGCACACACACACACACACACACACACACACACACACACACACACACACACACACACACACACACACACACACACTCACACCTAGGGCCAATTTAGTGTGCCAATCCACCTACAGCATGTCTTTGGGATGTGGGAGGAAACCAGAGCACCCAGAGAAAACCCACACAACCACAAGGAGGACATGCAGACTCCGCACAGAAGGCACCCCAGCTGAGGAGCGAACTAAAGAGCCTGTTGCTGTGAGGTGGCAATGCTAACCGCTGCACCACTGTGGCCACCCGCAGACTGCTCTCATTGTGTAGCCATATTTCTCTATAAACAGATTATATATGCAAATGTCCTCACCCCCATTCCAATCATACATGATTCGCAAACACAATATCACCAATATATGAGCTGATCCTAGCAAGGTTACCTACTTGCTTGCAGCCAGATGCATACAGATGGTGTCACTCATGCAAGTGCAGTAATTCCACTTCCTCTGCTGAAAAGCTGTTCAGAATACAAAGATGAGCAACATATCAATAGAGTTTCATATGGAACAGGCAACATAACTACAATAACCACACTTTTCCATGTTCCACACTGTGATGCTACTGAGATCAGATACTCCTTACTGTAACATAGTAATAAGGAGATCAGGTCCTCACTACTTTAACAGAGAAATCAGGAGATCAGGTACTCACTACTGTAACAGAGTAATGAGGAGATAAGGTACTCACTACTGTAACAGAGTAATGAGGAGATCAGGTACTCGCTACTGTAACAGAGTAATAAGGAGATCAGGTACTCACTACTGTAACAGAGTAATAGGGAGATCAGGTCCTCACTACTGTAACAGCGTAATGAGGAGATCAGGTCCTCACTACTGTAACAGAGTAATGAGGAGATCAGGTCCTCACTACTGTAACAGAGTAATGAGGAGATCAGGTACTCACTACTGTAACAGAGTAATGAGGAGATCAGGTACTCACTACTGTAACAGAGTAATAGGGAGATCAGGTCCTCACTACTGTAACAGAGTAATGAGGAGATCAGGTCCTCACTACTGTAACAGAGTAATGAGGAGATCAGGTACTCACTACTGTAACAGAGTAATGAGGAGATCAGGTACTCACTACTGTAACAGAGTGATAGGAAGATCAGGTCCTCACTACTGTAACAGAGTAATAGGGAGATCAGGTCCTCACTACTGTAACAGAGTAATGAGGAGATCAGGTACTCACTACTGTAACAGAGTAATGAGGAGATCAGGTACTCACTACTGTAACAGAGTAATAGGGAGATCAGGTCCTCACTACTGTAACAGAGTAATGAGGAGATCAGGTACTCACTACTGTAACAGAGTAATGAGGAGATCAGGTACTCACTACTGTAACAGAGTAATGAGGAGATCAGGTACTCACTACTGTAACAGAGTAATGAGGAGATCAGGTACTCACTACTGTAACAGAGTAATAGGGAGATCAGGTCCTCACTACTGTAACAGAGTAATAGGGAGATCATGTCCTCACTACTGCAACAGAGTAATGAGGAGATCAGGTACTCACTACTGTAACAGAGTAATGAGGAGATCAGGTCCTCACTACTGTAACAGCGTAATGAGGAGATCAGGTCCTCACTACTGTAACAGCGTAATGAGGAGATCAGGTCCTCACTACTGTAACAGCGTAATGAGGAGATCAGGTACTCACTACTGTAACAGAGTAATGAGGAGATCAGGTACTCGCTACTGTAACAGAGTAATAAGGAGATCAGGTACTCACTACTGTAACAGAGTAATGAGGAGATCAGGTACTCACTACTGTAACAGAGTAATGAGGAGATCAGGTACTCACTACTGTAACAGAGTAATAGGGAGATCAGGTCCTCACTACTGTAACAGAGTAATGAGGAGATCAGGTCCTCACTACTGTAACAGAGTAATGAGGAGATCAGGTACTCACTACTGTAACAGAGTAATGAGGAGATCAGGTACTCACTACTGTAACAGAGTAATAGGGAGATCAGGTCCTCACTACTGTAACAGAGTAATGAGGAGATCAGGTCCTCACTACTGTAACAGAGTAATGAGGAGATCAGGTACTCACTACTGTAACAGAGTAATGAGGAGATCAGGTACTCACTACTGTAACAGAGTAATGAGGAGATCAGGTCCTCACTACTGTAACAGAGTAATAGGGAGATCAGGTCCTCACTACTGTAACAGAGTAATGAGGAGATCAGGTCCTCACTACTGTAACAGAGTAATGAGGAGATCAGGTCCTCACTACTGTAACAGAGTAATGAGGAGATCAGGTACTCACTACTGTAACAGAGTAATGAGGAGATCAGGTCCTCACTACTGTAACAGAGTAATGAGGAGATCAGGTCCTCACTACTGTAACAGAGTAATGAGGAGATCAGGTCCTCACTACTGTAACAGCGTAATGAGGAGATCGGATACTCACTACTGTAACAGAGTAATGAGGAGATCAGGTCCTCACTACTGTAACAGCGTAATGAGGAGATCAGCTACTCACTATTGTAACAGAGTAATGAGGAGATCAGGTACTCACTACTGTAACAGAGTAATGAGGAGATCAGGTCCTCACTACTGTAACAGAGTAATAGGGAGATCAGGTCCTCACTACTGTAACAGAGTAATGAGGAGATCAGGTACTCACTACTGTAACAGAGTAATGAGGAGATCAGGTCCTCACTACTGTTACAGAGTAATGAGGAGATCAGGTCCTCACTACTGTAACAGAGTAATGAGGAGATCAGGTACTCACTACTGTAACAGAGTAATGAGGAGATCAGGTACTCACTACTGTAACAGAGTAATAGGGAGATCAGGTCCTCACTACTGTAACAGAGTAATGAGGAGATCAGGTCCTCACTACTGTAACAGAGTAATGAGGAGATCAGGTACTCACTACTGTAACAGAGTAATGAGGAGATCAGGTACTCACTACTGTAACAGAGTAATGAGGAGATCAGGTACTCACTACTGTAACAGAGTAATGAGGAGATCAGGTACTCACTACTGTAACAGAGTAATGAGGAGATCAGGTCCTCACTACTGTAACAGAGTAATGAGGAGATCAGGTCCTCACTACTGCAACAGAGTAATGAGGAGATCAGGTACTCACTACTGTAACAGTGTAATGAGGAGATCAGGTCCTCACTACTGTAACAGAGTAATGAGGAGATCAGGTACTCACTACTGTAACAGAGTAATAGGGAGATCAGGTCCTCACTACTGTAGCAGCGTAATGAGGAGATCATATCCTCACTACTGTAACAGCGTAATGAGGAGATCAGGTCCTCACTACTGTAACAGCGTAATGAGGAGATCAGGTCCTCACTACTGTAACAGAGTAATGAGGAGATCAGGTACTCACTACTGTAACAGAGTAATAGGGAGATCAGGTCCTCTCTACTGTAACAGAGTAATGAGGAGATCAGGTCCTCACTACTGTAACAGAGTAATGAGGAGATCAGGTACTCACTACTGTAACAGAGTAATGAAGAGATCAGTTACCCATTTTTGTAACATAGTAATTCCTCTAGTGCGACTGTGATGCTTAATGATTGGCAGTCCTTTATGAAAACCAGTTTGGTATAGTAGCAGAGCAATCTGAATATCTGTATCACTGGAAAGCATAATGCACAAAGTATGCTATTTATTGTGTTTACAATTGCTAAACACAGGAATTCCTTTGTACAGAAAGAATGTATGTTTAGTATTTTGGTCCATGTCTGAGAATTAGAATGCACGCATACTAAACATAATGTAGATCACTGTGTGTGTCAGGCATATATGCAACCCTACTTCACAAAGACATGTGCAAAGGGCAGGGCATTGTCACTAACATTTGCACAGGGTGGTTAGGAATGGTTGTCAGAAGGACAAGGCTGACACCAAGGAAGTGACTGTGTGCAAGTAGGAAACACATGCACTTATTAAAGTATACAATGCTCAGAGCCAGTAACAAGGTATGCATAGCTCTCAACAGTACTGTTTAAATAGCTTGCATGTGTGTACTTATTTTTTTTTTAGTGTGTGTGTGTGCGCGCTTGTGTGTGTATGTTTGTGTGCATACGTGTGCGTGTGTGTGTGTGTGCGTGTGTGTGCGTGCATGTGTGCGTGTGCACGTGTGTGTGTGCGTGTGCACGTGTGTGCGTGTGCGTGTGCGTGCGTGTGTGTGTGTGTGTGTGTGCATACGTGTGCGTGTGTGTGTGTGTGTGCGTGTGTGTGTGCATGTGTGTGCGTGTGTGTGTGTGTGTGTGTGTGTGTGTGTGTGTGTGTGTGTGTGTGTGTGTGTGTGTGTGTGCATGTCTGCATGAATACAATCAAGCACTGTCCTAGCACTATGTCCTGTCATCTTGGACAGGTGTGAGCCATGCATGGTAGAGTAATCAGTTCATTGTCATTGCCCCTGACCGCAAGAACTGCCTCTGCCAGGAGCTTCACTGCCCCTTCCATGGTCCTGGCTAGAAAATGAGGTACTACCTGAATATGAGTGATGTTTGCTGGGCAAGATCTCCACACTATTACATCCAGGACCATGACCCAGTCGCCTACCAAGTCTGGGTGTGGACACTGCAATCACTGAAGGAGCAGTGGAATTAGTGCCACTATGGGAGTGAGAACTGTTATGGCTATATATGCTAACAACAGGAAATGTAGTGGCAATCTGGCCAAGTGGATGTCAGCCCTCTCCAGAAGATGTTCCATCACAGACACTCCCAGATGCAGAATGTCTTTCATCCAAGGAATCATCGACATGATTCAGTGAGTCATGCACATCAGAGTGCATAATGTTTAGTATGTGTACTATCTCTTCTGAGGCAATGGTGGAATGTGATAGTGCCTCAATTACAGCCAAAACCAGTATCAGGATGAGGGTGAACAACAAGCCTCCTCAGAGCAACTCAACCAAACTTCCTTTGTGGCACCACACTCTCACAGTGGCTATACGGAGAATCAACCATCTCTGCAGCTGGAGTAACCACACTACCCTGATAAAATGTGTAAAACTCAACCTGTCCTATGATAAGCCGGCTGACTGGAAAACAGCAATAAAGGTTCCGCAGATCCTCTGATGTCCACCACAATAGCTTTTAATGTGAAAATAGCAACACTGCACAATAGGTCCACATGAAGCACACACAAAACACAAAAGATCAATGTTAAGCGCTTTCATCTGCCGATTGCAGACTTCCTCAGAACATTGCTTTTAAAAATAATCTTGGCATTTAAACAGTATTTGGCGCCAAAACAACTCTAGTGATTTAAAGACACATACATAAATAAATATATTGCACATCTCTCCATAATTAAAAATGCATAAATATAGCTGATATGTGTGAGTAAGGATTACTTGAACAATTTCTGACTTCTCCATATTTGTAAAAACTTGCTATTGTATATTCTAATATGAATAATTTATTCTTATATAAAATTATATATGTAAAATTCATATGTCCATATATAAAATACCTATCTATTTACTACATAAATTCATTTTACAATCTTACTAACTATAATAAATATGATAAAATGTAAAATATATATAAAAAATATATATAAAAAAATCACAATATATATGATGGTCTTATAATAAATACTCTACATAAATAATGGTATACAATATTTCATGAGGAATGTAATCTTCAAATTACTAACTACCTATTATATTACGATCATTCACATTTTTAGGAAAGGTTTAATGCTTATGAAGTCATTGAGTCCTGGTGTTCTTGTGGCGTCTGTTAACATCTGCCACTTACTCTCTTTACAGGCTAATTTATTTTTCCAATCTCCTCCTGTTGAATTCAAATATTCCTGATCAATAATTGTAAATGTGAAGGAATGTTTTTCTCCTGCCTCTTTGATATGTCTGTACAAAGCATTCTTCTGATCTTTAATTTTGATTCTATAATACAATACAATTACAATTATTGATCAGGAATATTTGAATCCAACAGGAGGAGATTGGAAAATAAATAGTTAACTACATAAAAATATAACATGTTCACAGGCTCCTGAATGATCGTAATATAACAAATACTTATAAATATTGGTTAGCTATTGTAATAATAATTATACCATATTTAATAGTCATTCAACTAATATAATAAATATATATATAAAGATCATATATATTGTTTTTTATAATATTTAATTTATATATTATTTAGTACCATTTATAACATACAACATTTTACATTTTATATATTTTATGAATATAATGGGTATATGGATATTTATATGAATAGCATGATAATTACATATAAGGAATTTATTGTTATTAATAAATAACGGAACATATAATAAGAGAATATAATTGTTCAGACATTCTTAAACATTCATATATATATTTATGCACAATATTTTGCATTGAAGATGTTATTTATATTGATATACAATATTTGATGCCCATATTTGTTTACCCAATCAGAAGAAAGACAGTTGCGTGCCGCAGCCAATGCAATATTCTGAGATGCGAATGGCGTTTGTGTCTTTGCTTATGTCTGTTTGCATTTCGTACGGTATTTCATGTAAACATGTGCAGTGTTGACATTTCAACATTTGAACAACCAATGCTGTTGCTTTCCAAAAGCGCTTATCGAAATACTGAGTTGCTTCAACCTGTCCTATATCAGAGGGTTCCATGCCATGGGTATGAGTAAGCATAATGAATGTGTCCGAAATATGGAAGGGCATTTGGGAGCTACAATTTCTGTGTCAGACTGACTCTTTGCAACCCCATGATGTGCCCCTTCAACACCACCATCATTATGAGAGGCTAACAGAATATTGACATTAAGTGGTAGAAGTTCCACAGAGCCACTATCAAAATCATCTATGATAACAAGCAATGAAGGCAACAAAGAGGAAGATACGGATTGAAAATTATCAAAAGATTGTTATACGAAATAAACTATACTAGATGCTAAAGCAATGCAAATATTCCTCTCATCTACACCTAAATCTACTTTATATACACAAATAACAATAAAAATGTTGGCTTACTATGTGCAGATGGTCTTACAGACTGCAATCCAGATGTCTGTTAATGTAAGAAATGGAAAAGGAATGGAAGGAAGGCTGATAAGTATCCTAATGCAAATGAATCAGGAAACAGAGAATAATCCCTTTATATGTATAGATTAAGAATAATCTCACACAAAAATCTACTAACCAGTTAATTTCCCCCCAGACAACCATCTCTATCTCTCTACTCACTCTTATCACTGGCGCTAGCTATATCAGGCATATAAGATATACACATATAAAAATATAAATGACACAATTATTATTTATTTATTTGCATACCTGGAAGTTCTGCTTGAATGCTTGTTCTGTTGTCTGCATCGGCAACAGCATCAAGAATTCTGTGTGAACCCTCTGCCAAGCTATCTGGATCTCTGACAGTGGGCAGGAGCTCCTCTGTTTCAATCAGTGGTGGTTTGGCAGCAGAACCACCCCTTGTAGCCACTTGTTCCTGTAGAACTGCAGCTGCCCTATGGTGGGCAGGAGTTATCATATCACTTACGTTATGTCATATCTTTGAGGAAGTCCTCCCATGCCCTCCGACAGTATTGATATCATCAACCACCTGCAGCCATATCCTGTCTCAGGCAGATTTGTCACCTCTAGTTCTCTCTCTCCCTAACAGCAAAGATCCATGGCAATAGAACGTCTGGATAATGACCACATTTTTTGCATCAGTGTTTGGTGGCTTATGGGGTACAGATGTTTTTTTGTACCATATCCCTGTATGAGATGAAACAGAAAACAGACACACAATTAAAATTTTAATGCATAGACAGGATGGCTGCGAACTCAGTTATGTATGAATATATGCATCCACCATGCACATAATTAAAAAAAAATGCTCCCTATGACTACACACGAGTTAAATGAGCCCCCATCCAAAATACCCATACAATAACAACAAATATAACAATTCTGTGATGTGGACAGCAATTATGGAACTGTATAATTGCAGCATTACACAGCTATATAACTGTGTAACAGAAAGCACCCCTGCAATACCAGGCTACAACTCTTACCACACTTTTCGGCCACCAAATCAAGACCAAAACACTAAAGGTGGAGGAGTGTCCATATTCACCAAGGATGCTCACACCTTCAGGCTAGTTGCCCAGCACAATGCATCTGAAATTCTCCAGGTGCAACTAACACTAGGTAAGACTACAATCCAAATTGTAGCTTGCTACAGATCCCCCACCATACCCCAAGATTCTCACTACACCTTTCTAAACATACTGGAAAATATAAGATACAACCAAACACCCTAATACTGAGTGATTTCAACTACCCTGCCATTAACTGGGAAAACTACTTGGGTACCAACACCTTTTTCCAATGTTTCTTGAAATTCATAAATTCTAATGCCCTGGATCAACTAATCCATTGTCCCACCAGGGGCTGTAATATCCTAGACTTGGTCATTACCAACATGGGAGATAGATGCTCCAAACCAGTGGTCACCCCCTCATTGCTCAGGTCTGACCATAAGCTAATCACCCTTGATATCCACATCCCACCCCCACCCCCCAGTAAGGAAACCTCCGTAAAAAACTTCTCCAAAGCCAACTTCATGTTACTCAAGTCAGAAGTGACAAACATCATGATACCCATGCAGATGGGAGCTCAAAGCTTGACTGCTGAATCCTACACTAAGGCACTGTATGAGCACATCCACTTGTGCATGAATTGTGCCATCCCAAATAGAACAAAGATGCTCTTCTCCAAAAAAAGAAAAAAAAATGTAGTGGTCCCCTGCCATAAAAAAACTATACAACAGAAGGAAGAAACTGTTGCAGAAAAGAGGAAAATCCCAGGATGCAAAAAACTCTCTTAGCAGCCTCAGTAAAAGCTGAGATCCCTCATAAAATCCTCCAAAGCTAGTTACAGAAATAAAATTGCCAAAGATTGCAAAGACAACCACAAGGCATTCTATAGTTACATCAAGAATGTAAATGGCAATGCTCAGATCTGCTCAGAGCTACAAGAGAATGGCATTAAATATACTGATCCCAAGGATATTGCCAATATCCTGGCAGATCGATTTAGTGCCAACTTCACCCCTGTCTCTCCCACTAAAGGGCCCATCTCAATACCAAAAGATTGCCAAATTCTGATAATCACGACCACACAGGTAGAAACTGCACTCTCCAAAGCTAAGAATACAGCATCCATGGGACCAGAAGACATCCTGGGCTGTGTACTACATGAACTACAAAATGAACTGGCACCTCACCTAAGTGTCATGTTTAATCATAGCCTCACCTCAGGCTTTGTGCCCACTGAGTGGTGCACAGCTACAGTTATCCCACTCCACAAGGGGGGATCCACCTTGGATCCCGGGAACTACCGTCCCATCAGTCTGACAAGCCTGATCTGCAAGGTCATGGAATGCATTATCATGGAACTTATAAACAAAGACATTGGCAACCTTCAAACACTGGTCCCCACCCAGTTTAGGTTCGTGAAGGGCTGATCTTGTCTCCTGAGCCTGACTGACTTCTTTGAATCAGTCTCCAGATCTGTGGACAAGGGTAAGGCGGTCCACACAGCCTATCTGGACCTTGCCAAGGCCTTCAACACCATCCCCCACTCTGGAATCATTGATAAATTTACTAAGCTGGGCATAAATCCCTACATCACTTGATGGGTTGCCAACTGGCTGACTGACAGAACCCAGACTGTAAAAGCAGAGAACTCCAAATCCAGCTCCAGACAAGTGACAAGTGGAGTACCTCAGGGTTCAGTTCTCAGACCACTCTTGTTTGGCATCTACTTCTCTGAAGTACAGGCCAACACTAAGGAACTCTGGCTAACAAAGTTTGCAGATGACTGCAAACTGGGAGCTATTATTGAATCCACAAATGATGTGGATATTCTACAAAAGGGCCTTACAAAAACAGATGCTTGGTGCCAGAGCTATGGGCTCAAGCTTAATGCCAAGAAATGGATAGTTATCCCCTTTGGAAAAAAACATGTACCGATGAATTACCACATAGGTTTCAGTACACTAAACACCGAAAGTGTTATGAGAGACATGGGGACACAGGTGGACAGTGGTCTCACCTTCGATAACTAGATCGCCAAAAATGGTCAGGAAATCCTTATATGTGGCACACCTCATCACTAAGGGCTTTTCATCCAGAAAAAAGGAGGTCATTGTCCCACTATACTCATCCCTCATTAGACCCATTATAGAGTACAATGCCCTGTTTGGTATGTACCTCAGAAAACATCTGCAACAGCTGTAAAGGCCGCAGAAATACCTCAGTAAAAGAATCACAGGCCTAAAGCAGATGCCCTATGCTGACCATGTAAAAAAAACTCCAGCTATACTCTGTGGCATATCATCTACTCAGAGGCAATCTCTGCTTAACATACAAGGCCATGTCAAACCCTAAGCTGTTGGACATGCTCCACTTAAAGAAATCCTAATCCTTCAGAGCCACATGCTCCAGGGATCTAAACCTGATCATCACAATGAACAAAACATGCTGGAGAGATAGGTTCCTGACCCAGAGACTCCCCATACCCTGGAATAGACTACCCATACATGTCAAGCAGAGCGCCTCCTTGGCCCTCTTCAAAAGGAACTTTGACAATTGGTTGGAAGATAGGAAATTCACCCTGGGATCACGTCAGTCACCCTGCTAGACAGGGGTCCAGGGAAGTAAATATTGTGGGAAGAAATATCCAGGGAATTGTTATGGCTAGGCTTGTATAGGTCCTAGGGCCGATAGCATAGTACCAACCTATGAACCTATAATACAGCACAGCATTAACAATACAAATTTACAGTATACAAACAGAAATGGAAAATACTTTTATAGTAGCATCTATACAGGTTTGGAGGGCAGGCAGGTTTGGAGATATCACAACCTTAACACATTCTTTGGACTACATGTGAAAACCCCCCTGACCTTGCTATGAATTTGGACTCCACTCTTCTGCAATAACTGTTCAAGTTCCCAGAAAATAAAACCTACAAAATCATGTCTGGTAGCATTTTTTTACCAAACTTTCTAATGCAGACAAATAAGCAATATACATTGGATATGCATGGGATATGCCAAAGTAAAGCATAAAAATAAATACAGACAGGTAAAAAAATGTTTATATTCGGCATCACAATGCTGCACGGTCATAAATTCCACATCTCAGACAACTATCCTTTTGGCATAACATATAAGAGAAGTAAATTGACAGCAATAAGACAGATGATACAGGGTTCAAATATAGTTTATTAATTATTTTTCTGGGGGGAGTTATGAATTTATATTTACACTCGTATTTTTATTACTCTTGCTGTTGTGTAAAACTCTAGTATTCTCATTATTGCTAACAGCATGTGAACTCTGCCCACTTTCACATTACTTTCCATTATCTACAAGCCTGATAATGTGTTCCAGAAAAATACATTTCTGATGTTGCAACGAGATATGAGAATGATGAATGTGTCACTCTACTGCATTTCTTGATCTGGTAGGCTTTATTGTCTCTCTTATATTTTTTCTAAAGCCTTTTATATTTGGTCTCCACGTGGCAGTCCGCAAACATTGTTCACTGCTTAAGGAAAAAAGTTAAAAATGTAGTTTAGGCTACCTTCTGTAACACAAACCAGCCTGGCAGTGTAGCGTAGTCATCAGCACTTTGTACAGTACCGAGTAGAGAAATTCCACCTGTCACACTCCTATGTCTGCTGCACAGGGTGTAAATGCAGCAACTTTAGATATAGAATACAGGTTGGATCGAATCTAGCAAAAGATACTTTTACTAAGGGTGTCAGAATCACATTTCTCACAACATTTTGGTTAAGAATGTAAAAATAAAGACACATGAGAATGATAAACATTTTTTGCAAGCAATCAGTAACGTTTGCATAACTAAACCTTTCTAATTTGCCTATACAATTAATGCATCACATATAACCTCAAGTTAATGTGTGTACAATTTCTTAAACGTGACAGTGATGGTATTTAATTTAAAATGCATATATGTGACAAGCACAATAGTTTTGTTATAATCACCATGACTCATCACATATCCTAACTGTGTATTTAGGACAGTATGTCTTGTGAAGTAAGTATGTATGCAACATGTCCAACTATATTACTCAGGTCATGCAACTCCATCCATCTGAAATATATTTACAAACAAAAAGTATTGTGTTTTACATAGGAATGCATTCCCAGGACTACTTAAAGTCACACACATACAGGCCACTCTGAAGTATACCTCCATTCATTCTGAAATTAGTATATCTCTATTTAGCATGCTTAAAATTGAGTTCTCCTGTTGTAATGAGAATTAATAAGCTACATTTAAATTTTTGCATTCTTTATCTCAAGGATTTGATTCTGAGCTGGTAAAACATTTTTTTTAAATATAAGTGCCAACATCAAAATATATCACAATGCATCCTATTTATCCTTTCAAACACTGAGGATTACAAGCCAAGCTACTAAGCATTTCATTGTTGAACAGTGTAGCATGTGTCAATAGTCTGAGCGTCACACATAGCAAATCTCACTGCCATATTCCACATCTTTAGTGCTCTTTGCTGTAAGTATGGAAGTATATATGTCAATGAGTCCATATGCTTAGAATTGTGCAAATGCAGCTGGCAAGGCTGTGCACCTTTGTGCATGACCTGTTACATGTGAGATCTGAAAGAAGCCCCCATTCAGACATATATCATTAGATTGACTTTGACAGACATGTCTAGCGATGGAGAGAATGATGCTAAATAACAACGTAAAGGTAAGGTCCTAAAGAGTCCAGGATTTTTATGGCACTCCTCATGAAGTACTACAGTCATAGGCTGCTGCAGGGGGATTATATCAGGTGTCAGTATAAAGCTGAGACTTGGAATAGCTTAGCCAAGGGTGTCTCCAGTGCAAGGGGTATTCCACACACTTGGGAACAATGTTGTCCAAGTAGGACCTTCCAAGCCAATCAGAGGCTGAAATTTGGACTGCAAACACCCCTCAGTTGTGTAAGTTTACTAATCTATAACCTGTCTATGATGCATCATTACTTATCTAGTCAGCCAACGCAGTTATTCATTATGCTTTCATATATATATATATATATATATATATATATATATATATATATATATATATTTTATTTTTTTTTCATTTTATACTATACAGCTGCAGAAGAAATATAAGCAAACCATGAGATGCACCAGGAAAGATTAATTCACCTCAGAGAGGCACAGCGTTAAGTGTGCCTCAGGTCCAAATGCGAGCCAGATAATTGTTTTTAGTCCCTTACAAACTAGCATCTTGAGCAGGCATACCTCAGCCTTGATATCAAGCAAACATACATGTCTTCTCCAATAACTCTTGCTCCTTTCATTAGTAAATGAGAACACCAGTTTAACTCTATGTGTAGGTTCAATACCCAGAAGTAGCAATTAGTTTTCTGTTACAGGATAATATTTCTAAAATATTTATAGCAATAATATGCCAGGTACAATTCATTTATTGTAATTGCAGTTTCTATATGAGAATGCATTTATCCTATACATCATAAGAAAATAAAGGCATTTATTTATTATATACTAGCAGGGAGATTTGTTTATGACACATTGATAACTTCCCATCATAAACGGATGTGGCAAAGGTGTACAGCAGTAAATTATCATATTTGTTTATGTATTGACAAAAAATAAAGTTTAATCCAAACATAAAATAATGTGGCATGCCATGGATCTAATCCTGTCTTTTGTTGTCTCACACACCCAACCCTAACTCTTTTTTTATTTAAATTTTTTGGTGGGGATTATAATTTAATATTCTGGAGTTTGCATACATTGCTGCCAAAAACAAAATGACCAACAGCACAGAAAAGTAGACCAACCACTGCAGCTTGGTTTACCATAAATTGACAGATGTCAGGACAGTCACCCAGCACTTCAGTTTCACATCCTGTCAGTATTGCCTTCAAACCCCCTGCCCTAACTGCTACCCCTGCATCAGGTAGCCCTGTTCTAGCTGCTGGTGCAGTGGTATACTCTAAGAGAAGTAGTAGTGGAGGTGGTGATTTTGTCTCTCAGCAGGGATTGACAAGGCTGGTAGAGGATGTAATGTAGAGAGGCCTTAATGCACATTTCTGCTGGGTTGAAAACATTCTGTACCAAATTGCAAAAATGATGCCACATCTGGTACTGACCCAGTCAGCTGATACAGGAAGCAGTGATTACAGTTCTGAGGGTGAGGAGTAGATTGTCATGGTTCTCAAAATGGATGTGAGTGTGCCTCCAATGTCTCCTACCTATCCGCAATCATGGTGTCCCCAGCCTTCAGTCTCCATCATCATCCCTGTCTGTCTTTTATGATCCGTATGTCAGCATCTGCTTCCTAAATTACCTTACCAACCTAACCCTGACATTCCTAAGCTGCTTTGCCAACATCCCTCTCTGTATAGAAAAATACAGAAAATGGGCCCTTTCCTATGGCTGCCAATAACCGTTATTT
>NC_056732.1:868460885-868598385 GCF_019279795.1 Protopterus annectens | reverse complement strand
CATATTGTGTAATATAAAGTTATGGAAAAGATTTTTCTTAAGGCAAGGTCTAGGATTCAGGTCAGGGCCAGGGTTATTATACATTAGTAAGGAAGGGCAGGAGGACTATACAGTTTTAACTTATTTGCAAACACAACTATGCAATGGTAAACATTAGTCTGAATAAAGGTTTTCCTAAGTGGCTGCCTCAAAAAAGTTCCTATCAAAATCCCACACAGTTAAAGTTCTAAACCTGTCTAGCAATGAATTAGCTAACATTGCTGGAGGAACTATTTTCCTTTAAGATTCACTATAAAAAGTCAGTGCTGTAGCATAGAGGGATAAAGCCCTAGCTACAGACCAGGTGTTCCAGGTTTGATTATTAGCGCTAGCATTTGAGGTTTTGGAAAGGAGGGATGAATGTGCTTATCCTGGGTGACATTCACCTTGCTGATTACTGAGGGGATGTATGGTCCATAGAGGAAAGTCAGCCCCTGACATCATTATGAGATGACATAAGGTAGTGTGGAGGGACAAAAATGAGGATAAATAATAATAAAAAAAAAATCCCTCTACCTCAGTGAAGTAGTTGCTGGCACATAGCTCCATTACTCCCCCAAGACTCCCTTTATTTCCATGCTGGCCTCATCCTAGAATCTGAGTTAGTTTTGAGATAGATGAAGGATCTGAAAGACATGCTGATGGACGGGAGCATAAGTATGCACTGGAAGGTATAAAGCAATGAGGGTAGAGAACAGAACAAGGAAACACACACACACACACACACACACACACACACACACACACACACACACACACACACACACACACACACACACACACACACACACACACACACACACTCTAGCTTCAAGGAAACATAACATTGTTTTTAGGTTCATAGGATGATACTAGGCTATTGGCCCAGAGGCCCTTATAAGCCTAGCTAAGAATTTTGCCCATATTCCCTCAAATTCAGCACCTGTTTCCCCTGTCCAGCAGGAACACAGGTGGGATCCCAAGGGTATATTTCCTATTTCCCATCCAGTCATCCGGGTTACTCTTAAAGAGGGCTAGAGAGGTACTCTGCTTGACATGGAGAGGGAGTCTTTGGGACACAAATCTATCCTGTCAACAAGTTCTATTAATGTCACAGACCAGTTTAAGGCCTTGCATACAGGTTGCATGAGTGGAGTTTGTCTTATGGATATATAGCAACTCCATCAAGGCTGGGTCTGAAATGGCCTTGTATGCTAGACACAGATCACCTCTGAGCAGTCTGTATGAGACTGAGTAGATGGACAGGCCTTTTACCCTATCTTATAGGATAGGTGTTTGAGACCCTGGATTTTTCTGGTCAGGATGTAACCTCTGTGGTCTCTCCAACTACTGCATGTGCTTGGCAAGGTACATGCCAAAGGGGGCATTGTATTAGATAATGGGTCGGATAAGGGAGGAGTACAGGGATGTTATGACCTCCTTGTTCCTGGATAAAATACCATTATTTATGAGGTGGGCCATGTCGAAAGCCTGATTGCATGCTTAGTACATTGTTATTAATGTGGTAATTAGTGGGGATGACATTATCCCCAAAGGGGATAATGATGCATTTCTTGGCATTCAGTTTGAGGCCATGCTTCTGGCACCAGTTATTAGTTTTGGTAAGGCCCTCTTGGAGGATTTTTACACCACCTGGGGAATTTAAGTCAGCACAAAACTTGCAGTAATCTGCAAACATTGTCAGCCACAGACCACTGGTTTTGGCTTGCACCTCATAAAAGTATATCCCAAACAGTAGAGGCCCCAAGACTAATCTTTGGGGTACACTGTTCATTACGGGTCTACTACTAGAGGTGGCTTGCCCTACTTTGACTGAATGGTTCTATCAGTGAGCCACTTAGCTACCCATCTGGTAACATACGGGTTGATGCCTAGCTGGGATAGTTTATCTATTATGCCTGAGTGGGGAATAGTATCAAAGACTTTGGCTAGGTCAAGGTAGGCAGTGTGAACCATCTTCCCCTCATCCATGGCCTTGGTAACTGTTTCAAAGACGTCGACTAAGTTCAACAGGCATGATCTCCCCTTGACAAACATTTGAAGGCTGCCTATGTCCCTGTTTATAAGGTCCATGATAATGCATTCCATGGCCTTGCAATCAGGCTAGTTAGGCTGATGGGCTTATAATTGTCTGGGTCAGTGGACACTCCAGCTTTGTGTAGAAGGTTGACAGTGGCTGCCCTCCATTAAGATGGGATGAAGCTGGTGGTCAGGCTTTGGTTGAATAGGTTGTTTAATGGAGCTGAGAGCTCATGCCTGAGTTCATGTAGGATACAGCCAGGGATGTTATCGGGTCCCATGGAGACTATATTTTTCGCCTTTGAGTATGCTTTCTAATTTGTAAGAAGAATGCCTGAGATATTGTGTTGCAGTGAGCATCTATTATGTTAAAGGGAACAAGATGTTCTGTTCATAGCTTATATAATCATTTCCTCTTTCAGCAACAATAATGTCTGAAGCAGAGTGTGACTCCCCTGCACTGGCCCAGTAATCAATAAGCCTCAATGCTCACCACTGGTAACAGTGGGGAATGTACACACTGGCAGGATGACAAGTACACACACAATAAAGTGCAATTTCCCTTAAGAGTACACAGAGATCACAATCAGTCTGGGGCTGGTTTGCCCCTCTTTCTTCAGATCTCCAAAAAGACTCCCCACTGGCACAGCTATAGGGTTGAGAACTCAGCTGAGTGGCAAAGCCAAACTCTCCAACACCCTCTCTGTCCAACTCTGTGCTTTGTGTCATTGCCCAAGTAGCTGACACACACACACACTTTGAGATTTGATTTATATACAAATGCGTGCATACACACACACACACACACACACACACACACACACACACACACACACACACACACACACACACACACACACACACACCTGGGAAAGGGTGGCACGGGTTTACCAGCTATGCCCCCTTCTGCCCAGACTATAAGGTATTTCCAGCTGCCACCAGCCAGCTCTTTGTAAGGCTACTCTAAGGCCCTTAACAAAGGGTGTCCAATCCTACTGTGTAATGTTACTAATAATCCAAATGGTAGTCTGACCAAGATCAAGGCTATTTAGGACTGGCCTGTACAGTGTCATCAAATAGATATGCAAGTACTCTAAGAGCTTAAATATGTTTCCCAGATATCAGCCACAAAGATATGTTTAAATATACTTAATAATAAATAAATAGTAAAAGAGCAAGACAATACTCATTAAGTAATAAGATCAGACTTCAAAATCACAGAAAACATTTAAAACAACATTGCAGGACCGTCTCAAATAAATAAATAAAACATCTAAGCTATATGTTACTATATTCCTATCTGAATCTAAAAGAGTTACTATGCCCTAAAAACGTGCTTATACAACAACATGCAGTCAGAAGCACAGAAGGTGATGATGAGTGGACGTTGCCAGGTCAAAGACAAAATGCAAAATGCACAATCTCTCTCTGAGAGACTTCTTAAATTAATATCAAATATTCCTGTTGGGTTAACTTGGATGATATCACTTTTTGTCACCTGAGTTTTAGTTCCCAAGCTAAACCGCCTTTGTTAGAAACTAACAGAATTTAAGATCTCTGTGTGAAAAATACATATCACTCAGATGTTTGAAGACCCTGGAAGTCATAAAACAATAAAACACTTCTGCATCTCAAACCTAGTAATTACTTCTCTTCCAAGACAATACAAAAACTTCTAGCTCTAGACATTGTGTCTGCTGCTGAACTAAAACTGAGAGATAACTTTTATAGCACAATCATAAAACAATTTAATTTCAACTGATTCTCTTGAAGTGTCTACTGTTAAAACATATACATTTACACAATTACAATAGTTTACATACATTTCTGTTCTAAGTCAGCAGGACATGCTGCAGTTACAGTTTATCTCAGTACTTTACACCTTTAAACACACTTCTGTAGAAATCATATCAATATTTACAAATGCCATAGGATTATTTACAAAATTCCAGATGGCTGGGCTGGCAGTATTTCCATTTGTGAAATAGATAATAAAATCTTGTTGTGATATACAAAGGAACACCACTATTGCTTTGTGGCTGCACATGTTTCTAGATGTCCAATTCTCCATTAGTGCCTGAATGGTCATCTTTGTATTGTATTAATGACACCTGCTAAACAAACCCTGCTAATCAGTCATTGGAGGCTTGTTTACTTTCTGTTGGTGGCAATTAGTCCACTTTACATAAAACCACTATAATACACTCTTACTATATAAGATTTGGAACTTACCTGCATGAAGTTTGTTAATAACAGCAACTCTGAAAGAAATTCTTTGCACTGCACTCCTGCCCACAGTAGCATACCATACACTGTACTGATGAATACAATTCAAATGTGAATCATGACCCATATACTCTGTGCACCAGACTGGCTCAGAGAAAGTTAATTTTCTCCAGACTGAATCCTTCCCTACATAGATTCTACTATCACTACTACTAATAATAATATTCATAATAATATAATGAAATTCAGTGTTTACATAAAAAGGACTACCGTGTCATAAAATAAAATGATTTAAAGGTAAAGTTGAGGAATTTAAGGAAATATTCATGTGGACTATTGGATCTGCAAAACAGCAAGAATGGACTGTATAATCCAAATAATCAGGGACAAACTCGAACATTGTTATAGAATCAGTCCTCCAAACATGTCCATGATCCCTGGGATTCATTAACTATCACATAGGAATCACACAAAACCTAAACAATTTAAGAGCATTACAACGATGAGTAGCAGTGCTCACTGAATATGCATGCTGCTCATTGTGTTTATAAGCACCCTTTTGTGGCCAGCAGCAGTATTGATTGCCATCAAATGGTCCAGGAAGCATGACCATATAATGTAAACAAAATGGCTTGCCTGTAAACAAACCTATTATGTGAGCAAACATGCCCCCAGATTTACGAAGCCCTTTATAGCATGCAGGATTAGTTTAAGAGCTATTTTCAGCAATATGGCTGACATGCGATCCAGGAACTTACTTCCGGGATGTGCACGTAAGCTCTTAGGCTAATCCTGCACAGACCGAGCTCCCGTATGCAAATTGCCCTCATTTGCAGGTGAAAACCATGCAAATTAGGGTAATATGTGATCCAGGAAGCTGGCAGCTGTCCGTGCAAGACGAGTGCAGTGTGCAGAAATGTACTCGGTTAGTAACAGAGTACAGTTCAGCAGTCTACAAAACAGAGCTATGACACCTCCAAATAAAGGCTGCATATCATTGAGGAAGCATACCAATGTCCAAGTAGAAGGCCATTGGCATTGCAAAATGTAAAAGGAAAAAATAAACAACGCTCAATTTATTCTTCGCCGATCTCGCCGGTTAAGCATAGGGCAGTGACGTGCAAACTGGATCTGGTGGAAATTAATAAAATAAACCTAAAATAAGCATTCTAACAAAAATCAGTATTCTGCCATGCAAGTCAATGCATGTCAACTGCATGTGGAGTAATGTTGGATTAACAGTGTTTGTCCGGATATGCCTGTCATACATGTCGCAATACCTGCCATGTCAGTTCCATGTATATCAGGAATCTCCATCTGCGGGCTCATCTGCAGACTGGGCAGTGTTGTGCCTTTGGTGTCATGTGTTAGCCACAATGCATCTATCCATGGAATGCAGAGGGTACTGTGAGGATTGCAGTCTGTTGATGGTGAAGGCCATGACAGTTACTGACTAAATATCCCTCATTGGACATATGTTGCAAAACACCCCGTTGCAATGGTAGATTAATGAAGGCATCACAGCAACATGTCTATACTGGCCCTGTGTATGTGCTGTCAGCCACGCCTCTGTCAACCTTTGTACATATGTCGTGCATGAAGTGGTTCATATGTGTTATACACCGTAAACAGTGTCAACATATGTGATAACATGCCAGTGATATATCAGAGTGCTACACATGTCATGTAGAGTAGGGGTTACACTTAATGCCATACCCTGGAAATCTTGTGGATGTTTGTACAGTACTGAGGGCTGTGTAGTGATGGTAAATGTCGGCTGTGTGTGTATTGTTAATATGTACTGTGGCCTGTGTACAGACTGTGGCAGATGCCATTGTTCTAGCTTACCTTCCCTTCTATCTGTTGTTACATGCTGCCCCACTGTATGATACCATATTACCTGACATGTGTGTAGGACCATACACACACATGTCCCATACCACAGACAGCCATCAGACCGGACTGTATAGCAGCCCAGCATATGTAGGGGCATGCTGTGAGTAGCACATATGAGGATGATGTAGGACAGATAGTCCATATACTGCACTAGTATGCTAGCGTACCATATGTGGCTGTGGCTGTGCTCACATTGGTTGTGGTTATGCACTGTCACACTGTGACATGGCTGTCAAGCCTGCTATATATGCAGGTACTGTACCATGATAACCTTATGATGTCTGTCAGTAGTCAATAGCACGCATGTTATGAGCATATGTCACCTTCCACACACACACTGTGTCTGTGACAACAATCCCAATGACAGTAGCAAATGTCTACTAATATACCGGCTATACATACCAGACATCCCTCTGCACTATTACATTGGGACTATAGGGGCTGCGGTAGGGCTACACTCCATGTCCAGGACATATGGTTGGACAATATAGACATGTATGTATCCAGATAGCCATATATATATATATATATATATATATATATATATATATATATATATATATATATATATGTATATAGACTACATATGTGTACTACTTCCAATTACCACTGTAATGGCAACCACCCACTATTAATCTCTACATCATGTGGGCATATTCCCTGTACATTCCCTGTGTGATGGACATCCTTCCTGTGTGTCAGCAGCAATGTTACAGACAGCAGGTAGCAATACCTCTTACAGGAGTACCTGCACACTCAGGGCAGCCACATATATGTAGGATGATCAGGACATACAGAGAGACTGTAAGTAGAGTGATGTAATGCTATGCATAGTACTGGTGTTACAGTGTGTGTGTGTGTGTGTGTGTGTGTGTGTGTGTGTGTGTGTGTGTGTGTGTGTGTGTGTGTGTACATACTAGTTTACCTTGGACTGCAGTCTGTCTGCATAGCTCACTACTGTGGACCATCCACTAGCTGGACAGAGGTGTGCCTATCATGTGTTGTCTGTCCACCACACAGGTCCTGTGTCAGATATTACACTGGCAGTGTGTGTGTTGCATGCTAGCAGTGCATGGCTATATCCATTTATGTACCTGATGTTGTATTCCTGCATAAGGGTATGTTGCAACACATCCTGTAACACCAACATGTTCCAGGGTGTGTTACTGCAATATTGCAGGTATGGCCCTGTGTTCCTGCCTTTGTCCTCCACATATATGGCAGCCTTTGTCCTGTTGTGATACGGGTATGGGTTGTTAGGTAATGGCCTATCATTCACTACTGCTAGTATTCCTACTATCATCCCATTCATAGCATGGACATCCACAACATTTATTGGCCTGGGACCATATATGTGACAGATACATTGACATTACCATAAGTAATGAATGTCCCCCGAGGCCTTGATTGCAGGGTGTAATTGGAGGCTGCTGAACTACATCTGATATTGTTGACTGTTATGTATTGTGCAGGCAAATCCATTGTCAAATGTTGTATGGATTGAAGGGCTTAGCCTGGACACCATAGTATGATATATATCCGTACTGTCTGCATCGACTGTTATATGTGGGCCTTGCATACATCACTGGTTATATACATTAACATCCATGTGCTGTCAGTAATGGCATACATTATTGTATGGTACACAAATAAAGGTTGTCTGTGTATACATACCTGTGTGTCATGTCATGTCCTTGGAATTGTGAGTGGGTATAAGTACAATGTAAGTATCCCCTTTGGGGGGCTGGTTGCCACACCACACATGTCACAGGTACCAGGTACAGGGCTTGTGGCTGGAGATATACATTTCACCCAGTGCGTCCACACTACTGCTACACATGTATGGCTACTAATACCCTTTGTCTGTGTATATGTATATGTGTATGTACACATATATCCCATATATCGTATATATATATATATATATATATATATATATATATATATATATATATATATATATATATATATATACCAGCACATGATCATCAGTGTATGGATGTGTGTGCTTATCTGTACCATTGTAATGTGCAGCCCTTCAACATAGTACATTCCCTATGGTAGAATGAAGTATCTGCATGATATGTTACAGATATTGGCCTGACATGTACAGGTGACATGGATAACTGTTGGAACATTGTAGCTGTGTTGTGGTGGGTTCTGCTGTCAAGTACTGCATGTGTTGGATATTGGTTTGCACAGCATATCGGTTAGGGCTGGGGGGGTTACATTGCAGTAATTACCAGGTGCCCCTCATGTGTGCCCCCACCCCCATTAACTGTGCTCATCGTCAGTTATGTCATTACGGAGTGGACCAGGAGTACGTTCCCATGTGGAAATCATATGCACATATCTATCTGTATATATATAGATATATATATATATATATATATATATATATATATATATATATATATATATATATATATATATTATTTTTTATGTATATCTGCATAAGTCCATATGTTACACCTCCATATATAGAGGGAGAGAACTGGGCATTGATATAACTCTAGTTATGTATATTTATCCATATATATATATATATATATATATATATATATATATATGTGTGTATGTATGTAGATATATATATATATATATATATATATATATATATATATATATATATATACACCGAGCATATTAATCTATCTCTGTACGATTGTTGTTATATGGTTATTTGTGAGTCATATATATATATATATCTCTACATTAACAGATGTATAGCTGTACATATGTGCATGCATGTTTGGCCTGTATGTGTGGCCTGTACCTCATTCTAATGGCAATTGACATGGATGACCTTAGGACTGAGGTCAAGTAATTCGTGCAGACACGTACGTGTTTCAGACGTATCATCTCCAGCAATATATGTGTTCTACCACATATACCTGTGTAACCTGCAACGTTTGAAGTGTATTAGAGCAGGATATGACAGATATCCCTATTTGTATCCACATTATGGCGCACTATGTCCATGATTCATGCATTAAGAGGTTGCATGGTGTGTTATTACTACATTCCCTGTGCTGTTGACTGATTGTGCTGGATGATATGTATGTGGAATGAGTGGCTATGTACATCTGTCATAGTTTACTGGTAAATCACGTAGTGTATGATGTGTAGCTTTCTGGGTGCGGCCCTTCCACAGGCTGTATATATTTTTTTCAGGGCAAACCAGCGGTCAGTTACAGACTGAGTTAGGGACATTTGAGCGGTCGTACGCGGGTGTGCGCGTATATGCACATAGCTAAGCAATGCTAAGCTTGGGTTGTGTTACCTTACACTCAGCTAGCATATACTTAGCTCAATCTATTTAGGCAATGCTTACCCCTGCGCGAATACACGTACACACACTTAAACTGCATATCCATGCCTACTACTGCTGTTATGCACTTACACATGCTTACTAGTGACTTAGTCAGTATGACACTTCACTTGTGCATTTAAGGCAGTACTCCTGTGCAAATATAAATGTTACTTAGTAGGTTATACAGCACAACAAAGGTAACATACGAATATCGCATGGAAAATAGGATGCGCTGCAGTGTAACCCGACCTGGGAATGCGTGCACATTAGGCGGATGCTCTGGCCACTACACTATTGCTGTTTTTCTTCATTTGCATATGTCTACCATGTTCTCTTCACTCGGCCCCCGAGCTCCATGTACAGAGCATACATCCATTCCCCAGTTGCTGGCCTTGCCATACTACACCTCCACACATTTCCTTCTCTGCATGTCTCGGTACACCTCAAGTATACTGTCCCCACCCAAACATCTACAGGCTCATCATCCGTTTAGTCCACGTATGCACCAGCATTCCCCTGATCCTCCTCCAATACTGGTGGTGACATTGATGTGACCCACAACTGTTGGTTCATCCCGTCAGGGACGGACCTGTTGTTGTGTCAAGAGTAGACCTAGCTGGTCTACAGGGTTTCTCCCACTGGTAGCATCCTGCCAGGGTATTGTGTAGCAGTGGTTTGCTCACACACCTGGCCAGCCTCATCTCCTGGTTCCACAGTACCAATGCCCCAGGTGTGACATACTGTGCATGAAGGATGCTCACATGCCCCCATGGTGTGCACCGTATATCATTATTCCCTTCAGTATTATGCAGGAATACTGTTCTCACAGTAGGATTGGATAGGCACTGTTCTGTGCTGCACATAGACTGCTCATAATACTTTGGTTGATCAATGGACACATGTTCCGGTATTAAGCTACACACTTATATACATTTCCTATACTGTTGGATGCCTGTGCTGGATGATGTGTTTGTGATCACAGCAGCTGAATGTGTATCCGCCATGGCTTAGTGGAACTCATGTCTACTATAGTGTGCTGGGTCGGGGGTTTGCAACCTGGCAGTGTAGATTATTTTGTTAATGGCCACAACAGCTGTTGGCTACAGAGTGACTGAGGCACTGTACAACATTTGTAGGTGGGTATGCGCTTGTTTGCGCGTAGCACAGCATTACTGACCTCTGGTTGTGGTGCCTTGCCCTCAGTTATCCTCTACATTGCTTCACCAGTGTGGTACTCGCATACCGGTGGCCAAACAGGCTTACACCCACTTGCTCCTGCATACACAAGTGCAACGTTGTGCATTTTGTTCACATCTGTCAACTGGGACACTCAGACTTCATTCTTGTCCATTGTCAGCAGCGGCCTGGGGTGTAGAGCTGTGCATTGACACCAGCTATGTATCCCAATTAATACTGGGGTGATCACATTCATAGAGGGTAACATACATAACATAGCTACGTCCCCATTAAACATGCTTAGTTTACGTTAAACTGTCAGTATTGTCCATGCTTAGGTCAGATTTAAATGTCAGGTATGATTGCTTACAAAGGTCATTTTAAGGTGGAGTTGGATTCCTGTTTCACAGGTCAGGATAGGTTACATGCAGGTATTCAGGGTAGGTGTACATTTTCCATACCTGTGTGGTACAGTAGATGTGAATAGCTAGGGAGTAGGTAGGTAGGTAAGTAGTGGGGTGACATTGTAACTGTATAGTAGCCCATAGGTATAACTGGATGGGGAGCAATAGGGAAGGTATGTTGGATGTTTGGATTTGTATGCGAGGCAGGACAAGAGGTGTCGGTATCACTAGTTGATGTCATGGTATAGACTGTGATGTGGGGGGGGGGGGGTTCACAGGTTGGTGAGCCTGTGCTGCTCCAGGTGTTCTTGTGATGTTCCTTCATGTGTTAGTTACATGTGTCCTGTGGGATAGCTGTGATACTACATGTGGGTTGGGGTTCCAGATACTGGCAATATAGTGGGGGAAGAGGGTGTAACCTATGTGTACCCATAGACATTAAGAGGAATGAAACAGGGGCTGATAGATATGTGGTGTGCATGGGGCACAAAGGGGGTTGTTAGTAGGGGGATTATCAGGGGATGTGCTGGATGGCTGAAGGGAAGGTCCACAGCTGGCCATGTTTTCTACGATAACAGCTGTGCATATCCACTGCATTTGGTGGGGGTGAGGACTTTAATAATACATTGTGATGCCTATTATATTGGCTTACATGCCAGCAGTGGGATGTTGCGACCATGTGTTCGTAGGTGTTGTGTAGTGGGTAATGCAACAACACATATGGTTATACCGTACTTTGCCATGTACACTGGACTGTGCTGCGGTGGAACCCATATCGGGAATGGCTGCCCGTTAGGTGTAAGAATGCCTGTTGACTGTACAGAATCTGAGGCCTGTCTAGAGTTTGCTTCATAATATTGGTGTGTTCCTCTTACAATCTGCACCTGTCTGGCAAATACCTGGCAACTGATGCAATTTAATACAGACAAGTAATTGGGTTTAAGTCTCCACATCCTTCAGATGAGTCATGCTAATGCATAACCTATTATTCTATCAGCTTTCTAAGGTTGTAAGTGGAATATCTGCTTTCTGTCCCTATTTGTCCCCCCAACGGTTTAGTTTCTGTCCAGTGGTTTAGCTCTTAGAGGTTGAGAGGTATGGGTGTAAACTCTGCTCAATTCGCAGTATTACTGACATCCCCGGGGCGGTCCGAATACAACTGCGCCAGCTAACACCTGCATGTCTAGGCCCATAATTGCATACCCATAGTTCCCCACCTGGCCCTCCTCTACAACACTTATCCTTACTGTGGGTGTAGGTGGGGTCTAACCACACCACTACACACTGTCCACTCTCCACTTGTCGGGACCCATGTCTTACGTTGTCTCGACCAATGGGTCACCAGGCTTGCACAACCTACTGGTCCGTGTACGTATACAGCCTGGTTAGATAAATCATTACAGGGACTGACTCTGATTATCATTAATTTTTGGGGTGTCCCACAAGGGACATTGATGTCTTTGTTTCAAGATTAGACGTGGACGGTCTCTCCCACTGGTAGTATCCTGCCTGTGGTCTGGGAAGCGGTGGTGTGTTTACTTGTATCATGTGTTTGTATGTTTCACCTGTCTAGGAGGGAGGGGAGGTTGATGCTACGTGTTACATGTTTGTTGATTGGATCCCCACACCCATTGGCATGACCTGTGAACATATGTAATCCTTAACTGGTGTATTATATATATATATAGATCCAGATATATATATATATATATATATATATATATATATATATATATATATATATATATATATATATGCTGTATACTACTATTTAACAAACTGTTTTCTAGTCCTGAGGAGCTTTTCTCCCCGGGTTTCTGCTGTAAATGAGCTAGAGGCTCAGCCAGGCTTACCCAGTTAACAGATGTGATTTAAATACATACTTCAATTAATATCCTAGCTCTATATATATATATATATATATATATATATATATCTATATATATTTACGCATATACATACTTCAATTAATATCCTAGCTATATATATATATATATATATATATATATATATATATATATTTACACACACGCATATACATGTATATATTTCTACATATCTATATACATATATATGTATATATCTGTATTTGTATGCATATATATATATATATATATATATATATATATATGTATATATATATATATATAGGTTCATAGGTTCATAGGTTCATACTAGGCTATCTGCCCGAGGGCATTTACAAGCCTAGCCCATAGTTTTGTGGCTTACGCCACCCCTTTGGTATGGGGAACTATACCCATTATTTTGCTGTGCCTCTGTTGAGCAGTGACACTGAGGTAATCCCTGGGGTATATCTGCGATCTCCCATCCATTGGTCAAGATTTCTCTTGAACAAGGCCAGCGAGGTGCTCTGCCTCACATATACCGGGATTTTATTCCACAGCATAGGGAGTCTTTGGGTGATGAATCTATCCCTCCAGCGCGTCCTATTAATAGCTGTGTCGAGGTTTAAGTCTCCCTGCTGTATATATATATATTGCTGTATATATATGTCTAACGACATATGGATGTATGGATGTCTTGGTATGTATATATCTATATGTGGGTGTTTAATTATATTCTGTCTCTGTATGTACACATTTGTACTACAGAAAGGTATGGGTATATATAACACAGTCTTGCTAACCGGGTCCCTGTGGCTCGAACAAAAACTGGAACCAAACAGTAAATAGAAAACAGCCAATACTGTCTCCAAAGTTGCACCAAAAGTCAAAACACAGCCAAAAGTAAAAACACAGGTTTAATTCCACAGTACAGGTTGAGCGCTTTCATCTACGTCAGGTAGACTTCTTCAGAACCTATAATGACCCATTACATCGGCTTATTTAAAGCAGTTTTGGCACCAAAAATAGATGTAATACATTAAAATGCATAAAAATACAAAAAATACATGTACAAAAAATACATATGCAAAAATACATGTAAATATAAATATAAAAACTACTTCTCCCTGCAATGTTGAAAATATATAAAAATATATATATAAAAATGTATGAAAATAATATATTATTCACAATCATACCTTCTGTCTCCCATGTCCCACCCCCTACTGTGGTTGGTTAGCATCTTACATTATATACTTGTTTTTGTTATAAGATTTATACATATGTTATTGCAACAAGTTTTGCTATTATTTTCATTTCATTTTATATATACATACATTCACATGTTCACAGTAGATTAAGTGTATATTTTGTTATTTAGGTAAGTTAGTGGATTATTCCAAGTATTATTAGAACTATCTGTTCTTAATATATTATTTTCATACATTTTTATATATATATTTTTATATATTTTCAACATTGCAGGGAGAAGTAGTTTTTATATTTATATTTACATGTATTTTTGCATATGTATTTTTTGTACATGTATTTTTTTGTATTTTTATGCATTTTAATATATTACATCTATTTTTGGCACCAAAACTGCTTTAAATAAGCTGATGTAATGGGTCATTATAGGTTCTGAAGAAAGTCCTGACCCGAGATGAAAGCGCTCAACCTGTACTGTGGAATTCTGTGGAATTAAACCTGTGTTTTTACTTTTGGCTGTGTTTTGACTTTTGGTGCAACTTTGGAGACAGTATTGGCTGTTTTCTATTTACTGTTTGGTTCCAGTTTTTGTTCGAGCCACAGGGACCCGGTTAGCAAGACTGTGTTATATGGGTATATATACACACACACACCCCTACAGTTGTACATCTACATCTGGTTATTCCGTTCTTTGCCATGTACAATAGACTGTGCTGCAGTTGAAGTCGTAGTGGGAGTGGCTGTCCTTTGGGTGGCGGCCTTGCCCTATGCACACTATTGCTTACATCCCTGGGGTGGTCGACATAGACCGACTCCAGCCAACACCTGCTCAGCTAGGCCCATAGTTTCTCATACCCATAGTTCCCAATCCACACATCCTCTTCGGCACTCTTCCTTACTCTGGGTTCAGGTTGTTTCTGGCCGCACCTGTACACTGTACCCACTCCCCACTTCTCTGGACCCATCATGTATGCTGTCCGCACCATGGATCATCAAGCTTCCCCTACCTTGTAAACTGGGAACATGCATGGCCTGCTGTTCGACATCGGTGTAATGGCAGGAAACTCAAATATGACTTTTTGGGTGTCCCACAAGGGACATACATGTCTTTGTTTCAAGACTGGACTTGGCAGGTCTCTCCCACTGGTAGTATCCTGCCTGTAGTCTGGGAAGCAGTGGTGTGTTTACTTTTATTGTGTGTCTGTATGCTTCACTGGTCTAGCTGGGGGGGAGGGTTGATGCTTTATGTATTTGTTTTTTTTTGGACCCTTTCCCCCCCTTTCCTGACCTGTGTGTGTGTAACAGATATGCGTAACTGCTGTTATAGCTATATACATGTATACATGTGTATATTGACACACATGTGTATATATAATATATATATATATATATATATATATATATATATATATATATATTATATATATATATATATATATATATATATATATATATATATATATATATATATATATATATATATATATATATATATATATACATATATACACATTACTATATACAGATATATCTGTATATGTATGCATACATGTATATATTTATATATTGCTGTCTATATATATCTAACGGCATATGGGTGTATGGGTTTCTGCATATGTATATATCTATATGTGGGTATGTATATGTATTCTGTCTCTCTATGTATACATTTGTACTATGGAGATGGAGAGGTATATCTCCATGTAACTATGGGTAGATATATACACACACATACCTCTACATATATACATCTGCATCTGGTTTTTCCATTCCTTGCCATGTAGATTAGACTTTGCTGCAGTGGGACTCGTAGCGGGTGTGGCTGCTCATTGGGCAATGCCTCTGCCCAATGAACACTTTTGCTTACATCCCTGGGGCTGTCTGTATAGACCCACTTCAGCCAACACCTGCACATCTTGACCCATAACTAGCTACCCATAGTTTGCCCACCCGCACCTCCTCTACAGCACCCATCCTTACTCTGGGTGCAGGTCGGGTCTGACCACACCACTACATGCTGCCCACTCTTCACTTCACGGGACCCATGTCATACGTTGTCTCAACCCATGGGTCATCAGGCTTTCCCACCCTTGTATTCCGGGTATGTTCACACCCCAGCTAGAATGGTCATTGCATCAGCTTCCTTCCATAATATGTACATTTTTGGAGCGTCTGCAAGGGAAGCTCCTGTCTGTATTCCAAGATTAGATTTCACGGGTGAACTGTGTACCCTCCCCAGCAAAGCAAAAGAAAGTCTGTTGTTATTCCAAGATTAGATTTCACGGGTGAACTGTGTACCCTCCCCCCCAGGTTGTATCCTGCCTGTGGTCTGTGGAGTAGTGGACTATTTACATTGTTTGTGGGTTTGTGTGTATGTTTCCTCTGTCTGGCTGGGGGAGGGGGATCATGCTACGTGTTACATGATTGTTGCTTAGACCGCTCACTTCCATTGGCATAGCCTGTGAACCTATATCAATCTTCTGTGCTGTTTCCTATCATAGCTATATATCTGTGTATATCTATGCACACACACACACACACACACACACACACACACACACACACACACACACACACACATATATATATATATATATATATATATATATATACATATATATATATGTATACATATTGCTGTATATATCTATATATATATATATATCTAAATCCATGTGGATATATGGAATGTATGGCCTTAATCTTGCTTATCTATTGCTATGATGGTTTAGTGGTTAACTACTGTGACTATAGTGTCCAGGGTCCTGGGTTTGAACCTTGCACAGGCAGTTTATTTTGTTGCTGGGCAGTACTTGGGCCATTGGATCCAGAGTGATTAAGGCACTTTAAAGTGGTTGTAAGCGGGTTTGTGTGGGTTTTCTTGATAAGCACTGCTAACCCTCCGGTTACAGTTCCTTGCACTCAGTTAGCTTCTACTTTGCTTACACTGAGTGGGCAATGCTTACCCCCGTGCAAACACACTTTGACATGTTTACCACTGCTTATTTGTGCTTAGACCTGCTTACTTGTGCCTTATTCATTATGACACTGACACTTCACATGTGCATTTCATGCAGTAGTCCAGTTCACATTTAATTGTTATTCTGTAGGTTATACCGCAAAATGATGTAAAATTATGTTCATATACAGATTTCCCATGGAAAATGATTTGTACTGCAGTGGTACTCGATCCGGGAATGCCTGTTCGTTAGGTGGATGCTCTAACCACTCCACTATTGTTGTACTGTTTCATTTACATATATATTCCTTGTTATCCTCTTCAGCCTTTTCAGCTGCTTTAACCGTAGCTAGGTGTTGGGCAAACCCACGCACCTATGATTACCTGTACTTGGGGTTTTAAGAAAAATAAATAGTAGGGTTTCTTCATTTTATTTGACTGTACTGTTGCCAATGAAGACATGGGGACTGTTGGTGGGGATATGCGGACACTTGTGAGCAGTCTCGCTCATTTATTTACACATTCTTCTGTTCTACTTAGCAGGGGCGTGTTTATTCTGAGAGCTCTGCTCTCAGACCCTGCTGCTCACCCATCCTGCTCCCGTGTAGCATTAGGAGTTCAGGCAGCGCGCCTTCATTAATATGCATGGTGTGCTGCCATCCTCCTCTTAAACTGCCGCTTCCATGCAAGACTAGATTAGTCTTGCATGGAAGTTTAGTAAATCCGGAGGATGGATGGTTTAATGAAGTAAGGGCAACTTGTTTATGAGAAATAAGATGTGGGGACATTAAACAGGGAGAATGTATACAGAATACAATGTTAATAGTACAGACATAAGTAAGAGGGGATAGTAAACAGTGGATGCAGTCAAATGTGGTTATGTCACAAAGAAACATTTTACACATAAGTACTTCCATATTGAGATAATAATAATAATTAATCCCGTTCACAATTCTTATCCATGTGCATAACTAAAAACGGAAATGCTGACAATGGATGTGAGAAGGACACAAAGCAAGACTGTAACAAAGGAGACTAAATGTGATATTAATGTCAATAACATGCCGAGTTGAGATAGCAGTAAGCAAGGACAGTGAATACATTAGAAGGTATTTGTGCAAACTGCAGTTATTGAATACAACAGGTGTAAACAGAGAATGTACATGTGATAACTGACAGTAGTGTTGTATTCTCCACGTCATTGTGTGTAAACAAGATGAAATGAGCCCTACATCTATTGTGTCACGCACATCAGAAAGGGTCATGTTTTACCATTTGTTGTCATTTGGCAAACATAGACAGGGAGTATATTATTACTTCAAAGCATGTATTCGACAAGCATTTGTTTATATTCATGTACATTATGCAGTGACAACACAGCATTATTATACCTCAAAAAACATAGTGACAAATTATATAATTTATGACATTTCAGTAACTCAAGGTCTCTGTTTGTAAATGGAACACATCCTCTACATGACTATACTGGGCATGCTTTCAAGAAAGTACAGGAAATACTGCCATAACAACATTTAAAAACAAAAACACACAAGAAAGTGTTCTAACACAGGCCCAAGCATACTTTATGATGATTTTGCATCATGCCGTACAGTAACAAATGTTACATAAGACCTCATGTCCTATAAAGTTACACAGTGTGAAAAAATATTAGATGAAAGTATGGAGGAAGACATGCAATAGTGTGAATTATATTCTTGAAATTAATTCATACCTGTGAACAATTATTGACATACTCATCATTTGCATCTTTACAGACTCAAACACTTGCCAGGACAGCTAAAAGTAAGACATGTATCAACCTGTGACAACACAGAAGTAAGCATACTATGTGTGTCATGATGAGTACACTTGAAGTGCTTACAGTATTTCCTTAATGTAAAAAAAAAAAAAAAAAAAGCTTTTAAAGTATTTTCCTCCTCCTACTCTATCACTTCATCTTGTTTTTTTTCTGGTACTTGTTATCTAAAGCATTCAATTGCATCTTCTCTGCTGCATTTATTACTGCTTGTTTTTAGCCTGTTTAAATTTTAAGTGTTATTCTAAGCCTCTTAATAGGTTCATAGGTTGGTACTAGGCTATTAGCCCTAGGGCCTATACAAGCCTAGCCATAACAATTCCCTGGCTATTTCTTCCCACAGTATTTACTTCTCTAAACCCCTGCCTAACAGGGCGACTGACACGTTTAAGTACTTGGGCTTTAGGGCTACCCCCTAGCTGTTTCTGTCCTCTCTCCCTCAGATTCTGACAAATATGGATGGACAATTTCCTACGGTTTCTCCTGCCAGCCTGGTTGATATGGGCATCCTGAGACAGTTTGGCAACTGCCTCATGTACACAGACAACCATCTACTATTACCACCTAGGAACACAATTTGTGAGAGATGCAATTACATAAAGAAGCTATAGTCTAGGCTGACTCCCTCACAAGCCATTATATCTGGTACTGAGAAGGTTGTCAACACAATCACTACACTTCAATCACCTCCCACAACTACACAACATACATCCACATATGTGGAGGTTCTCAACAAAAACAAACCCAAACAAAGGAGATCTCAGAGGCAAAAACACATGAGAACTTCACAACCCTCCACACCATATGCCATGCATAGTCCACACACTAGTGTCTCTCAACCACTAAGGCCTAACCATAAGCCCAGCATATGTCATAGTACACTCCATTTTGAGACACACAGATATGCCTTTCACCAGGCTGGATAAGGAGAAAGTCACGGTTAGTTGTTTGCCAGGTGCCACAATCTGCCATATCACACACGCACTCAAGTCTCTCAACAACAGGTACTGTTATGACTCTGTCATAGTCCAAGTTGGCGTGAATGACTTGAGACTTACCTCCCTGGATTATATGAAAAGAAATATGATTGAGCTAACTGAATATGTGCCCCAGGCAGGTATGTCGCTATCCTTAAGCAGCATTCTACTGTCACCCAGAATGATGCCTCAATACAAACAGAAAAAGATTGACTTTAACAATTGGCTTAGTTTCTGGTGTCATTTCAGGGGGATCCAGTGCCTGACAGCCTGGGAAGATACGATCAACAGACTACGATGCTTTGTTAAAGATGGCCTGCATCTGTCTCACTTGAGCTTCAGGCTTCTGGCAAAGGCCCTTGCCTCCTCCATAGTGCCTTTTTTAGGAAAAGTCATGAGATCAATACTACCAACATAGAAATCTTAACAAAATGGAAATTAAAGGTCATGCTGCTAAATGCTAGAAGTCTAAACATGAAACTGCACTTGTTGCAACCCTGGAAGATGCTGACATTTGTGCAGTCACAGAAACCTGGTTCAAAGCTGCAGAGAGCACCCCAGCCTTATCTGGTTACTCATCCTATCATACATTCATACCCCAAAATGTGGGCAGCAAAGCCAAAGGAGGAGGAGTTTCAATATATATATATATATATATATATATATATATATATATATATATATATATATATATATATATATATATATATATATATATATATATATATATATATATATATATATATATATATTAAAGAAAAACACACCTCCAGGCTGGTCAAACAGTATGACGCAAAGGAGACACTCCAGGTGCAGTTAACCATTGATAAGTCACCTTTTCAAATTATAGCTAGCTACAGGCCACCAAATTAGACTCAAGATGCGCAATCCACCTATTTGGACCTCTTAAAATCTATCAAGATTCAACCCTTTTCCCTGATCCTGGGTGACTTTTATTATCCAACCATACATTGGAAAAACTACTCATGCCAGAACAGTTTTATCAATGCAAATGCCTTGGATCAGCTAGTCAATGCCCCCACAAGAGGTGATAATATCTTGGACTTGGTATTAATCAACATGAGTAACCACTGCAGCACCCCTATGGTATCATCCTCCCTGGTAAGATCCAACCATACAGCAGTCACATTTGAAGTCACCATCTCCCCTGACCCCCACTCTAGCTAGGGTCAAACAAAAAAACATCTCCAAATGTTATTACACCCTTCTGAGGGATGGTATAAACAGCTTTACAGTCCCCTGTCCCAGTACTGGAACTGGCACCAATGTCCAAATCTACACTGAAGTACTATACGAGCATTTATATAGATGCATTGAATCAGGGACACCTGAGATGACAAAATCATCCACTGCAAGGAAGAGTAAACCTGTATGGTGGACAACTGCATAATTTATTTAATTTATTTTATTTTATTTGTAGTTTGTTTTCCAGGATAGTCCATTGGGCTACAAGGAGCCCATTTTCAGTGGAGTCTTCGGGAGAAAAGCTCCAGAGAAATACAAGTACATAAATGTGTAAATAAATTATATAACAATAGGAAAAAACTGCTTTCCAGGACCAAGAAGGAGCAGGCACCCAGTTGGAACCAATCTCTCCCTAGCCTCAACAAGCAAATAAGAGCACTAGTGAAATCCTCTAAAGCCAACTTTGAGTCCAAATTGGCCACATCTACTAGAGATAATCATAAGGCCTTCTTCACATATGTCTGCAATCTCAGTGGAGGCACACAGAACTGTTCCTCTCTGTCGCCCCCATCAGTAAATCAGGACATCCCCAGTACCTGTACCCACCCCTTATCTCTAAGGAACACTTCATCACTGCCCTCTTAAAGGCAAAATATACAGCCTCCATGGGACCCAATAACATCCCAGGCTGCATCCTACATGAACTCAGGCAGTAACTTGCAGCATAATTAGGCACCCTTCTCAACCAAAGCCTTAGAACCATCTTTGTCCCTGCTGAGTGGAGGTCAGCCGCTGTCATTCCTTTACATTAAGGTGAAACATCCACCAATCCAGGAAATTGTAAAACCATCAGCCTAACTAGCCTGATCCACAAGGCCATGGAATGGATTTTCATGGACCTCATTAACAGGGACATTGGCAACCTCTTAACACTTGACCCCATGGAATTTGGCTTTGTCAAGGGGAGGTCATGTCTGTTAAATCTGGATGACTTCTTTGAGACAGTCACCAAAGCCATGGATGAGGGGAAGATGGTGCACACCACCTACCTTGACCTGGCCAAAGCCTTCAACATTATTCCCCACTTGGGCATAGTAGATAAACTCTTTCGACTAGGCATCAATCCATATGTTACCAGATGGGAAGCAAACTTTTTCACTGATAGAACCCACCTAATCAAAAAAGGGGAAACAACCTAAAGCAGTAGACACATAATGAGCGGCATACCCCAGGGATCGGTCTTGGGGCCTCTGTTATTCGGCATATACTTCTTTGAGGTGCAGGCCAAAACCAGTGGGCTATGGCTGAACAAGTTTGCAGATGACTGTAAGCTGGGTGCAGTCATCAGTTCCCCAAGTGCTGTGGATGTCCTCCAAGAGGGTCTCACCCAAACAAATAACTGGTGCCAGAAACATCTCATCAAGCTGAATGCCAAAAATGCATCATCATCCCCTTTGGGGAGAGTGAGGTCCCCACATATTATCACATTAATAACAATGTCGTAAGTACACAATCTGTAGTGAGGGATTTGGGCACCCAGGTTGATAGCAAGCTGACTTTTGATCACTGTTGCTTCCATTGTATGGAAAGCTTTCTACATGGCCCACCTCATAAGTAAGGGTATCTCATCCAGGGACAAAGAGGTCATAAGATCCCTGTATTCTTCCCTTATAAAGCCAATTATTGAGTACACTGCCCCCTTCGGCATGTATCTTGCAAAACACATGCAGCAGCTGGAGAGACCACAGAGGTTCCTCACCAGAAGAATCCAGGACCTCAAACACCTACCCTACACAGATAGGTAAAAGCCCTGTCCCTCTCCTCAGTTTCATACAGACTCCTCAGAGGTGACCTCTGTCTGGCACAGAAAGCAATCTTAGACCCCACCTTGATGGGACTGGTGCATATTCGCAAGTCAAGCTCCACTCGAGCAACCTGCACGTGCAACCTCAACCTGGTCTGTGACATCAACAGGACTTGTTGGCAGGACAGATTTGTGTCCCAGAAACTCCTCCATATGTGGAATAGACTCCCTTTCCATGTCAACCAGAGTACCTCATTATCCCTTTTAAATCACAACCTGGATAACTGGATGGGAAACAGAAAATGCACTCCTGATATTCCACCTGTGTCCCTGCTGGACAGGGGCTCTGGGTGCTGACTTGTCTAAACATGGGCTAAACTCTTGCATAGGCTTATAAGGGCCTCAGGGCCAGTAGCCTAGTAAACTGCTATGATCTTATGATCCTATAATGGGTGTGGATGCTCTACCTTGGAGGGTGATGCCTTAAAATTTTGCCCTCTGACTGTGCCATAAATTCTTTCTTTCTTAAGCCACTCCTTTCTGACACAGTTATCTGACTGATGTTATTAGGTTCAAACCCCTGCCTGTCATACTACACACTCTACAGAGCTGTGGGTTGACATGCATCTGCCATGTGACATAATATTGGATCTTCTTACAAACAAATGAAATTAATGTGTGACAAAAAACATTTGAAGATAATGTGTACAACATGATTTTGTCAGAACGATGACAAGGAGGTAACTATTTTAATGTTCAGCTGTGAGCAGTGCAATATCAATGTTTCTTGGCCAAGGAAACTGTTCCTCTATAATTTTTTGTATAACAACATTGTCCCAGAATTGAAACTCCCTCTATCTGTGTAGATATGCTATACAAGTTAATCCTGAATGCATGTGCCACAGGAGCACTCACACCACAACATTCGCAGAATAACCATTTCACTAGCAGGAAATTACCGAATGAGTTTGTATTTTTTTCCCAAGAAAGAAATTGAGAAAAATAAGTTGAAGTAGTGCTGTTTGGGTAGCATCAGTGCATTCATATATTGCTGCTATTTGCTGCAATTGAACAGCAAGCTATGCTTGTCCACAGGCTAATGGCATGTACATGAAGCACATGTGCTACAGTGGAAGTCTTAGCACAGGTAAGAGACTGCACCTATGTGAAGTCATTACATTATAGGATTGAGATGCAATTTTTATGAGATAAAAGGGATGGGCAGGCTTCTCCTACTGCAATTGTATACATTGTAATAGTTGTGGATGTCATTCATGCATAACAGCATTAGGGCACACAATGCTTAAAGTCAGTCAATGTGGGTTTTGAACACATGATTATGTGACGTGACAATAGAGCCTATATAATATTATGAAGAGTGAATATGCTACAGTGCAAGTGTTGCTAAAATTGTGAGATATTTGGGTATCTGAAGATGTGATGTCATGTTATTGCTGCAAGGGTATGCGTGCAGATAATTTCTTTAAAATACTGTTGCTATGTGTGTATCTCTCACACAGAATTGCCTGCTTCTATGTATACCCAGACACATGAGATGCATAATACATTTGTCACTGTGATGGAATACCAAAAAATCATAAAGGTTTATCAGGGTTAACATTTCGCACCATAGTGGATGGTCATAGGTCCAAGACGTGTTTTATTAGTAAATTTTTAGATTATAGCATGCAAAAAGGCCTATCAAAGTACACCTTCATTACAAAGGATTCTTGGTACTTTTTGGAAAAATTGGAAACAATCAAGGTATCCCCTGGGATGTTTATGGTGACCATTGATGTGGTAAACTTGTTTTCTGTCATTCTCCACAGTGAGGGTATTCAGTGGTTGGAGAAGCAGTTGGTAAAAACATGTTTATATGATCAAGATTCTATTAATACAATTTTTGCTCTTATGGACATTGTTTTGGTGAATAATTATATTTATTTTTAAAGCCAGTATTTTAAGCAGTTAACTGGTGTTGTCATGGGGACAGCATGTGTCCCCATTTTTGCAAATCTCATGTCCTTTTGGGAGCAGGAGTACCTAATGAGTAGTGTACATTGGGTGAATGTCCTGCATTATACTAGGTTTCTGGATGACCTGTTTTTTGTTGTTTAAAGGTACTGAAGGTAAGCTCAATTAATTTTTTTCTTATATTAATGATACTGTGGAATTTTTACAGTTCACCAAGAATTATAGTAAGGAGAAAATATCATATTTAGATGTTGACCTGATTTGGGATAGTAATAAAGGAATTTTACGTTCCAAAATTTATAGAAAACCCACATTTTCGAATTCTTATTTAGAATTCAGTAGTTGGCATCCCCTGTATCAAAAGAAGTCGATAGTCAAGGGGCAGTTGGTGAGAGCAGACAGAATGGTGAGCCTTGACTGCCTCTTTTTGGATGAAGTTGGGTTTATTACTAACATGTTTGTAAAAGAGGATATCCTATTGAATTTTTGAACAAAATAAGCCAAGAAGTAGTGGTAAAATGATTAAAAGGTGTATACAGGCAAATATTGGGTGGTTGCATGGTGCCTGTTATGGGACAAGGCATTGCTGTGGATAGAAGTCAGGTTAGAAAGAATTTTAATTTAAGTTTCATCACAACATTCAACTTGGATGCCCATTATGTATTAGAGGTTATCACAAAAAAATGGGATAGCTTGAGTTATGATATGAATATTGAGCAGAGAGTGGGTAAGGCCCCTCCTAAAATAGTATTTAGAAAAGACAGGTCTTTCAAAAGCCTTTTTGAATTAAACAAGGTTATTAGTAGTGGAAGTTCTAATAGACCAAAGGGAATTTTAAGTGTGGGAGATGTAATTGGTGTAACTACATTTGGAAACTAGTGACAAGTTTAAATTTAATGGTAAAAATATTACCATTAAAGGACACTACAATTGTTGTAGTTACAATGTTGTTTATATGGCCAAGTGCCAAAAGTGTCCTGTTTTTATGTGGGGAAGACTTGTAGATATTTTAAGAGTCACATTAGTGAACATGTAAATGATGTTAGAAAAGGGAAAATAACTAATGCCCTATACAGGCATATCAGGGAACATGGTGACCATTATTTTAAGTTTTTGGTTATTGAACAGTTGATAAAGGACCCCCAGGGGAAAGCTGTTGATTTGCACCTGGATATTTGTGAGTTGAAGTGGCAATAAGATTGGTTGAAACTCAGTATCTAGGTATTAATGAAGCCACTAATATAGCATGTATTTTAAAGTTAAAATGTTTAATGGATTAGGGTTGTGTAAATGTATTGTTTTTTTAACTTTTTAAGATTTTATTGGGAATTCTACAGTAATATTTTTGCATTTATGTATTGTGTGCAATTTATGTGTTTTAAGGTATTTAATGTTTGTAATGATGGTTTTTGTTGATTTGAGGCAATGATGTGATTATTCTATTAATTACTGGGTGATGTGTATTTAAGGGCTGGGTAATTCATTGTAAGTTGTTCTGAGGAAGTCCCTATCAGGAGAAGAAAGCACTAAACCTTTTAATAAAGTATTCATCTGTTTTTGGAGCTGTTTCCCTGTGTTGGTCGAAGAAGTTCTTAAGTTGGTTTTGCTGTTCTTTTTGTATGTGTGTGCAGATAATTTCTTTAAAATACTGGTACTATGTGTGTATCTCTAACACAGAATTGCCTGCTTCTATGTATACCCAGACACATGAGATGCATAATACAGTGATGGGAGAATAACAATCATATGTATGTGTTGATAATCATGGATTTGAACACATGCCTTACTAAGGCAATAGCATACAGAACACTGTCTCATTTCATCATGCCACTGGAAAAGCCTTGGCAGTGCTGTTAGGAATGATATATTTCATCCTGTATCATTATCATCATCCAATAAGGCATTCTTGTGTGAAAATGAGCAGTGATTCTTGTAACAGGGATCCTCAGCTATATATGTATACAGCAGATAGCTGGGTGACAACATTGCTACCTATCTGCACATTCAGATTTACTGACACAAAAGTTTAAGAAGTAATGGCTAGATTTGAACTGACTACCTAAGATTACAAGGTAATGAACACTGCCTGAATTGCATGCAACACATCATATATTGGCTTATAACTGTGACAGTATATATTTGAAAGGATGACATCACTCTTGTTTAATATGGTGATGTCCCTCTAAAAAGGGTAGGAAGGTGGTTGAAGAGTATAGTAACAATACTCATAATATATGCATTAGAAGCTTTCTGTACACAGCACAACATACAAACACACAGTCACAGTAGTCAGTCATTGCTTGATCCAGACCTCCTTATCTGTTTAGTTATGCAGTATACAGAGCACATTATCAACTATCAGCAGCACAAGATAAGTCAAACTAAAACTGTGATGTAGCTAATTTGTGGCAGCATGATGTAACAATCAGGTTTATAAAACTGCCTATTGCCTGGGAGTAACAGAAATTTAGAGAATAGACATCTGCCAGTGAATATACATCTTCTAAGTGTAACTTTAAATTAGGCATGCTGCCATGGACCCAAATGCACATGATAGTATAAACACTAGATGAGCAATGATGGAGTTTGGCCCTTTACCTATCTGGTTACATAGCCTATATGTTACAGAATTTTGTACAGGCACCACAAGAGAAGACTGACACTGAAGGGGAGAAAGAGGACTTTAACATGATGATTTCATCAGTGTGATACAGTGAAGATGTGTGTGATAAAACTGGAGGGGAGAATCCTCTCCCAGGTTAAATTCTTCACTTAGTGGACATTGATACAGTGCATCTGTTCAAGAAGCTAGACATACCTAATATTATAGCCAGATAAATAAGTTTACCATTGTGGGATTGGAAATGCCTGCATATCTATTTACACTGCCTAGTAAACACAGTATTAACTGCAAGTGCCACAGGAGAAGTCTGACTCCAAAGGAGAAAGAGTGCAGTTTTGACAGGATAAACTCATCAGTGTGTTGATTAGAAGGTGTTTGTAAAATAAAAGTGGAATAGAGTGCAGAGAAAGTTTATGTCTAAAGTTAGATTCTTCTGAGTAGAAGTGGACACAGAATATCTATTTTGAGGCACTATTTACCTGTACACACACACACACACACACTCTCTCTCACACACACACACACACACACACACACACTCACACACACACACACACACACACACACACACACTCACACACCAACAACAAACAGTTTGCCACCTAACTAGTTACACAGTCTAGAGAACACAGTATAAATCACAAGCACTACATGAAAAGTCTGATTTTAACAATGCAAAAATGCACATTCATTAGTTCTACTACTTCATTGTTTGCACCATCAGTTACTGTGCATCACAGGTTTTGGGACAAATGTTTGTGTCTGGACAGGCTGATGTGGTAGTACTGTGTTTCTCCCATGTAATCATGTACTTTTCTGCTAACATCTGTATAGTGTCATTCATGTGCATTGCATAATTGCAAAACAGTGGATTAACAAGCAAGTATTCATGAGAGTTCATCATGGGATGATTGTATGCAAATAGTAACCATTTATTGTGTGTCTTCTCTCATGCTTGCACAAGACAATATGAATGAACTTCCTAAATATGACAGTGCACTTCTGAACAACTATGATGGCTTATGTTTGAAAAGGTTACACAATATCATAACAAATTTGCACTGCTGGACTGCAGACAGACATTAACAGATTGCATTAACTGAGTCAGCAACAATGTGAAATCCTGATACATCAGTTTCAAAATTCCAGTAACACATTCAGAAGTTATACAACCTACTCACGTAATTCTTTGCTGTCATTTTTTAAACTCTTTCTTTGCTGGCAAAGTATTTACAAATGTGTAATCATATGTTGAGGTGTTAAACTTAGAATGGACATTAGCAGTAGTCTATCATTCTCCATGCCAACATTCACACCTATAAGCAGTGCACACATGCAGCCATATGTGAATCTGATGGAATGCAGAACATATATATGTTATGATCATATTTCAGGTCTCATGATTTGCACATTTGTCATGATAGTTGCAGTCATTCAGTCCTGGTATGTATGATACAGGTAAATTGCAAAAGATATGTTGGACAAAGCATGTTATTGCTGGTGGAAACATGGCTTATGAAAAGAGTTTTGAATCAAGGAGGTTTATTTCATGACAAAGAAGGGATGAGACGGAGTGGACAGTTTGTCACAAGAATACACATACACACATATTAAAACATTATTTTATGGTTCATTTCTACACATATTTTTGTTGTGTAACTCTTCAGCTTATCATCATAATTATTTGTGCAAGAGCTGTATAAGACAGTGTTCCCAATAGGGAGCAAACAAGTTACTATGAAGCAGGATAATGTTGTGATAAGGAAATGTGTAGCCAGCTCTTACACTCAAAGGGGTCATATTCAGAAACACTTTATCATTTATTTGGATGCCAGTACCCCAAAAAAAAAAAAAAAAAAAACTATTACAAAGCTGAGTATTATTTAACCACACCACATAGGATTTCCTACTTTTCAAAGTTCAGCTATGACAACAGATTGAAGCAAAGGAGAATGCAGGACATGAACATACATAGGCCAAAATAAGACAAAGGACAAGTAATACGATCACAGCAGTTAGATGTTGGAAAGCTGCAATCACGTGTGAATGTATGGCAATGGGGGTGGTCCTGCTACCAACCCACCATTGACTGAAAAACAAGAGTGCCTGTCCATTGTCAGACATCTAGACAGTGCAGCAAAGGGGTTACACAGAACCATTTTATGTTGGACAAGGAAGACAACACAAGTGTGTTGTACTACTGCAGAACTTCTAGGTATATAATTATCATTGTATGTATATGTATATATATATATATATATATATATATATATATATATATATATACACACATATACATATGCATACATACATATATATATATATATATATATATATATATATATATATATATATATATATATATATATATATAGGGTCTATGTTATAACAGTGAGCAATCAAAAGATCGACCGCTGTTATATCGACCACAAAAGAACGAAAACAAAAAAGAGCGAACAGCCAAAACAGCAAATTTTTCCCTGGGAAAAAATTTGCTGTTCCCAAAAAAAAAAAAAAAAAGCACACTAAACACTATCCCACACCACCCCCTACTTAAATATACCAACTCCGAGATCGCACTACAGTGCCAAAAACGGCAAAGTGATGGAAGCGGCCAAGTGACTTCTTTCCCAGGGAAATGCTAGAATATGTCACTGGAATCCTCATAAAATTGTTCCTGGAGCTCCCACCATCCATTGTCCTGCCACTGTCTGAAAAGTAGGGCTTGCCTATTCCTTCCCTCAAAGTATGTGTATGTGAGAGTACCATATCAATCTCATTCTTGGAATACCCTCTCTCAAGGAACCATTTTTCAAGATTAGCCAGTTCCTCTTTGTACTTGCCCTCGTTGGCTGTCAATCTTGATGCCCTTAAAGCCTGTCCTTTCATAACATTTCTAAATATGTGCTGTGGATGCATGCTGTTCCTTTCCACATAGGTATCCACAGCACATATTTAGAAATGTTATGAATGGACAACATTAGTTTGCTACAGGATGTGTTTAAAAAGAATTGGAACATTCTATACGCTGATGAGCATGTTAGGAAATTAGTTGGCAATACTCCACATTATGCATTTAAAAACAAAAAATCCTTGAAAAGACTACTTTGTGGTCCTAAATTGAATCAGCACAATATTAGTCTTATTGCAGGTTCTGAATATGGCACTACAGTATGCAGGGATGTAACTTTTGTAAGTACCTAGACAGCTCAGGAAGGTTCTGTCATCCTGACACAGGTAAAGAATTTAAATTCAACTTAAGAGCTAATTGCAATACTACACATTTGGTGTGTTTGAGTTACTGTATAGTCTGCTCTTCATTTTACATAGGGATGACTACACGCAGGCTACGATATTGGGTTACGGAAGATCTTTATGATATCTCCAGAAAAGCTTAAACCAATGCTTTAGCCAGGCACAAACTGGCAGTGGGGACAAAACATGAGTTTAGATTTATGGTTGTTGAATTAGTTACACTAATTTTAAGAGGTGGGGCAATCAGAAACAGAGTGTAGAATAAAGAGATGGAATGGATCATTAGGATGAGGGCCAATATGGGCAAGGGCTTGAATGACAAGTTATCCATCCAGCCAGTTTTGGTGAATAGGCCTTTACTAAGATAAACATTCTCCACAACAGTTTTATATGTTTTTTATATATAAATATATATATATATATATATATATATATATATATATATATATATATATATATATCTTATGTCTTTGACATTTATTTTATATGTTTTATGTGACTGGTGTCATGATTTATTTATTTTAGTACATTATTGCATTTTTAAATGTTAATTGAGTAATTTATTGGTTGCAACGTTCTATTGGATAACTGGTATTTAAATAGTTGAAAGTATTTTGCTCAAACTGTCTGATGAAGCAGCTTGGCTGCAAAAGTGCTCACCCTTGAATTAAAACTTGTGAAACATTTTATCTGCCGTGGTTTGGTGCTCTTGATGTGTTGTTTTAATGTGTGTGTGTGAGTGTGTGTGTGTATATATATATATATATATATATATATATATATATATATATATATATATATATATATATGGATTCACTTAATGATTTTGAAATACTGAAATATCAAATTTCAGTATCTCGAGACTATAAAGCAAAAAAACTAAAACACACGAAATCCCAAAAGCTTGAAATTCAAAATCGTGAACATAAACATACCATACACCACACAACACATACATTGTCCTTCCCTGGACTACAACAAACAAACAAAACACACAAACACAACAATACAAATACACAAACCTACCCTACATATTAGCAGGGGAGCAAGCCCCCATGCACCCCCTATCTGGAGGGCTGCGTCCCCCACACCCCCACTACATATATACTAACTCTGAGGTCGCACCAAACAGAAAAAGACAGTAAACTCACCACTTCACACTCTATAGTCCCCTCGCACACACATCACTTATGTACAAACACCACCACCACTTACAACACTTACACACTCATACTCATACTCTTACCTACCTACCCTAACCCACACCTAAAACTTCCGAACACACTCACATACACTCAAATCTCTACCCAAACCCTTTAAAAAATATATTCACTTACCTTAATCCCCAGCCATATCCACACACCGCAATGTACATCCGGAACACAATACATCCTACGTCACATAGCGCACCACTACAACCACAGAATCACAGTTATGAAGTTTTGCTATTTAATAAGTTCGGCTTTATAGTCTTGAAATACTGAAATTCGATATTTCAGTGTTTCCAGATTATAAAGTGAACCTATACATAATATATATATATATATATATATATATATATATATATATATATATATATATATACATTTGTATCTGAGTGTATTTCATATGTTTTGTATATATATATATATATATATATATATATATATACATATATCAGAGAGCAAGAAGAAAGGCATATTAGAGCACTGGAAAAAAGGAAAAGATGGGGTAAAATCAACTGGACAGTAAATTTTTGTATGAGATGTGTCTTATTCTACAGCTGTAAAGGGAATTTTTTTGTTTCTTCTATTTCCTTTGCGATGCTTATCATCCATGTTGTGTAACTGAAAGTTAATTTATTTTCATTGTATTAGCATTTCTTAGTTTTTAATATACATTTCACATAACATAGGTTTGATCATTATTAATTCTGTTTCTCCCTCTGTTGTGTTTATTAATTTTTGTCATAGGTTATCCTGACAGTGGCACTTTGGAAGTCCTTTCACCTGATACCAGAGTACTAGCATCCACTGATGATGATGTTGGCGATGAAGAGGCACAGCCTGCAGGTGCAGAAGGTCAGTCTGAGACTGAGGTTGTGCTTCCAACATCTCCTGCACTATTTTAGCCACAATAAGTACACCTACACATTCCCATAACACAAGTACCACAGACATAGGACATGCTGAGTGTGACACAGTTGTTCAGGTCAGTGTGTTTATTCCAGCTACAGAACTGGTTGATTCTCCCCATAGCTATCATGGGGGTGAGGTGTTACCTAGGTGGATTGGTAAAAGTGCTTAGAGGAAACCTGCTGTCCACCCTACTCCTGATGTTGGTGTGTCAGGAGATGCCCCATGATGAATCTTAGGGCTATCACAGAGACATAGACATGTTCCCCAAGGGCTTGAGAAAAGATAGTGTGAGTAGAAACTGTTGTGCATTCTAATGTGTGGGATTGCCTGAACCATGTGGGTGACTACTTGGAAAGAATGAATGACACTTTAGACTGGGCAGTGTCTATAATGGAACATCTGCTCGGGATAGGTCAGCATCGATGTGGCATGTGAGTTACTACATTATCTGGTTTTAGCCAATGAGGCCTTGCAAGATCCCAATCCTGTATCAACACTACTTCCACTCCACCATCAGTGATTACATTGTCCACATCCAGATGTGGCAGGCCATAGTGTCATGTTCCAGTATTAACTCATGATGAGAGCTCATCCAGCAGACGTTAATCACATTCAGATAACCCCCACCCCCCAAAGTCTAGCCAAGGCAAGGTAGCAGTACAACTCCTGACAAAGGTAATTCTTGTGGTAGGGGGCAATGACATCAAATTGACTTTTCTACCATGCACAGCCAACACCTGTCCGAGATACCAGGACATAGTGCTGAGACAATTCTTGACTGTGTTCATGTAGACATACACGTTTAAGAAATGTTTGCGTGTGTGCGTGTGCGCGTGCATACACACATACACACACACACACACACACACACACACACACACACACACACACACACACACACACACACACACACACACACACACACACACACACACACACACACACACACACATATGTACTACTTATCTAAGCAGTCCTGTTGAATGCTATACTTATCTTGCCAATGGGCCTGCAAATTGGATACTTAAAGAATACATTTTTGTTTTACTTGCCCATGTTCAGTTACTATATTCCCCCCACCCTGGGCAAGTGATGATGACTGTGCACTGCCCTTTACACATTTTGTGTGACTTCAGGTTGCACATATGTTTGATGCACAGAGTGGATAGTTAATGCTTGCTTGCTCAGAGCCACCTTTAATGTAAATGTGTTGCAGAAGATGTTTTTACTCAACATTCATGATCATTTGTGAATGACTACTTCTTTAATTCTTGATCCTCACTGTATTTCTGTTTGTATGCTTACTAATGCAGTCAACATAGACATTTAAGTAATGCTTATTGTTATACATGTGCAAATGATGCTACCATTCACCTGTGTACTGGCCACTGGAAAGGGTTGATGCTCAGCAAAATTCATAGCTGTATATTTCAAACATTAGTCTTTATTACTGATATTACTGTACATCTGGGACATGTCCCAAGTTAAGGACATATTAGAATTTGCATATGATAATAATTAAGTAATCAGTTATATAGCTCTATTGTTTTTTTTCTATACAGGTTCCCGACGTAGACACAAGATGTGCACTTGGGAATTGTCTGATGCTAATAGAATGCAACAATTCCATGGTTAAGTAGAGGTTGTGCAGCTTTGCAGGCACCATTTTTTTTTCAATTAATTAAGGTGTTTGTGTGTGTGTGCTATCCTTTGCCTCATAGCAAGAGCCATGGCATACTGTGCATGCCTACATCTGTGGGAAACATCTGAGGTGATTGGTTCTCCCTCAGTCTCTTCATTACTAGCTGCCGAAGCAGCTGGCCCTGCCTTTGGTACTAGGAGCTGTGGTCCTGCCCCTAGCTGTTTTTGTGAAGCTGTTTCCTGAAACTGATTTTGGGAACCATGGAAAATACTGGGAGTATTTTGGAAGGGATTACAAAATACATCTTTATTTCAAGCTTGTTTTGTTTATATGGCTATGCGTGTTGCCTGCCTTGCCATTACCAAATTTTTAAATTAGTTATTTGAGAGCTACAGATATGCAGACAACTTATATATGATATTTTTCAAAGAGTAGAAATCTTGAAAAATCTGAAATTTCATGAAAATAATATTGTTGAAAGTAATGTATCGACAAGACAGAGAAATGTGCATAGAGGTGCATTTGTGTGTGTGTGTGTGTGTGTGTGTGTGTGTGTGTGTGTGTATGCATGTGCATGTGAGTGCATGTGTGTGCAAGGATGTGTGTGTGTGTGTATGTGTGTGTGTGTGCATGTCTGCGTGTCTGTGCGTAATGAGTATATGCCCACATATATGTCTAGCAAAGGTTTACAAAATTTTGTGACACTGCAAAATAATCTCAGCAGATGCTATTATTGCAAAAGAAGTCTGGTCAAATTTAGAATACTGTGAGCTCCTGAAAGATATCAGAGGGGAAGTTGTGGCATAATAACCAGAATATGCAGGGCAGATTGAAATTATACTTCTTTTTTGCAAGGCTGACAAGCACGCAATTTAATAAAAACCTGTTATCGAAGTTACTGAGAAATTATAACTGGACACTGTTCTCCCTATGTATCCTTGCAATATATAAGACTATAAGACATAATTATATTTTATATACGGAAACAATTTTTGATGCATATAAATTCTTAATTATTATAGAAGAACTAATGTTGCATATTTCTGTAGTTCTGTAGATTTTTTCTAATGTGTTAATATACATGACAAACAGTACCAAAAGAAGTGTCATAGTTTTTAAATCAGTAATACAAAACAAAATGACAGATAAATGTTGTCTGTCTTGTTCACTATACTAAGCAATGTCTAGAAATTAAAAAAAAAAAATGATGCCTTACAGTACGAATTAAACTTTACAGCCAAACACAAAAAAATAATTTGCATAATCACCTGCAGGCCTGTATTGATTACTGTCTCCTTCTTCCTAAAACCTTCTTTTTTCATTGAAGGTTGCAATGAAATATTTATAGTCTATGCCTTAAGTCATTTATAGTAACATGAGCACACGTTCAGAATAAGAAATAGGATGCTGATGCTTTATTTTCATCACAGAAGAAGAAATAAAAGTGTTACAGTATGTACAGAAATAAAAAAAGGTCCAGCCTTCAAAATCTTAATGTTTGATACAATGATGTGCATTTTCCAACAACTTGCATATAGATTACTGATTTAAATATGTAAATCTTTTGTAGCACAATCAAGAAAACTTTTTTTTAATGATGAAGAATTGACTTGTTTACATCTCTGAGTCCATCAAGAACTAGAAAGCAATTTAAAAACTTCACAGGAAAGAACAAAAAAACCAGCTTCTTGGAGCTCAGTTCTGCTATCTGCTTCATTTGTCTTGTTTTTTGCTGCCCCGCCTTCAGTTAAAGATATAAATTATATATTTATGGCATTAATTATTCAAGCTAGACTTAAATGTAGTTAATATCCGACCACTGTGCTTTAACAAAAACTGTAATGCTAATGACCTAATTATCTAAGTTCATTATTTTATGTTTTTAGTTTAACAAAGTTTGCTTCATGTAGTCAGTGTATTCTGCTGCCTGAACATTTCTGAAAGTGAATGTGATAGTGAGGTGTCATAATTAATACTTACTATAATTTTTAATCTAGATGAATAACATTACATAAATAGAAGTGAGTGGACCACTGTGGTTAAGACAGGACCATTTTGATAAGAAAATAAACCAAGGATAAAGTGCTATGGGCATTTATGGAATGGTGAGTTTCGGAGTGAAACAAGTTTTTGGAAACATGGAAGCATTTCATAAGTAAGAGGCTATAAGGAATGCTTGGGGAAGTGAAACCGCCAGAGAAAGAACTTGGTAGTCAACATCTGTGAAGTCAAAGCAAAAGGATAAAAGCATGACATGAGAAAAATGCCATCCTGACAGTCTACTTCAAAAACCAAAGGTAACAAATCAGCAAATATGTAAAAATGCACAATGTGATCAGTTAGAGAACAATTACTTCTATAATTAGGATTAATGATATGAGATGTTAATAAGCTACATCCAGCCTGTGGTGCAGGGTGTGATTCCCTCATCATACAGTTGCCTACTGTATAACATTGAGCAAGTAACTTAATAAGACAGTGGGCCATTGGGAATTTGCGATAGGCTCCTTAATGGTCTCCTAGTCTTTATACTCTGTAACTACCTATGAAACTTGCAGTTTAATGAAAAGAATTAAGGCTACGAGCTGCTAAGAAGTACCTTCCTGTTATCTTTGTTAGATTGCCTAGATTTCATTTGAATATTATGTTGTTCTGAAACACAGTTCAGTTAATCATGGTCTCTACACTGTTCTTTTTGAAAATGTTATAACCACTACTTTACTGTATGCTGCACAACTGTAAACAACTAGCTACATATACACACAGTTGTAAGCAACTGCATATATGTACATACAGTTGTAAGCAATCAAATGTATGTCTGTGTTCCCCTCTGGAGCCTGAGTTGTAGCTGAAACATATAGCCAGCTAGCTAGATAGATAGATAAACAGATAGACAGGTAATGAAGCTGTTCCCCTGGGTCATCACTGAAAAGAAGTGCAACAAAGGGATGTAAAAAAAAACAGTAAGAATTGAAAATTATTGGTTTACAAAATCAAATGAAATGCCAACCATAAAGCAGAATACGAGTATCCATAGCTAGTAAGAGAGAGTGTGAAGGAAGGTGGTAAAGTGTGAGGAGAGACAGGATTATATCAAGGGATCAGTGTACAAAGATAAAAATGTAATAAAGATGAAAACGTAGCATGTGACAGAGAAGGAATTTTGTGACATAACATGTTATGTCCTGACAACGGAATATTCAGTTACCTATAGTTTTGTCACCTGTCCTTCTTTACACAAGACAGTCCCCACTTGAGTAGGTATGATCTGAGAGGAAATATGAACATGGCAACTGTCCTGCAAATTTATAAAGACAATTCTACAATGAATGCTGTTTAGTATTAAAAGTGTGCCTGCTGATTGAATGGCCCATTGTAAATCCATTGTATGGTAACAAAAATAGGTCCAGCTGTTGAAGTATTTTAGAGTGACTGGACTGATCATACATACCTCTTCAAACTTAGCAGAATGTTCCTTTCTTCCTCTTATTTTTTCACTGTCCTATGCAGACTTTATTTTCTGGTAAATCACCCAGTACTACACTCAATAATGCCACAAAAATGTAACTTTCAAAGTATTATTCAAAACTGTCCTTGGTTCTGCCCTTTCTCTCACTATTTTTTTAACTAAGTTACGATTCAAAACGGTACACTCTTGTTGGACAAACCAATCAGCATGTTCATTGGAAACTAGCAATCTGCACCTTTCTTTCACTCAATGCACTTTACTTTTTCCATGTGGCTAAGTGGCAACTTGAAACTATTTAAAAAAAAAAAGCTTCCCAGTCTGCAACCAGTAAATTGTTCTGTGAAACAAAAATAAATAAATAATAAAAAGAAATAGTTCTTGAAGCCTGGGGATCCCCTGAAATCAACACCATAGCATACTTCACATCATGTTGCAACGGTTTCCTCATGTTGGAGTATACTGTCTGCTGCTGTTATAAAATTTCAGACTGAAATGGAGTGCTGAACCATTTTTGTTTGTGTGAAGTCCCGTTATGGAAAGGCACATTTTTGGTGTAAAAACACAAAATGAAATATGACTTTCAAATTTCAAATAAGGACCATTTGCTGCTTCTTGTGAAATCAAGGCTTCAAGTTGCTGTTCAGTCTAAAATTACTGTTTCCCAAAAGAAATCAGAACAACTGGCAACTCTAGCCTCCTCATGACATATTAGCACATCCTATAATTTAGAACTAGTATTGCAGTATAGCATCAGTTATGTGACAGACTGCCTGATATTAAAAATGCAGAGAACCTAAGTGAAAAGTAACAGAGTATTATCACTAGAAGGGACAGGTATGGAGGGGCCATGGGCTGGCAGAACGGTACAAAACACGTTTGATTCTCACTTGTTATTTATGGGTTAAGGGTTGATATCGTCATAAGTGTTTTCGTCACATACAGAAGATGCAGGGTTGGATACTCACCTTTGAAACAGATTGGCTAGGCTTAAAATGCCCTGCAAGAGCAGCTAATTTAGTACTTACCTATGAAGGTGGGAGTATTGAAATGCAAACTGAGATGTCATTATTTAGTGACCTCAGCCTTAATGATTTGCCAAAAAAAATTTTTATGAAGGGCATATGAACAATATTAGGTAAATATCAGGACAGCCTTGGAAATTCTAGACAGCTGAGAGGAACTCTGTTGAAGTAGTAGCCATCATATAAGGTAACATTTTGATCTGAGCGATAGTAAGTGCATTCTTAACTGTCAGGAAGGCTTTAGTATTGAAAACATTTTAACATCATTGTCATCAGTAGCAGCAGCAGCCCCTCTTTGTCCTGTTTTCTAAATGGGGTTGGGGTGCCATGTCAATTATTGTCATCTTTTTTGATTTTATGCCACTCTACTACATTCTTCATAGGTCATGCCTTGTTGTCACAGGTCTTCTATCATGCAATTCATTTCTTTGCTAGATTCCTGGTTTGCTCTTGGCATCTTAATGTCGATTGAGATATTCTTCACTGCTGCCTGCTTATGTCCCCGAACTACCATCATCTGTTCCCTTTTTCCTTCTCTGCAATAGGAGCTACTTTGGCTTCTTCTCTTTTTTCCTTATTTCTTCATCTGTCCCACTGTATTCATCCCCCCACCCCATTTAGTCACTTAATGTCTTTTACCTCTATCTTCCTCAGTTGCTCTACTTTAACTGCCCACGTTGTTTCTGTACCATACAATAATGCTGGTCACCCTACTGTGTTACTTATTTTCCCTTTTATCTCTGTTCTTAGATTCTTCTGATTTCTTCCTTTTGCTGCCATTACAACTGTCTTATCCATACTCATTTTCGTTCAGCGTGCTTTCAGTTTTGCATTCCATTCCATTCTCTCATCCTTTGCTGATCTCCTTGTTCAGAGTCTGCCTGTAATGCCACATTGTCTGCATATAGCAACTTTGTTAATATGCCCCCTTTCACCTGTTTGCTAATGGTCAACTGTTCATACTCTTCACCATATAGTGAAGAGTATGAACAGTAGTCGGCTCAGAGCTGAACCATGATGCACATCCACTCCCACTGGGAGCCCCTCTGTGAATCTAAACACTGTTTATACTTGGGTCCTTGTACATAGTTCTAATTCTACTGATGTTTTTGGGATTTAAAACTATTATAGGAGTACCCATATCAACTTTCCTGGAACTGTGTTATATATTTTTTGCAAGTGTAAGTATGGCCATTTGGACTCTTTATTAACCTCTAGCTTCTTCTCAAGTATCTGTCTCACTGCAGACATATGCCCACTTTTGCTGCATCCTGATCTAAATCCTATCTGGTCATCCTCCATCTTAATGTCTGTTACTTTCTGCATTCATTTGTCAGACATTCTTTCCAGCACTTTTATACAGCGTGACACATTTCGGAAATCTTTATATTCTCCACAGTTGTGAATATCCCCTTTGTTCTTGTACACTAGTACTAGAATGTTTATTCTCCAGTCATCTGAGATACTCTTTTCCCTCTGCATACTGTTGTGAATGCCCTCACGGTCCATTTCTGCCTTCACCCACCCAATATTGAGATCATATCTGGCATGAACTCATCTGAGACTGCTGCCCTCCATGACTTCATTTTCCTTAGTGCTCTTCTTACTTCATCTAGCGTGGGGTCTTCTTTCTTTTTTATTGCAGGTTGTAGTACAACTTCTGCAAGTTTTTCTTCATTCAGAAGCTGCTGGAAGTACTCCTTTCACCTGCCTTTGGTGATCTCTGGATTGATGAACAAGTTGTTGCTGGCTTCCATTAAGAAGGGTGCAAATAATATGTTCAGTGGTGCTGCTTGCTTTAAGTAACTGTCAGAACATAAAGCATACCTCTCGACCTTTCAGCATTACAAAATCATAGTGCTGCCCTTCCAGATCATGCTAGATGGATAGAATTTTATAATAAATGGTATTCATGTACTAGAGCTCATATAATTAATGCTACTGAATGTTAGTATAGATTTAGTTCAGGGTTTTAAAATGATGTTCCCTTAAGCAGTTGAAACATTAGGAGGAGAATGAATAAAACTGTTAAGATTCTGCATAAATGATAGCAGCTGACTGATATTACTTAACATTGTCATGTTAACATTTTCTTGTTGTTGATCTCTCTCCCTCTCACTCTCTCTCCCTCTCTTCCTCTTCCGCTCTCTCACTCTCTTTTAATTAGCTAAACCGCAACCTATGTAGCATACTAATCATGCACAACATCCACACAGTTTTAAGATAATATGAAAATCTCCTGGCAGCCTCTTCCTTTTTTGAAAAAATTGTCATGATTTGGTCATTATTATGATTACTGATTTTTTTTTTAATCAAAATAACTGTCTTATGATACTTTTATATTAAAACAGTGTATCAAATTGTACATTTTAAGTCACTGATTTTCTTATCTGGGTTTAGCTAATCTGCATGCATACCTTTTAAAATTGTGAAGTATTTTTCCCATTGTATATCACAGAAGTTGACTTGAAATAATGTTTTCAACCATATTAAAGGAGCACTTACTCTAATGTATCATGCAGGAAGGTATAACATGGGCCATGGGTCATACAACCTGGTCTAAAGTTTTAGGCTCACACACGTGCATGAATAATAACATGCACGCACACACACGCACGCACACACGCACACAAAGTGTATATGCGTGCATGCTTTGCCTGTTTTTGAGGAATAGTTATCATACTAAACATCAGGGTTACATACTTTTTCCCCACAAAAAAGGAAATTTTACAAATATCTTTTTTAGCCGTTAAGAAATAAATTATGCTCATTTTTCTCTCTTTCTTGGCACAAGTTGATATTAAAGTGTTGTATCTAGCAGTAGTGTAATAACTTCCAGTGAAAGACCTCTGTTGTCCAACTACTTGTGTAAATGTAAAACATTTGCTGGTTCTATAAAACATACAATATCTCAGCTGTGCTCTAGCATTTTGTGGTTAAGCAAGAGAAATAAATCCTGAAAAATAGACAAAAATATATTAGGACAGAAGCCTATTTAATATGTTGAGGAGTAGTAGAGATGGACATCTTAAAAAGTGACTGTGGTATAAGTACAAATGGTGCAGAGATACAGAGACAGGGAGGGAGAGGGAGACAAAGAAATATATGAGGCAATAAGAGAAAAGTTATGCTAAAGGTTGTGGACATCATAGCGCACATAGTGGATCTATTAGTGCCAAAACACAAAGTATAAGGACAGAGCACAGAACAAAGGAGTGAGGTTGATTGTCAGTGGCAGAGATGTAGCACTACTCCGGCACCTGGTATTGTCACCCCCTCTATGGCACCTTCCCTCAACATTAAGATGAGGAGCAAAAAGGAAAAAGCTCAAAAGTTCTTCTTGTGCTCCCTTTCATCAGGTTTAATGTGTGCGCTGAAGAGTGACTGGCATCTGCTGAGCACACCTCCTAGCACATGCCAACAGGGGCAGTAATTTCCTTTGCACCAACAAAGCTATGTCTGAGGGCAGTGAGCATTGAGAATGGGACTATGTGTAGTGTAGAAAAAAATAGAAATGAGGAACACAGTGAAAAACAAAAAGGCTGGCCCTAGTACTGCAGAGCTGGGTAGAAGGTACAGAGTGGCTATATCCTTTATATAAGAAAATATTTAATTATTGTTTCAACTGTCTGCTGGATTTTATACCTTCTGTGGTTTCTCTATTTGGTGAGTTAGTTCTATTTTATTTGTTGTGAATTTCTTCACCCAGTCTGTGCTTGCACGTGGTCTGTTGATATCAGTATACAACTCTGTAAATACACTTCTTTTTCTTTCAGCTTTTTCCTGGTTAGGGGTTGCCACAGCGGATCACCTGTCCACTCATTTATTTAAGTGTATTTACAACTCTGTAAATACACTTAAATTAATGAAATAACTAAATATATAAATAAATAATACAACAGATAGAAGACAAGAAAATGATTACAGGTACAGTCACTTGGTAGCAACATGGCAAGGAGGAAACCAGTTATAGTAATGGGGAACATTATTTGTTATTTGTTATTTATTTGCTGGGGGCAAAACTTGAGTTGCCCAGCTCAGCATGAAGTATAGAGATGGGAAGCACATGTAGATATCCTTGGAGGAATCTGAGGTTGATTATAAACAGAGACCCCACTAAAGAGTAGAAATGTTCTTCATGTGTCCTTGCCTTCAAATTAAGGTCAGGCCAAGGGTGCAAAGTTATAGAGGGGAAATGATTTAACTTCAGTGACCAGACTATATTCTGTTCAATTTCTGTGTAGTATGAAAGCATAGAGGCCAGCTATTAAGGATTTCTGAGCAGTACAAGAAGATTAATTCCATTGGTAATCACAGTATGATATAACGTGGAAGTATATCAGGAAGTGGCAACCTCAGACATAGGAAACAATTGATATTGCATGGATAAAGGGGAATATCAATGTAGTTTTAGGAGAAAGGTGAAAGGCATATATCAAGAGGAAATCTGAAGAAAATGTGAAAAGTGTGGTTATGAGAAAATAATAAAATGATGCTCCCTATTGAAATTTCAAGACTTTGTTTTCCGAGTCCTGATACACTGAAATAAAGATAGAAAATTCAGGTGAAGAGTGAATATTAAACATAGCACTGCTCCCTTAAATGTGTTTTTCCAGGGGTCCAGCCTTCTGCACCATCCCAGATTTGGAGAGGGTACACCCCCTATAGCATCTGCAATTATATATATATCAACTCTGAGATTACCATAAGACTAAAAAAATGGAATATTTCAAGAAATGGTACTCTTGGATTGGTATGTTTTTCAAATCTCCACATCTTGGGTCTTGGCAAGTTGGGTCCAAAGATTTAAAAAGATTACATTAAATAAACATCAAATGTTTATAGGATGGCCAAAACAAGATAAACAAATAGGTAGATGGGTGAGGTGTATAAAAATTACTCTGATGGCTATACAATGGAATGTTGGAACTTCAAGGTGCTAGAAAAGAGGGGGAAAACACAAAGATGATATAGATACCAAGATACCAAATGAGCCTTTATATTGCTATTATTGGGAAAAAAGTCAGATATCTATCATGGGAAGAAGGATGGGGAAGGATAAACACAAATGGATATATGAGGGAGAGACCAGAGAAGAAATATGAAAGAAACACAGGAGTTCTGGTATATTTGCCACAAAGATCATATAAGCTCTGTTCTTCAATATTTAATGTGTTGTTAGTAGAGCATGGCAAAATAAGCTTCATAGTACAATTGCTATCAATTAAGGTGAAAACATCCTCTACCATAGAACAGACAATTGTATGGGAAAGTCAAACTTATCGGTTTATATCGCTGCTAGCTATTATTCTTTGTATTACTTCTTATTTAACTAAAATGTTATTTTTTTATTGCAGTTTGTTAAAGTATTAGAAGTTCCTGTTAGAAGAGGGCAAAGCTATGTCTCTTGCTTAATTATAGGACTTAAAAATTAATTACCTGTGAATTGTGTGAAGAGCAACACCAGCATTTTTCTTTAGAAGAAAAATAAAATATTTCACATTTTTAAGAGAAAGCTTATTGCAACACTTTGATGCAGAAATGTGTGGGTATTTAATGGAATGGCTCTTGAGTTGTTAACTTGATCACATAGTTCTCTCCCACGCCTTCTTTATTAAATATTGCTAGTAAGTTCAACATTATCTTTTTGATAATTATTTGCAATTAAATTCATCTACCCTTGCACTGTATTCCATGGTATAAAAATATTGAGTACCTACAAATAACTACAGGAATAGCCAAAACTGATCCTCTTAATATTGTAACTGAGCTGGTTATACATGAAGTTTGGCAACAAACTAAGTTGTCCCGGGACATCTTCATGGTGAGGGTGTTAGGTTAATATTAGGGGGATTTAAGTGGGTTGGGGAGGTAAAAGGGTTAAGTGGAGACAGGGGTGGTTGGGAGGAAATGAGATAATGATGGGGAGGGGCTTAAGAGGTTTAGTCTAGTGTAGTTGGGTTAAGCAATCACATTTTTGGTGTGAATTGCTACTGCAAGTTTCATGTCCGTGACGACCTGTGCTATTGTGGGGGCAGGTAGACCATGGGCTACTTTAGTCAGGAATTGGTGAGTTGTTTTGGTTTGTTGACAGGATTTGGTTGCTATTTGATGCAATGGTGGGTTTAGATGGACATGGAAGGAGCAAAACTAAACCTTTAAATTAAGTATCATGGTTAGTGGGATTTGGATGTATGAGCTATGTGTGTTAAGTTCCTATTCCTGGTTGGGTTGGTGCCATAACTGGGGAGCCCCAGGTAGTGGCCATCATTTGTTTTAGATTTTCTTTTACTGGTGGTGTTGTGTTTTAGATAGTGGGGCAGAAGGTGTAGGGTCGCTGGTCTATTCTGAATGTGGTGATGAGTGTGAGTGCAATGGGGGGGGGTGAGTCTTCTTAAGCCATTGGTGTTAGCATTGTAACTTCTCATTTTAGTCATAAGGATGAGGGATCCATTAGACATCGGCAGGGGGGAAGCATTTCTGTGCATGGGCACAGTGCCGGCCTGAGTTGACGGCAAAAAAATAAATAAATAAATAAATGGGCTGCCTCAACAAGCCAGGTTAATGGCTCTGGGATTTGAGTTTTCTGTACTTGCAGGCTGCTGGATTGCAATTTTAGGGGTTATGTTACCCTCAATGTTGTGGTGTGCAAGGAGGTGATTCAGGTGCAGATTCCCTGAATGGTATCGACGAAGCCCCAGCTCTTCGGTGACTTAGGGCTTGCTCTTATTCCCTCAAATCAGATGACCATTTCTCAGGGAGGATCAAGGCTGCTGTCTCAGAGGCTGTTGGACACTCCAACATACCTAGCACACCTATTACCATCCTGCTACAGGGGTTTGCTGGTCAGCCACCACCTCCAACCAGATCGGCAGCTTTCACTTCCCTTGCTACACAGGCGGTGGGGAAGCTAATTAGAGGATGAAGAGAAAAAAATAAAAAGGTTGTGTGGTCCTTTACAGGGGTTGTACCCTTCCTTTTCGTCCACATTTGGTGGTTAAGTGTGTCATGCCTTATGTCGGCTGGTGTCAGGGATAGTTTGAGGGGCCAGAGAGAGCCTTGCCAGCCACTTTGCAGGCTGTAGGTTTCCTGGGGACAAGGTTGCTGCCGCTCATGCACGGAGTGGTGTTGGAGTTTCGTAGTTATTAAAAAAAAAAAAAAAAAATGGCCTTGTTTTGGCAGTTTCGTCTCACTTTGCTTGCACTAGAAGGTAGATGTATTCATTAGCATTGGATTTATGTATAAAATGTAATGTTTTCTTTAGGATTTCTTTTGCACGACATTTACAGTAAGAGTCCCATATTGCACTTGGTGACAAAATAGTGGAATGGCTGATAATCAGGTTGCGGGGAATAAGCGGTATGGGCAGTTCTGAATTTTCACAGCAGATTGCTTGAGACATTTGATGTTTCAGCTGGGAGTAGAACTTTGAAAAGTTGGGTGCAGTCTGTGTCCTGATTGATGCTTTCCTGTGGCGTGGGGGCTGATGTCCTTCCAGTATTCATCTGAGCAGTGTGTCTCGTTGTGGGGGGGGGGTTTGTGCAGTGAGGCTCTAGTGAGTGATCATTGCTGGCCGTGCATGCGTGGGGTGGAATGGCCTAGAAAAGACTTTGTGGTACGTTGTGCCTCTCAGCTGTTGCTTTTGCTGGCTGGCTCACATGTTTGGTCCCTTTAGAGTGTGAAAGGCATTTCAGTTTTGGCTTCGTACCCTTTGAGGGATTCAGGTTGGGCAGGGCTTATTGTTTATCTACCTACTGAGTTTCAAAGAGCAATATTTTATATTAAAAAAAATAAATAAATAAATAATTGTTGTTCAGTTTTCCAACTGGGATGCAATTGAGCTGTGCGATCTATGGTGGGCCGCAAAAAAAAAAAAAAAAGTTGCATTTGTTTGCTCCTTTTCTAGGCTTACAGGAGCAAGGCTGGGCAGTTGTCATAGATGTTCCTTTTGGAGTATTTTGGGTGCTGTCAGTGCATCGTGCAAACTGCTTATCTCCATTTGTGAAATCATTGGGATGTAGGAGATTTTTGGGAGTTGAGGGTGCAGATGGTGGCAGGGTTGTACGGTGCCTAGTCCTTGTGCTGCTGTTGAGTCTTTGCAGTGTCCGAGTGATATGTCTCGGTATAGGTTATTTTCACGGGCTGTGAGGCACCCACAGGTATCGGTTTGTCTCGCGCATGTGCAGGTAAAATTAACTGTTGAGGGGGGAGGTTGGGAAGTACTAATGATGGATGGGCACGTATCAATGAACATAAATGCAGTATAACATTTATTTTGCTTGTAGAGGTTTCCATTTGCATTCATTTTGCAGTAACTGCATATTTAAATTAAACAGCAGTGGTCATTCACAGATTATTGCAAAAATCCTAGTCTGTATTTATGACAAATGTGGAGGCCATGAATGTTTAACATGAAACTAGAGAATCACAAGCATAGAAAAGTTTTGCCTTCTGTCTGTGTAGAGTTGTCATTTGTTGTGTGCTGTATACCATACTATCCTGATTTTAAAGTACAGCTGCTGTTTTGTTAGCTCTTTGTTGTAGAAAATACACAACATAAAGGCAGGAACCAATGTTTCTTGTACGGAAAATATTGGAACTTTTCCTACTTCTGCTTCCATATTATGTTGGTTAGTGTGCCTCATTTGGGGATGGAAGGTTAAGAGCCAGGCAGATGGCTTTGCAATATAAGTTAGCTTGGCTTATACAGGGCTCTAACTGATGTGGTCTGGAATCGCAAGGTTACCCAGGTTGTGGATATTGATAGGTCCTTTCATGTGTGGAGTTTAGTTTTAACATACTCGACTGGTAGTTAAATTTACCTAGGGTATTTGATAGGGTCATTGGATGCATAGCTTCAGTTATGGTTGTTTTGTCATAGAGGGGAATGGTGGTGGAACATTTCTTCCCGGGTTGGCAGGATAGGTTGTCCTTGAAGATGCCTTGGAATATGTGATGTATTTTGGATGTCTTACATGTCTTTTCTTTCTTACAGATGGGGTCTTGGAATGCTGCGGGTGTAATTTGGAATAGGTGGGTATAAGGTGGAGCCTGCTCGTTACTATTAGAGGGTTAATTTTGTTCTTTTCTTTGTAGATGGTGGTGTGCCAAGTACTAGTTGTGGCGATACAGTGAATGTGCAGATGATGGAAGCAGTGGCAAGTGAGGATGGTACACAAGGGGAACACAAGTGGGCAACAGTTACTGATGGAAATAAGTGGATTTCAAAGTTGTTGAGTTTTGGTGGAGGATTTTACACTGCTAGTCAGAGAAGGACAGGCATTTTGAAATTATAGATCAGGGTTAATGGGTTGTACAATTTGTTCTGTTAATCATTAGTATGTTAGATTAACGTTGAAAGTTGTTCCTGCTTTTTGGGCATTTGCATTCAATAGTAAAAGGGAGCATGGCCACTGGCGATAGGTAAGGGTTTGACTGGGTGGCAGGGGTCCTGGTCAGTGCCTCCATGTTAAGTAATCATGGTATGTGTCCACATAGAATTTATCATTGTTTCTTTCTTTGCAGATTGCTGGAGTACAGAAAGCATCATGCGGTGGCATGAAAAGGGAATTTAAAGGTGATGGTTTTTGATAGGATGGACATTCTTGCTACTTGAATGGGACACAAGGAGGGTCTGAGTAATCATCTTAGTAAGGCATGTTTGAGCTCTGGGTTTAATTAGTGGGAGCTGATTATTGCATTGGTATAAGGACAAGTAAGGAAGATTTAGGTAAAGGAGGTGGTGGATGGTTTATGGGGAGTGTGGGGATCCCATGGGATGCGTACGGTCACGATGTTCATAGGAGCACAAGAACTTATTAGGCTATGGCTCCTGCAAGCCAGTGAAGTTCAGTCCTTGCTTTCTTGGAACCTTAGGTGGTCGTATTCACTCATCCAGTTGTTTGACCCATATGTGGGGGAAGGGCCAAGGAGGTGTTTGACATGATGCTGGAGTTTGTTCCTAATGGGTGGCATCTTGGGGTGACAAATTTGTATCTTGAGTAGGTAGTGTTAATGTTACATACCAGGTTAAGGTTTTACATAATAGCACAAGGATCATTTAATTTGGGTTTAGGTGAATTTTTGTAGATAAGGTTTTAGGAAGCATGGTAGGTAGGTGGCTGTGTTGGGGTAGTTTTAGAAACTGGGTGCATTGTTACAGGGGAGTTAGAATGTATAAGGAAGCCTGGTTGCAGGTTAAGGCAGCTGTAGGATACTAGTGCTACAGGTAACATAAGGAAAGAGCTTTTTATGGGAAAGACTAGGGATAAATAGGGGTTAAGAATGGTTTAGTAATGAGTGAATTCGGGGTGTTTATGGCTTGGCACATAGAGTATTTCATTGCTGAGCATAGGTGAGTTTTCAGAAACTGGGTCAAGGGGTGCTGGATTTCTGCCATCTATGGTTAGGACATTAAAGTTTTGGAGATAGACTATTCACTATGGTAATAGAGTTGTTGCACATATAGAACTGGGTAGTGGGGGCTAAGGTGATATGCTACGGTTAGCAGGGTCTTGGGTGTGCAACTTGCTACTTGTTGTTTGACTGGGTGCCGTCTTGAGTTCAAGAGGTTATAGTTTGTGGTTTTGTTGTGTTTATAGGCTGTCAAAACATTCAGGTTGAGCCATGATTTCAGCTTTGAAGGCAGTGTGCTAAAAGGATATGTGTTCTCTTGGTGTGGATGTTCCAGTGTTACAGCGGGGTCATGGGAATCCTACTTTATTTAGTTTCATTAGGGTGGGTTTCAGTGATGGTATGGCAAAGGGGTTTATGACGGGATTCTAAGGTGCTTTACCGATGATGGGTACACCAAATGATGTTTGGCTTGACCCTTCCCTTTATGGGAAGTGGGTTGAATAATTATGGATAGAAGGGAGGGGGGAACAGCCTGGTCAGGCTGGTTGGCAGAGAAGAGGTATAGGCTTGCCTTCTTCTGTTCCCCCTCTGATGTCTGGATCTGGGGAAAAGAAATGAGTAGTTGGAGGAAGCTTGCTGAATAGATAAGCAAGCTGAGGTAAGGATTGCGCTTATTTGGTGGAAGGTAATTCAATGGATGGTGTATGAAGTGAGTTGGGACACTGCTTCATAAGTAAAGTAAGCGAGGAGAGGTATGGACCCTGCTTGTTGGGCAGGGTGAGTAGGTACGCTGCCCTGATTAACATTACAAGGATGTTATGCTGTCTTTACAATCAATTATGTCATGAATAGTTGTAATTAATAAAGTTGGTGATTAAAGCTATATTATGGAAATCTAATAAAGGTCATCAAATGTCATTTGGTGTGATGTGTGTTACTGAAGGGGACCGGGACAATGTATATTATGTTATCTTCAGCCATTACTGTTTGTACTGATTTAGATCTATGTATTTTTTGTTGATACTGTTAGCTGTTGTTCGTATAATTAATAGTCTAAAAAAAAGCACTACTTGTCTTCATGGTGTCCTACCTTGTTTAAGCTTCCTACTTAGGCAGCCTAATAGGACTTGATTTTCTGAAGCAGGGTTAAGAATTGCCTGTTTACAAGCAATCCACTTTGTGAAACACTTATTGACACTTCCTGCAGAAGATACTCTGATTTATATAAATTGGGGATCGATCTCTTTATCCCACCCATGCCCTATAAGCAGTATCACTGCTACCATAAACTGCCAGAGCACAAAAATGCCACCCTTCATATGCTGACTTAGTAAACAAATCCTTGTCTAATCCACCGAGGCAGCCTAGATATCTTATTAACTTTCCTTGGACACATAGCACAAACAGTAATGTCATACCCATGCCTGTTGTTACAGGGAGTCACCTGTTTCACAAGCTTGTATCCTTAAAATCCATTAAGCTGGAAGTAATGCAAGAGTATGTATACATGAACCCTATACGGATGGCCACTGCGACTGTAAATTAAAAATACTGCTTGATGAGGAGTACAAAGGCTTCTCATACTCTGTACTAAGATGATGGATGTTAGATTCACATCTGGAACTGATCCTTATGATGATCCCGACTCCATGTATAAGGAACTCATTAGGTTTAACAATAGCACTGTGTAGAAGATAAGATTTCACACAACATGATGTTCTAAAATTTTATAGTCATTTCTCAATATAAAAGTATCCAAATCTGGTAAAAGAAACTGTTAGATGTATTGCTTCTGTACGGGAAAAGAAGGAATGGAGGAGAAAAATTGTGTGTGTGTGTGTGTGTGTGTGTGTGTGTGTGTGTGTGTGTGTGTGTGTGTGTGTGTGTGTGTGTGTGTGTGTGTGTGTATATATATATATATATATATATATATATAGATATATATATATGAGTTCCCTTCATTTGACTGAAACTCATTTAACTAAAACTCATTTGACTGACAAGTAATACATGCAGTGCACTGTAAGGCAAATAACAGGGATATGTTCTCTTCCCCAATGTAGTGCGATCCTGGAGTTAGTATATATAGTTGGGGGATGTGTGGGGCACAGCCCCCACACTGTTTGGTTTAAATTCTGTACTTTTTGTGTTAAATTGTTCTTTAAAACCAAACTAAGTGGGGGGCTGTGGCCTCCACACCCCTCCTAACTATATATACTAACTACTCCAGAGTTGCACTACATTGGGGAAGAGGACATATCCCTGTTATTTGCCTTAAAGTGCACTGCATGAATTACTTGTCAGTCAAATGAATTGTCAGTTAAATGAAGGTGACCAATATATATATATATATATATATATATATATATATATATCTATGGGTCTACTGCTTTTCATCGAATACCACTGCTGAGTTACGAGAAAGTACACTTACACGAAAGTGCACTTTTGCAAACTCAGCTTCTACAAATGGATCGCACTACAGTGGGGGACAGCAGGAAAACATACTATGTCCTCCACTGTGGTGTGGTAGTTACGGACCTTAGGGTTAGGGCACGGGTCATGGTAAGGGGATAGCCCTACTAGCTATCCCTTTACCATGACCTGCGCCCTAACCCTAAGGTCCGTAACTACTGCACTAAAATCAGTAGTAGCCCGTTTGCTGAAGCGGGTTTCACGAAAGTGCACTTTCGCGTAACCCAGGGTCTACTGTGTGAGTTCTTAGAAGTGTATTTTCGAACTTATACAGTAGACCCATATATATATATATATATATATATATATATATATATATATACACATATATATGTATGTATGTATGTATATGTGTGTGTGTATGTATGTGTATAAATATATATATATATATATATATATATATATATATATATATATGTATATGTGTGTGTGTATGTATGTGTATATATATATATATATATATATATATATATATATATATATATATATATGTATGGGTCTACTGCTTTTCATCGAATACCACGTATTTGAAAAAGAGCAGTAGACTGCTCAGTTACGCAAAAGTACACTTATATGAAAGTGCACTTTCGCAAACTCAGCTTCTACGAATGGATCGTACCACAGTGGAGGACAGCAGGAAAACATGTCCTCCACTGTGGTGTGGTAGTTACGGACCTTAGGGTTAGGGCACGGGTCATGGTAAGGGGATAGCCCTGCTAGCTATCCCTTTACCATGACCTGCGCCCTAACTCTAAGGTCCGTAACTACTGCACTAAAATCAGTAGTACCCCGTTTGCTGAAGCGGGATTCGCGAAAGTGCACTTTCGATTAAGTGCACTTTCGCGTAACCCGGGGTCTACTGTGTGAGTTCTTAGAAGTGTATTTTTGAACTTGTACAGTAGACCCATAGATATATATATAGATATATAGATATATATATATATAGATATATATATTTATATGTGTATAGATATAGATATATATATTTATATATGTGTATAGATATAGATATATATATTTATGTGTATGTGTGTGTATGTATGTGTATAAATATATATATATATATATATATATATATATATATATGTGTGTGTGTGTGTGTGTGTGTGTGTGTGTGTGTGTGTGTGTGTACATCTTCATCAAGGTGGATTTTTATCAAATAAAACTGTTTGAAAAATGATGTACCAAAATAAAAAAAAATAAAATAAAAGCCACTCTGTACCCCACACATGAAGGAATGCATTCCTCACATCCCTGCCACTTAAATATACCAACTACAAGTCTGTGCAATACTGAAGAAAGGGGAAAAATCTTCTGTCTCCAGTGTTATGATTTTGCAAAAAATACTAGTCTTCCACTGACTCTGTTCAAATTGTATTCCACTCATTGACTTTACCCATCACAAAATGCACTCAAACAGTGTCATTTAATTATGAAGTATGTGCTCGTATTTCTAGTTATTTAAGTAGTAAAAGGAGAAGTAATGGAATTCTATGAAAATAGCTAGATTAGTGACAGTGTGGTATGAAGCAGACTGGCTATAGGAACAGGCTTGAGTGGTTTGCAAGTGTGCAAGGACTGAAGGGCTGGTGAATGCCCAGCACATTCATCTTCTGCATAGTTATTATATTACTCCAACAAAACATTAAACAAAAGAAAGTGGAAGGAAAGGAGTGAGTAACAGAAGTGAGGAGAAAAAGACATTCCCTGCATATGTGGAATACATTTAGATACGGAAAAGGACTCTGAAGGAAAGTGGTGCAGACGGGCAAAATATGTAGAGCAGAAAGGTATGCATGACACTGGAATTTTGCCTTTTTGGACATCTGTATGAAGAAGGGGTGGTAGCATGAGAAAGAGATAAGACAGATGTATGGGCTGGATGGGTGAAAGTGGAGCTATCAAAGGAATGGAAGGAGTAGGACAAGAAGTGAATGTAGAAAAATAAAATTAAAAGGGTACGGAGACATTAGAAGGAAGAGCTAGACATGCTTGTGTTCAGCCAGAAGAAAGAGGTTGTTGGATCTGTGGCCAGTGGTGTGATCAAACTAGGAAGCAAATTGTGAGAATATGAGAAGACAGTGACATCTGTGTAATTTTTTTTCTGTATATATGCAGCACAATGATAAATCTGGTGTGACCATGACTGAAATGCACAATGAAGTCATTAATACTTATTTGAGCATCATTTTTTTTCTGCAATAAAGGTATATTGTGAATTCTGCATGTAAAACTAAATGCAAAACTGACAAAGAAATTACAAAAAAGTCAGCACATTGTGGCACCATAACCTGTTGTGAGAAATTCTTCTTAGGAATGAAAAAAATGTAAAAGTCAGTGAAGCTCTGTCCTTTAAAATGCATGTCTAACAGTGTTTTGGACTGCCACATTAATTGCTAGTGAAGACATAAAGCATTTGTTCAAGAAACCATATGGTTCAGAAGAAGAATAAGACAGAGGAAGAGAAATCTATATTATTAAAATCATTGTCCTTTTAACTATAGTACACAACAAACATGATGGTGACTGCACATGGAATGATGGGACAGAAATAATGTGTTGGTTTCTAGACCCTTTGTCTGGGCATCTTGCTTGCTCATTTAGTGTCACCTAGGCACAGCATGTGTTGTAAACCTCTTGCCTAGGTGATGATGTATAGGTTTCGATAGGAAAAGCAAAGGTAGATTTCTGGAGTATTGACTTAAATTTATGACAAGAAGGGTGGGTGTTTGGAACATGCATGCCTTCAGTATATTAGCAGCAGGTAGGCTATGTGCAATATATATTGTAAGCATATTAACTATGATTTACTGCAGTGCTCTCAACTTCTTATGAAAGCCAAGAGCTTGTTACAGAAATCAGTCAAGTAAAATACAATCAAGGTAGAGAGAAAAAAAGGGTATACACAAGATGGTGTGTATAATCAAAAGGGTAATAACTAAACAAGAGAGCGTAGCGTGGCCAATTTTAAATCACAACTTGACCCTAATGTTCCTTTTGAAAAAAGATCTTTTAATCCAGCAATACACAATCCTTCCTAAAAATATATCCACAGAGTTAAGTATGAAAGTCTAAAACTTTGAATGCTGCTTCACAGGGAAAGAAATATACAGACATTTTTTACTAGAGTAAGAACTGGCACATAACAGCAAATATTTGAAACATGCTACTATTGGACCACAACCACAGCTGGAAGAAGTATCAAACATAAAATATATTGATAGCAGACCATAATAATAATGTGGATAGCTGAGTGAAGTAGAGAGTGTTTAGTTGCCTTCCTACAGAGGATGCAAATAACTGAAATGGTGTTCCAGCTGAAGGACGCTGTGGATATATCTGTGGATAGGAGTTTGGCAAATGTTTTGGAGTCAGTTACTGAACATAATTAAAGAAAAAAAAACTTGTTTGGGCGACTGTGCAGTTTCTCAACCCTCCCAAGCACTCAGATTGTAAGAATGATAAAATTCATAGGGAAGGTATATTAGATACTAGAGGTGAATTGATGACTTCAGTTTTGATACATTTGCATTCTGATAATTCAAAATATATTTATAAATAAAGAAACATGCACACACACACATAATATACTGTATATATATATATATATATATATATATATATATATATATATATATATATATATATATATATCTATATATATATATATATATATATATATATATATATATATATATATATATATATATCTATATATATGGTCTATATTAGAACACCAAAGTTTCAAAACTGTGAGTTTTCTAATATTGAACCCTAGTCAACAAAAATTTAAAACATCGAACATACTTACACACACAACACAAGCACACCAAACAAACATCAATTCACACACATACACCTAAACGCTTACACCTAACCCTACACTAAAATATACATACACCACTAAATATCCAGGGAAGTAAATAGTGCGGGAATAAATAGCCAGGGAATTGTTATGGCTAGGCTTGTATAGGCCCTAGGGCTGATAGCCGAGTACCAGCCTATGAACCTATGAACCTATACAGAACAGCAAATTTTTCCTAAGGAAAAAAATTGCTGTTCCAAAACACATACACACAACACAAGTACACCAAACAAACAGCAATCCACACACATACACCTAAACTCTTACACCTAACCCTACACTAAAATATACATACACCACTAACTATCCACTTACCTTAACCCAAACCCTAACCCTAAGGTCCGTCACTTTCGCACAGTCACCTCACCCGCACCCTAATTCACCTACCCCGCCCTAACCCTCACGTCCACACAATCGCACACTTACCTGAACCTGACCCATAACTTTCCACCACAGCGCTGAAAATACCATTATTATTATTATTATTATTATTTATTTTTTTTTTTTAATTTTCCTTTTCATTTGGGCAAAGCGCCAGACAGTTAGCTTCATCCAGGTATAGCTACAGCTGGAGTTAACACAATGTTTCATAACTGAGCCTTGTGGCTAGCTTAATTTCTGGTTTTGATTTCAACTGTGGAGCCACCATGAAGAAAACTTCACTGGCTGCAAGACTAGGGCTCTCGTCTTTGTTTAGATTGTTCTTACAAAGTTAAAAAAGGTCATAATAGTATTAGTGTGCATGCATTTTAAATAGGCAACTTTCCAGTCTTACATGCATTTTGGTCCTGTATTCGAGATCCAAGCAAAAGATTGAGCAAAAACCTTGATAATAGTCACTGTTCTTCAGGGTGACATGACTTTTTTTCTCATGAGACAGAAAATGTATGTTACCACTCTCCATTCACTCCCCCTTCCCACAGCTTCAACATCGACTGTAAAACAATGCAGTAGTCTACGCTCATCATTTTAAATAAAAAAAGCTAAATGTGCCCAACCTTAGCTACGCACCTCTAAAGATTTCAATAAAAGGAGAAGGCTTGAAACAACACATTTGCTGGGCTCTTCCAAGCTTGCAAATATTTTGAACTAGAGCTTAATTTTCAGTTTTCTTATTTTCCTGTTTTAGAACTCAGTTTGATTTGTAAAGCCGGAGTCCCACTTAGTGAATGCAAACAATGTTATAAAATGTTGTTTTCCTATTGACATTGGACCAAAAAAAGTTACTACCTGTCTTTCAAAGACTGCGTCTTCTCTTACTTTGATTTCATGGCATTAAAACATGTGACAGGCAATAGACAGTAAGACTTGCAAGGCATAGATAGGCAATTAAATATCTGTTATGGATGCTACTGATTCAGATTCTGTTCTGGACTGGATCAGAATTACACACACCTACTTAGTTTTGAAAATACATTGCCCTTCTGGTTGCATACCACATTTCTCAGTGGATCTGACTGCCCATGTTGAGTGTTTTCTCTTGGATGTTGTACCCTATTACCAACTATTATTCTTGACAAGCATGATTTTATAATGCCAGACTGATTTCTGGAGCTGCACATAGTTCAGATAGTCTGAATTATGAAATAATAAATCTGCCTAATGGGATTTAATACCCTTTTGTGATATTAATAACAATAGCTGTAGCAATGCTGGTGTACGTTTATACACAGGAAGGGATATAAGCGAAAACAAAATGGAATCTCTCTATTTATTTTCTAGCATCGAATGCATTCAGAATAAATAACTTTCTGCTTGTGAGCTGATTCTAGTGTATGAAACACAGATGTTCATTGCAATTGATTAATTTGTTTTGAATTTGACAAATGACGATATCATACTGGGGATACCACTCTTTCTTTCCATTACCTTCCCCAGCACTTACCAATGACAATTCAAAAATGTTTTGAGCCCAAGCTCATGGTGTACAGGGATAAAACTCTGATTATAACCCAGATGACATAAATTTGAATATCGGCTCTGGCACTTATAATGTAAGAGTTAGTGGTTGGAGCAAGTGGCTAGTGATAGTTCATTTACCCTTTAGGGGGTGAGGACTGGTGGTCATTTGACGTCTTTTCTACATGAAGCTGCTAGCATGCCCTGGCATTTAAGTTACAGATAATAAAACAGGTTGTGCAATTGCCTTGCAAAGCCTGTGATCATAATTATAGTGTGATTTGCAGTACTCACATACATGAGAAGGGTATAGTAGCCCCCACCCCCATGATGCCAGTACACACACATTAACCTCCATAGGTGTTGTTAGGGCCTTCTAAGAAACACCATCATTGCTAACATCACTGAATGTGAGTAAGAGTGCAAACACCTCTGTAAATGCCTGAATGATGCCCCGGTCAAACAACTCTTGTCTCTCTGCCAAGGACTCCCCAAGAGACCTGTGGATAAATGGACTCAAGCTTATTAGGACAGGTGTTAGATGGCAGCAGGTATGGAGAGCAAAATCACATTAAAAGAAATCAATAACTTTTCCATAATAAAAGGTTCAGACAAAAGAAACAGTCATTGGACAATCTAGTTACAGCTTGAGTAAAACTTTCAAATGCACAGCTAATATAGTTTTTTTAATTTTTTTTTTTCATTTGACCATTGCTGACCTCAGCTCTCTATGCTTGTGCTCAGTGATCTCCATCCACAGCTCCCCAGTGCCTTGCTAGTGACCCAGTATGACATGCTACTGGAGGATCTCCCAACTTGAACAATACACCTGTAGGTGGAGATCCTGTACAATTCATGACAGGCCTTAAGTAGGCCACACCTGGAAGGACACTGTAGAGTGCCCAGCACCAGTGATACCATCATACTGCAGCTGGTGAGTGATTTTATCATGGCCTAATACCTCAACCCTTGATCTGAATTCACTACGGACTGAAGAGCAATGGGATGACTAAGTGAATGTATCCTGCTGTTCTCAATTCCCTCCTTCTTCCACCCTGACCCCTGTGTTCTCTGAGTACCAGACTCCACCAGCACTTATAGGACTGAGCTCAGCTTAATCCCTTCCCTCCAGTTTAGGCACACACATCCTTTTTGTTACTCTGTCAGTCACTCAAGCTGCTAACTCACCATGGACCTATGGGCTGTGTTAAGGGCTTTATCCCTCCATTTTAGTTTTATCCCTCAATTTAAGTTTCTAGCAATAGATCAGATTAGTTATGACAGTAGAGGTGGTCCTATCCAACTTAGACTATTGGAGCATGAATTACAGTGGCAAATTAGACTGGAAGCCTATCATACTCCTGGTCTCAATGAAGCTTGTTCTATTTCATGTGTTCTGAGAACATTGAGTTTGACAAGATGATGTTGTTTTTGCTGTTTTACGGTAGTATAACTCTTTTAACAGCAGTTTAATGCAAACTCTTATTTGTAGCAATATTGTTAAATATATTATATACTGTTTATATAGCGTGTTTTTTGAATATGTCCAAATTAATATGTTGTTGAATACTCGTATTATGAACAGGAAGTACGTGTTTTGCTTATGTATTTTTATTGCCTATCTTAACTGTATAGGTAAACGCGCATACACATTTAATTTCTATTTAGTCGTACTATACAAATTCATTGTAAAGTACTTCTCAATATTTTTTTATTACTACATTATAGAAGCAATTCTACTTTTAAATATATTTAGTACTATTATTCTTAATGTATTCTGAATAGTTAACATATATTTAGCAAACACGTTCCTTTTTATATGCAATGTTTATGTGTATTTTGAATGTTATAGGGTTATATAACATTTTAACTTTTCATCTTAGTTTAGGTTTTGATTTAGTTGTTGCCTTAGAGTCAATTAGGTTTTATCGTACTTAATGATTGTATTTAATGATGTAACTATTTGAGTATTTGATTATTTTAATTGTTTGATTAATTAGTGATGTCACTGTATATAATGGTCTTTGACTTTTGTAGTTTGTCTGAAGAAGTTTGCTTAATAAGCAAACGAAAAGCGCTTCACTATATTAAACTTGCTTTTGGGCAGTTCTCGCTACTCGTTTGTCCATTTCTAGTTGTTTCATAGTTTATCTGTCTTTTTATCTGGTTTATCCCTCCATGCCAGCGGAACAACATATAACAATTTTTATAACCATCTTTTTCACATTTATTTCCATATATTATAGCAGTCAATGAGAAAAGTGTCAAAACAGTCATTTGGCGTAAATAACACATATCAAATCATTTTTTCAAAACTATGTGACTGCAGATCTTATGGCAATGATGTCATGTTATTATGAATAATTGGAACACTGTGATAGAAAATCAGCAGAAAGTTATAATATTTGCCCTTTATTAGTATCTGAAACAACAGTCTACAGTGAAAACATAGCTGTCATACGCTACATAATTCTTTTCAGATTGTAATACATTCACACAGAATGAAGACCATACTGAAAATGAGGGAAACCATGAACTGCTGAGGCCTAGCTAATTACCATGGTGTGTGTCTTCATTCTGACAGCTACCATGCAGATAGGCAAGTTCTCAAACTCCTCTTTATGCTAATAGTTATATGGTATACATGACTAATCTGCATGAGGCTTTTTAATCAATTGATTAGAATGGATTATACTGTGCCAAAAACAGTATAAACATAGCCAATATAATTACATTTAACTGGGGGATTGTGCACTTAGTATGACTTCTCTGATGTTTTTCTCTTAGAAGAACAAAAAACTTTTTGGCAGCAAAAACTGATAGAGCTTTCGAGCTATTTGACATCATTCATTGGCATTAACAGTCAGAATAGGTTATATAGGCATTAGGCAGTTGATCCACCATGTTCCTTCGATGACCAATTTTACTGAACATGTCATATGCAGAACGGTATGTTTTACAAAAGCACTAGTGTTAAATATCTTTCTACATTCCATTTTTAGAACTTAGTATTTATACAATTGTGTATCAAATTCTCAGAAATGATGGCATAGGTATGATACAGATGATCATATTATGCTACAACTCGTAGACATGCTTTTATTGATGTACAGAAAATAGTACAATGGGGATTCTCAGCCTAAACCCCAGGCTCGTTTGCATGTCCTGGATGATAATACTACCAAATAGAAGAGACATATATAAATGCAATCAGGAGTATGTGTGTGTGTGTGTGTGTGTGTGTGTGTGTGTGTGTGTGTGTGTGTGTGTGTGTGTGTGTGTGTGTGTGTGTGTGTGTGTGTGTGTGTGTGTGTCTGTGTGTCCGTGTGTGTTAGTATATGCATAATATATACATGCATGTATGCAATAAAGCATATGGTAGTAAAAATAGCATAGATACCATGGCTCGCACAGGGGTACATGAGGCAAAAGCCCAAATGGCAAGTGCCTTACCATCCCTTGGTGTATGGTAATATCTGTCCCATATGCATACACTATGTCTTATTCATCTTATAAAAATGGTAGTTTCCATTCTTTTGCAGTTTACATTTTGTACTGGTCATATAGCTGTTGTATGGTTTATAGTGTATTTTAATGTAAATACTTCATCTTCTCTATGTATTGATTGGCATTTAGTGTGAAGGACTGAATCTCTGCACTGTTAATGAGCTACTCCTTAGCCCAGTGTACAGAGTTTGATTTCTTTTACCATGATCTGCTTACAATGTGACTCTGAACCAGTTACATAACCAGACAATGCACCTGGGACACTGTTGAACATAGACAGTTTCTCCAGTGGACTTAACCAGTAAACAGGTAAAAAAGGAGAAAAATGTTATATATTTTAGATGCAAAAGGGAATAAAAAGTTGTTAGATTTAAATTATATTAGATTTTGGTATGAAATGTTTAATGTGATAATGTTAGGGATACTTTTGTCAAACAAAAGTATGCGGATGAGGAATTTCATTTAAAGGGGTCTATATCAAAATTCCAAAGAGGTAAAATGCAGAATGCTAAAACATCGAACCCACAACATCGAATGGTGAAAATAGTGAAGCCCCGAAACATCGAAATCTTACCTAGGGCAAGATTTCGGTGGGCCGTTCTGTGGATTTGCTATTTCCTCCACTGTGGTGCGAGAGTTACGGACCTTAGGGTTAGAGTGCGGGTTAAGGTAAGTGGATAGTTAGTAATGTATGCATGGTGTAGTGTAGGGTTGGGTTTTGTAACTGTATGTGTGTGTAATAATTGCTTTGTCTGTGTATAGTTTCATAGGGTATGTGTTCGATAGTTACGGACCTTAAGGTTAGGGTGCGGGTTAAGGTAAGTGGAAAGTTAGCAATGTATGTGTGGTTTAGTGTGGGGTTGGGTTTTGTTAACTGTATGTGTGTGGTTTATTTATTTTGGTGTGCTTGTGTTGTGTGTATGTTTCTCGGAACAGCAAATGTTTTCACTGGGAAAAATTCACTATTCTGAGCATTCGATGTTTTCAATATTCGAAATTCCAAGTTCGAACATATGGTGTTCGACATTTTGGAATTTTAAATATATGATATAGACCCCATTTAAAAATATCACAGTGCAGCCATCATTTTGTCAGTCTAAGTTACACAAATTCAGTATCATAGTTGCGTGATACTGTAAATGGACAACAATCAATAAATTAAAATAAAAGCTGATAAATCATGCCCAGCCTAAACATTTGACACTATCATTTAACAAATCTAGTTCCCTGCATAACAGTGTATTGACTAAAATGTCCGACTACTTTTTTTTAAATGTTACTAACAGCAAATGTCCAAATCTCTGTCTAATTCTGGACATTATAATTCAGGTTTTCAAAATTTTACCTTTGAGTCATTATCACCTACAGTATCATATTAAAATTATGCAGGTGAATTTCAGTATACATTTTGCAAATTAACTATGAAATGACATTTGCAACTAGAACTGCTCAACAACAGAACGTTTTAACAGAAGGGCCTAAATTAACCATGGTGGAAGTTGCATGCAAAAATGCCGGTAAAATAAAAAATATATAAGTCTGAACTAGTTAAAATGTCTGGAGAAATTATTCTACACTAAAATATATTAAATAACATATAAATATAATGCATAAACTGTTAGATGTAAAATTCAAAATGCAAAGAAATACAGCTGCCCACTTTATAAATGTAGTTGCATAACTGGTATGAGAAGGTGCCTAAAACTAACATTACAACACACATAGGGACTGTATGGCAACAACCTTTGGGTATTGCACACACACACACACACACACACACACACACACACACACACACACACACACACTTGCAAACATTATTATTTATCAATAAATCATATCAAAAAATGACAACTCAAAATTTATGAATATTTGAGAATTTCAGAAGGTGAGTGATTGCATTAAAAACTGCATTAATAAGATGTCTAGTATCATAAGCAAACAGAACAAAAAATAACAGTCACATTCTTAGCAGAAAAAATTATGCAGCTCTCAATTAAAAAGTTCCTGTTCCCACAATGTGGCATTTTGCAATTTAAAGACATGTTAGCTGTAATAAGGAAAGGCCTGATTATCAACTAATTTGCATGTCTCAGAATTGCAGTATTGCCTCAATGTGTCATGTTAGTTAACTGCTTCAGCCACATCTTATAGGCATAAATGACCACCTGCACCATCACTTTCCATCACTTACAAGTACACATTGAAGAAGAAACTCGCACACATGGGCAGACAGGCAGACAGGTACACGCATACACACACATACGTACACACATACATACACGCACAAACACTCCCTGTACCTGTCCCCTAGTTGTCTGCCTTCCCTTAAGTTTCATTTCATGGTCCTAGGGTATCACTGAAAGATGCAGTCCCATGTTGCAAGATATCTCACTTGTGTCTAGTGGTACCCACCCTCCAACTGACAATTCCTACACTAATTTAACTGTCATTAAGGCATAAAAGTTTTGAGTACTCCCTGGTGTCTAATGTTTCTCCTAACCAGATCCCTGTTTTAGATTAAATGCCTTTCAGGCACAAATGTACTTTCTGGGCTAGCTAGTGGTTCCCCCCAACTGTCTGATACCCAAGTTACTTTAAATGCTGGTAGATGAAGTTAGCCTTTTTACCATGTTCTCAGCCATAATTTGTTAAGGCGGCTGTGCTGCTCTATATGTCCTAGTGATTTCATGAATCAATCTGTGTATAGATGCCTTCCTGCAGGCAGTTTCAGAATAGAAAAAGAGAGGGAAAGAGAGAGCACATTGCTAATTTGCATATGTCTCTCCCTTGAACTGCTTCTTTACCAAGCAGCACAGCCACCGAGCTAGTCCTACACTGTGCTGCATATCTTTGTGTTAGAACAGCATGATGTACCATGTAAGGGCTGTCTCTGAATTCAAAAAGAATACCACAACATGTACATGATGTGTACATGTCTTATCCTTTCTGAAGTCCTTCATATATACTAGAATACTGCAAGCGAAACAGAGAGAGCGCTGAAATATCTTAACACATACAGTCACATCTTTATCCAAAAAATATAATAGTCTAGTTGTTGGGCATATAGCAGGAAACAACATGTTTCTGCTTATATCTCTTCCAGGACGGTGTGCAGACGATTTAATCTGCAAAACTTTTTTACTGTACTTTCTTTTTAACATGCTTGAAAAGTTCAAACAAGTAATGTTGACTTAAATCTTACAATAACCCGTAAGAAATTTGTTTCTTATAAAGATTAGCTCTGAGATAATTTTCTTTCTGAATTAATATTGAAGATCTATCTAAATAATGTTTCTTTGTTTGAGAATCGAGATAATTTAAGTCGGTATGGTGCAGCATGATGCTAATTTATTTTCTAAACTACTGCAATAGCTAAATGAAGGTAAACATGAAAATACGAAGTGCCTAAACTAAAACCATGTTCTTTACAGAATGCATATTCAAGACATAGTTTCACAAGAGACACCTAATTTTCAGGTTATGATATGAATAGTGATATTTTCAAAATGAGACAGACTCTGATAAGAACATGATTTGCACTCTATGCACTTTAAGTTACTTTATTTGCTACATTATTAAGCTATTGCATTCAATGATGCCTGATGCATATTCACATTTAACACCAACAGCTCTTTTTGGCTCCTGAAATTTTGGGAATTGACTTATGTAAGTAATTGGCTTGCTAGTTAACAATAAGCATCCTAAGACAGGGAAAGGTATAAGTAGCAAAATGACAGTTAGTCTTTTAACTTAAGGAGTCCTACAGTGGAGATGATAATCATTGTCACTTGTTATTAATAGGTTCATACACATTTTATAGAAACTACATGTTCTTGAGGGTCATGGTGTGAAAAGTCATGGTGGGAGACAGAAAAATACTTTGTCATTGTCCAAGTGTGTGTATCTGTGTGGTGTGTGTGATATATATATATCTATATATCTATATATCTATCTATCTATATATATATATATATATATATATATATATATATATGTGTGTGTGTGTGTGTGTGTGTGTGTGTGTGTGTGTGTGTGTGTGTGTGTGTGTGTGTGTGTGTGTGTAAAACATTATACTTGAGATGTTGACAACTGCTGATAGTAATTATGAAGATATGCAATATTTATATATATATATATATAATGTGTGTGTGTGCGCGTGTGTGTGTATAAAATCAGTCTCTCTACATTTGTCAAAAGATAATTTGGCTGACAACTGTTTAATCTGCACAAACAAATGGTTGACAGCCATGTGAGATCGACAATCTCCGGGAAGGGCAATATATCTTTTTCCCCCAGACTGTGCGATCTTGGAGTTAGAATATATAATTAGCAGATGGTCTGAGGAACCATGCAACCTGCAAAAAACAATGCTTTTTTTTTTTTTTTTCTGTTTTAAGTTTTGAATAGGACAAGATTAATTCTTTGAGTGTGCACAGTAGCATATCGACATGCATTATGTCGATCAGTTTGATTCAATATTATGCATATCATCATAAGTAGTGTTCAACTAATTTAAATAGATCCATATGCATGTATGTATGTATACATATACATATATATATATATATATATATATATATATATATATATATATATATATATATATATATATATGGGTCCCATTCAGTCAATCGAATGTTTACAACTTTGAACCACTTATGGCCAAGACCATATGTTTGAACTTGTAAAAGTTCAATCAGAATGAAAGGACATCTCTATACAGAGTGGAAAGGGAAGACTTCCCATTTCTGCAATGTAGTGCGATCTCTGATTTGGTATACTTAAGTAAGGGGTTGTGGGGTCAAAGCCCCGCACACCTGCTATAGACATTTAGTTTTGTTTTTTTTTTGTTTTATATGTTTTGTTTCAGTGTTCAAACTTTTACGAGTTTCAACATATGGTCTCGGCCATATTTGATCTACTCTAGTAGATCCATATATATATATATATATATATATATATATATATATATACATATATATATGTGTGTGTGTGTGTGTGTGTGTGTGTGTGTGTGTGTGTGTGTGTGTGTGTGTATTACATTTCTCAAAATCAATCGACTTACAAACTGTTACATTTTATCTGTATCATGAGAAATATTAGATGATGCTGAATAAAACTGTCATCACTATTTGTGTTGTAAGTTGTATATCCTGTGGTATATTAAGTGTTATTTATATTGTTAATTTGAAAAATAAGCATGAATTTCATATTTCAGCAAAAGTCTCAGTAGAAAAGTACTCATGAAGGAATTTTTTTCTGTCATGTGAAAGCTCAGGTCTGGTTGAACAAAAGTGATTTGATGCAATATGTCACTTCCTAAGATAGGAAAAGTTGTCACTGACAATTTTTGAAAAAAAAAATAACAATGGTTTATGTACATTATAATAGATTCTATCATTGATGCAAAGACTGTGAATGCACTAGTGTTATTGTAAAGAATTCTTTGCCAATTATATTGCTGTTTGTACTTTTTTAATGTCTAGTTCTCACAAGACATTTACATTTTAATTGTCTTTCTAACTTATTTTACAAGAAATGTTGTGGAATGTAAGCATGTGTAAAGACTGCTAGTGATGTATCATGGGTTAGTGTATTTCTAAAAAATGACACGTTACCCTCACAGAACAACTTCAGTCCAGCTGTACTTTGTGCCACGAGTTTGACAATATTTTTAGCAGGAACTAGTGAACCTTTTTCCTCTTCATAATTCCTTACTTCTGAGCATAAGCCACAGCATTATGACAAAGGCAGATAGTGTTAAAAAGGATGACACTGTACCAAAATAAATAAAATAAAGTGAACAAGAAAAAGGAATTTCAGATGGAATAAGTCAAGGTTGCAAAGGTATAAACTGAAGAAAATGTATGAATCTCAAAATACTGAAATATCGAATTTCAGTGTCTTGAGACCAGAATACCTAATTGCCACAAAAATGAAAATGCACAATACAGAAAATGCAAAATAAAAAAAAAATAAAAAAAACAAAATAAAATTCAACATCCAACTCGCCCCCCAAATAAATTCAAAAATAAGTACAAAACTCAATATAAGTAACACTAAAAGATGTTTTTGCAGGGGTGCAAACCCCCCTGAACCCCCACACCCCTGCTACTTATATATACCAACTCCGAGGTCACACTAACACTAAAAAAAAAAAAGAAAAAATATACTGGTACGTGCCCTCCCCATTGCACGCTGTCACACTTATCCCACTAAACACACACACTCTACATTTACAAAAACTACTAGTTTCAGCAGTTACACACACACACACACACACACACACACACACACACACACACACACACACACACACACACACACACACACACACACATATACACACACACACACACTGTCTTACCTCTCTAACTTCACCTACTCCTAAAACTCTCCAAAAAACAAAAGCAAATCACATATCTAACCAAAACGCTTACAAACTACAAACCTACCTGAATCTCCAAACATCACCAGACATCAGCCACTATCTTTACTACCCAGACACCAATAAACCTTAAAGTGAAAGCAAACACTGAACAATAAACTGTGCCACGCCAACAGCAGATTCAGCAATGTAACATTCAACAATATGCAGTTTCGAACAACTGCACATTTGCTAGTCTGGTCTCGAGATACTGAAATTCGATATTTCAGTATTTCGAGACTCAGAAGTGGACCCAGTGTATATCTATCTATCTGAACAATAAAAAGTTGATTGTGGATGACCAGAAACTGATAGAAGGCAACTTTTCCATGGGTATTTCTGGTATTTCTGGTCCATGTTCACAAAGGGAATTAGGGATTCCCGGTGACATTTTGAAAACACATGGGTCCATTCAGACAATGCAAGCATCTGAATGAACTTTAAGGAAAGTGGGGATTACAACCTTTGGGACCTATTGAGGTTTACCCCAGAACTGTGAACACTGTGTGTTGGACTTACTACTGTCTTTACTCTGTCATGAGTTATAGTGGTAACTGTAATGATGAATTTGTAGAAGGCATACTTCATTTCACTTTCTAAAAGTGGGAGCATATGAAAGGAACCAAAAGAAATATATATACTGGGTTAATATCACTGGTAAAAAAAAACAAAACACAAAAATACATCAAAAAAGATGAAAAAGGATAATAGAGAAAATCAACACGTAGTTTGCAGTACAGGATTTAGGGAGACTTATGAAGAGAAATAGGATTACTTTAATATTTTAACATAAATGAAAGGATGGTGAAATGTGATAAAAATGCTTCATAGATCAGTACTAGGCTAACTGCCCTTTGAAGTCTAGCCAGTTACCCCGTGTGAGAATGAAACCCTGCACCTTGTGTTTTTAAGGTAAACACCTTAACCATTATGTCATCCTCCAACCCTTGATAGTGATTAAGTAAGATTGTACCAGGTATAATGTTCACCATATGTAAGTCAGACCACTACTCAGCAACTAAATATAATCACTTTAACTTGATATAATACGTCTGTTTTTTGAGAATGCTTTCCATGACTAAAGAATTTTGTGTGAATTCCCTTCTATCAGTAACAGTACTCGTGTAATAAAATCAGCCTAGTCAGAATATTTTAATAGCATGTCATTCAATTTATAAGTAGAAATAGGCTTAAAGGGAGATCAACTTGGGCATACAGCCAGAAACCAACTTAAAAAAAAAAAGTACTGTGGGCACTGGACAGTTTCTAAAACAGGTCAAGGAATCAAAATTTTTGAGCAGTTTAAGAGCTCATAGGGTAAACATGAAACAGGTTTCTTATGATGTAAAAAAGGAGTATGTTATTGTTTAACAAGAAAATGCAGCCTATGTATCATAAATGGAAATAGACAAAGAGAAGAGGGTTGCCTGGTCCTTATGTGCTAATGATTTCAATTTTTTCTTATGTGAATTGTGAACTTTCTTTCAAAAACAGCGATGTACAGAAAATTTTAGAAGTACCTTTTCCATACCCTCTGAATAGAGTTGGTACTGCCAAGAGGCTGCCAATATTTTTCGTTAACCGAGGAAATATTACAGTATGTTTGGTTGGAAATCAGTTGATTGTACATGCCAGTTTATTAAGTATGTTTGGAACTGGGGTATGGTTGGGATGGGGTATTTGCCATTTACCCACTATAGTGCTATCCTGGAGTTGGCATATTTAATCAGCGGTGGTTCCTGTTGGTGCTTGGGGGCTTGCTTCCCCGCCAAAAAAGAGTTTTACTTTGATTCCCTCAGCCTCCCCCAGCATACCTTTAATCCCAAACCAAAAAAAAAAAAAAAACATGTGGACACCTTTTTCATGTTTGCTTTTGCAATATATCAACAGTTACATACATATTTTTTAATGTGGGCTGCAAATCTGAAAACTAAAAGGATTGTACTATTACTTGTTAAACTTTATATAGTTGACATAATCAAGCATAATATTTGCAACAGTTCTGATAAATATCCTGAGTACAGCTGCAATGTTTTGTTTCATGATGCTACATTTTCTTTGTCATGCTCACAGTGTCCACAGAGATCTGCCAGTTTCTTAAACTGTGGCCCCAGTTCAGACAGGTAATCATAATTCTGATCAGAATCTGTGCTAAATGACCCCAAAGAACTCAGTGAACCTGTGACTGATCCGCAGCCTTCAAATGCATATGTCATGAGGGTGTTGAAGGGTGGAGAACAGGGATCATTATCAGCTTCAAAGAGTTTTTCAAGAATAAATTCCCTAAAAATAGGATCCTCTGGGCCAATTCCTAATGAAAGCCGGCACAAGCTCTGAATCTCTTGGTTCCGTTTCCTTCTTGTTTTATCTTTACGCATGACTGGCTGGTTACTCAGTGCATTTATATCAAATGCCTCTGTGTCCTCTTCACCACCACCTTCATCATCATATTTCACAATGTTTTCTTTGATGTCTTCCCCTTTTATAAAGAATAGAGGCGCTGCCTTGTGTCTTCTTATAGCCAGGATGACCACAATAAATTCTATTAAAAATAATTATAATAATATGTTAATAAACTAATGATGTAAATAAAGCTCTGTCTTCACAATTTAAACATAGGAAGTGACCTTAGTTAACAAACAACAATATTCAGACTCTTTTCATAAAAGCATGCTGCATAATTATTACTTTATAACATCACTGTTTAAACCTTGTCTCTACCAAATATTATAGGTTCATAGGTTCATACTAGGCTATCTGCCCTAGGGCATTTATAAGCCTAGCCATAATGTGTTTGACTTTCGCCACCCATTTTAAATTTATTTTGCTATGCCCTTTTTCGAGGTTAGTATACTGTGCCTCTGTCTAACAGTGACAGAAGTAATACCCGGGGTAAACCTACGATCTCCCATCCACTCATCAAGATTCCTCTTGAAGAGAGTAAATGAGGGACTCCGCCTAACCTGGACTGGGATTTTATTCCAGAGAGAAGGGAGCCTCTGGGTTATGAATCTGTCCCTCCAGCATGTCCTATTTATTTCAGTGCTGAGGTTCAAGTCTCTCGAGCGTGTAGCTCGATGGGATTTGGATTTTCTCAGGTGCAGCATGTCCATTAATTCCGGGTTGGACATGGCTTCAGGCACAGATCGCCTCTGAACAGGTGGTATGCCACTGAATAGAGCTGGAGTTTCTTTAACCGGGCAGCATATGGCATCTGTTTGAGCCCTTTGATCCTCTTGGTGAGGTACTTTTGGGGTCTTTCCAGTTGCTGCAGGTGTCTGGTAAGGTACATCCCAAAAGGGGCATTGTACTCAATTATGGGCCTGATGATGGATGAGTAAAAAGGCATGATGACCTCCCCTGATCTAGATGTGAATCCCTTCATGATTAGGTGGGCTATATAGAATGTTTTTCTAACCACTTTGGCCACGTGGTTGTCAAATGAGAGATTACTATCAACTTGGGTCCCCAGGTCCTTAATTACTTCTTCTGTACTTAATGGATTGCCCCCTATGTGGTAATTTGTGGGCACTTTGGCCAAAGGGGATGACTATACACATTTTGGCATTTAGCTTGAGGCCATGGCTCTGGCACCAATTGTCTGTTTCTATGAGGCCCTTTTGGAGGATGCTTGTGTCGGCTGGAGAGTCGATTATGGCACCCAGTTTGCAGTCATCTGCAAACTTGGTCAGCCACAGTCCTTCCGTGTTGGCCTGTACCTCCGGGAAATATATACCGAACAAGAGAGGTCACAGGACTGAGCCTTGTGGGACACCACTTGTAACTGGTTTGGAGTCTGACATGGCTCCAGCAATTCTAACCATGTGGGTTCTGTCCTTGAGCCAGTTTGCAATCCATCTAGTGATATAGGGGTTTATATTTAAGCTGGTGAGCTTATCTATAATGCCCGAGTGGTTTATTGTATCGAAGGCTTTTGCGAGGTCCAGGTAGGCTGTGTGGACCACCTTCCCCTCGTCAATGGCCTTGGTGACTATTTCAAAGAAATCAACCAGGTTTAAGAGGCAGGATCTGCCCTTAACAAAGCCAAACTGGGTAGGATCCAGTGTCTGTAGGTCCCCAATATCTTTATTTATGAGGTCCATGATGATCCTTTCCATAGCTTTGCAGACCAAGCTAGTCAGGCTTATGGGGCGATAGTTTCCAGGATCCATTGAGGCACCACCTTTATGGAGAGGGACCACTGTTGCTGTACACCACTCTTTGGGCACATATCCTGTAGTAAGGCTGAGATTGAACAGTAGTTTTATGTTTGGGTTTAGCTCTTCTTGGAGTTCATGTAGGACGCAGCCAAGGACACCGTCTGGTCCCATTGATGCTGTGTTTTTTGCTTTGGAGAGGGCGGCTCTTACCTGAGCATCTGAGATGTCAGGGGGGCAGCACTCTGCTGGGATAGATATTTGCCCTTTTGGTGGAGAGGGGAGGGGGAGTTTGCGCTGAACCTGTCAGCTAGGATGTTGGCAATATCTGTGGGTTCAGTGTATTTTTTGTCATTTTGGACTAATTCTGAGCATATCTGGGAATTACCACCCAGGTTCCAAACATAACTAAAGAAAGCCTTGTGATTATCCTTAGTGTCCTGTGCAATTTTTCTCTCGAAGCTGGCCTTAGACAATTTTATGAGTGCCCGTAGATTTTTGCTAATACTGATCAGTGATGCCTTCCTTTTTTGGGATTTTGCTCTATCATTTAGTAGCTTCCTCCTTCTATTGTATAGTTTGTTTATGGCTGGGGTCCACCAGACAGGACGTCTGCCTTTGGAGGATTGGGTCTTGGTTTTATTTGGGATTGCATGATCCATGCATTCCTGAAGGTGTTCATAGAATGCGTTTATAAAGGATTCTGCGGTCTGGGCCATATTTTCCACAGGCCCGGGGGCTTTGAAGGATTCCACCTCAGTTTTGAGGCATGTGAAATTTGCTTTAGAGAACTTTTTCACTGTGATTTTCTGGGCAGGGGGTGGGGTCGGAATGTGAATATCCAGTGAGATTAGTTTATGGTCTGATCTTACCAGTGAGGGATACACTTCTGGTCTGGAGCATAGAGTCCCCATGTTGATGATGATCAGGTCCTGTATGTTTTCCCCTCTTGTGGGAGTGGTAACAAGTTGTTCCATAGCATTTGAGTTTATAAATTCTAGGAACCTATGGGCTAGGGTGTTGGAGCTAGAGTAATGCTCCCTGTCTATGTTTGGGTAGTTGAAGTCGCCCAATATAATGGTGTTTGGAGCGACCTTCATATTTTCCAGTGCTCTCAGAAAGGCCGAGTGGGGTTCCTGGGTTTGGGAGGGTGGTCTGTAGCAGGCTATAAACTGGAAGGCAGTTTTACCCACTGTTAGTTACACATGGATAGTCTCTGATGCTTCGTGCTGTGCCACCAACCTGGAGGTGTGGGTATCTTTGATAAATATCGATACTCCCCCTCCTTTTGTGGTTCAGTCCAAGTTTTGGGGCTGAAAAGCATGGTATGAGGTATAAACTGGTAGTGCTGGGGTGCTCTCGGGAGCACTGATCCAGGTTTCTGTTACTGCACAGATATCGATGTTTTCCATGCTAAGGAGAGTTTCAAGTGCGTGCATCCTGAGGTTTAGACTTCTGGGGTTGAGTAGCATTACTCTTAGTTTCTTATCCCTTGTGATACCTATGGAGGTGGGTTTGTCTTTTGAGCCTTGCCTAAAAAAGGCACTATGGGGGTAGCAAGAGCCTTTGCCAATATCCGAAAGCCCAGGGGTGACAGGTGCAAGCCGTCCCTAGCGAAGCATCGTGGCTTTTTGAGCATATCATCCCAAGCTGACAGGCATTGGATCCCCTTTGAATGACACCAGTACTTAAGCCAATTGTTGAAATTGATCATCTTGTCTTCATATTGTGGCATCATTCTTGGTGAGGGTAAGATGCTACTCAAGGTCAGGGTCATACCGGCCTGGGCTACATGCTCCTTTATGTCTCTTTTCATGTAGTCCAGGGAGGTACATCTCAGGTCATTCACACCAGCATGGACAATGACTGACTCATATTTGTACTTGCCTTGGAGTGACCTGAGTGCTTGTGTTATGTGGCGGATCCTAGCACCCGACAGGCTGCTCACCATGACCCTCTCCTTGTTCAGCCTGGTGAGCGGGACGTCAGTGTGCCTGACGATAGAGTCACCTATTACAAGTGTATCAGGTGTGTTGTTTAGTCTTAAGGGCTGTGACTGTTCGGCACACTGGCTTTGTGAGATATGTGTTGCACGTGTTTTGTTTTGGGGTAGCGGTTGCTTGGGTGTCTGCTTTGGAGGTCTCTGCTGCTTAGGCAGATCTTTGTACAAAAAATAATAAATAGGAATTTGGGGAAGCTTTTCTTCCAACATCTCTCTCTTTGTGGCTTCAGTCATATAACATTTAGATGACCAATGACATAAATAATTGGTTTTAAAATATGTATAAGTGTGACTTTTATTTCATCTCCACAAAATTCCTTGTTAATTTAGTGATACCTGCTCTGATGTTTGACCCAGATTTCAAGTTATCACATTTATCCTAGATGTGCACCTCAGCCTCTAAATAATTATATCAGTTCATCTGGCCCCTGTATTTTTCCTTTAATATGATGAGTTAGCTATAATGCTATATATATATATATATATATATATATATATATATATATATATATATATATATATAGTACACACAATACACATGAATGTATGTACATGTATCGAAAAATCAAAATATCAAATTGGAAGTGATCAAACATAATTGGTTGATCACCAGATGATCGAAAATACAAAAAAAATTAAAACATTTTTTTTTACAAGGATGTAGGCCCCATGTACCCTCTACAACTCCAGCTAACTATATATGCCACCTCCGGGATAGCACTAAAGAGAGGAAATGGCAACTTCCCTGAACCCCATCATAACCCAGTCTCACTCACATTTACAAAGTTGGCATGGAAGAGCAACTGATTTTTAACCACACACACTGGATTTTTTTCCTTGTTCAATGAAAACAGATGGTTAATAAAAGGAATGTAACCTGTATACATATATAATTCTGTGCCAATTGATTGAAAACTCATATGGCTGAATCACAAATGACTGAAGACAATTGACTGAAAACTCATTTGGCTGAATTGCAATTGATAGACAACTATAGAAATGAACAAATATTAAGTGATGGTGTCATTCTGATCAAAGGAGTCATTAGGGAATTGAGTCTAAAAGATCACATGCATATTGACAATTCCCACCATCAAATAGTACTTTTAGATTTCTACATGCTTGTGTTTGAGAACCAGCACAGATTCACTTTATTTATTGTTTTTTCATGGAGTTAGTATATAAAAGTAAGTGGGTATGGGGGTGAAGCCCCTACTTGGGGGTGCAGGATGGCTTGTCTCCCCTACAAAAATATTTTTTTAGTATATTTGTTGTATAGAAAGTTTTCTGTCAATTGTGATTCTGTCAGATGAGTCTAAAGTAAATTGTGTTAAGCAATTTCTTTTTCAGTCACATTAATTTTCGATCAAATGACAGAGAACCGTATATTTACACACACACACACACACATATATATATATATATATATATATATATATATATATATATATATATATATATATATATATATAAAGGGAGAGAGAGAGACAGCAAGATATTTTTGTTGTTCCCTATAGATTTATAGGGGAATTCTGTTTTATTTCTTTCTGACACTTACAATTTACTCTAAAATTGAGATGGAACTGGTGTCCTCATTTTAATTACTAGTTATAAATGTGCTATTAAAATTAAAATAATTTTATGTTTTAAGAACAAATTCTCTGCTGATCTTAACAACTTGCCAGTTTAAAATTATACATTTTAGCATATAATTTTTCAATGCTGTCAACATATATATGTCTTAGATTTGTTATGTTATCTATGATGCTGTTATGAATTGGAGCACACATCAAAAAATGGATGTTTTAGCCTGATGTACTACTGGAAGTATTGTAAAGACATAACTAGTTTAGAGATTATATTAAAGAAGGCAAAACGACAGACAAAACTGCTTGGTTTGACGTTAACCTGTTTTAGTCTTTTGGTCCATACCATTAGGTCTGAGCTTGAAAATGGCTCTTTTAGACAACTTCACCAACAAGCACTTTTATAAATATAATAAACATGTTAGGAAATTATCTGGGTTTTATAAGCTAAATCATCCTGGCCTGAAGAAAAGGATGTATTATATATACCATTCCTGGCTCCCCAATAATGGCATATAAAGCTGACTTTGGTTACAGAATTTACAAGTGAAGAAACACAATTCTCTCCCATCAGTGTACATTACCTATTGCAGATGGGGAACAGCAGCTGTGCATCAAAAGTCAGGCAAATGTTTTTAAGAGACAAGTGAAGTGGACCTATGTACCCAATTTCCAGAGCAACTATAGAATGAGACTTAAAGAGTGGATGAATAGAAATCTATCTATCTATCTAACTGTCTGTCATAGGTTTATAGGTAGGTACTAGGCTATTGGCACTAGGGCTTATATAAGCCTAGCCAAAAAAGTACCCTCGCTTTTGCCACCCAAGAAAATTATTTTCCTATGCCGCTGTCAAGTAGAGCCATAGAGGTGATCCCCGGAGTGAATTTCCTATTTCCCATCCAGTCATCAAGATTTTTCTTGAAGAGTGCTAATGAGGAGCTCTGTTTGACATAGATAGGTAGTTTGTTCCAGAGTATGGGAAGTCTCTGGGACAGGAATCTATCCCACCAGCATGTTCTGTTTATTGTGGTAACAAGGTTTAGGTCCCTAGAACGTGTAGCTTGGAGACAGTGGGATTTCTTTAAGTGGAGCATGTCCAACAGCTCTGGGATTGACATAGCTTTGTATGTTAGGCAGAGATTGTCTCTGAGTAGGCGATATGTGACCGAGTAAAGCTAGCGTTTTTGAGACAGTCTGCATAGGGCATCTGTTTGAGGCCAGTAATCCTCTTTGTGAGGAATTTTTGCAGCCTTTCCAGTTATTGTAGATGTCTTGTGAGGTACATACCAAAAGGGGCATTGTACTCTATAATGGGTCTAATGAGTGATGATTAGAGGGGAACAATGACCTCTTTTTTCCTGGATGAGAAACCTTTTGTGATGAGGTGTGCCACGTAGAAGGATTTCATGACTACTGTGGCGATGTAATTATCAAAGGAGAGACTACTATTCACCTGTGTCCCAAGGTCTCTTATCATGCTTTCAGTATTAAGTAGACTACCACCTATGTGGTAGCTCATAGGTACAGAGTTTTTACCAAAGAGGATGACAATGCACTTTTTGGCATTGAGCTTGAGGCCATGGCTTTGACATCAGGCATATGTCTCTGTGAGGCCCTTTTGTAGGCTGTCCACATCATAAGGAGTTTCGATTATGGTTCCTAGTTTGCAGTCATCTGGGGATTTTGTTAGCCAAAGACCTTCTGTGTTAGCCTGTACTTCAGAAAAGTAGATACCAAACAGGAGAGGACCCAGTACTGAACACTGTGGTACTCCACTTGTCACTGGTCTGAAGTCAGATTTGTAGCCTGCTACTTTCACATTGTGGGTTCTGTCAGTGAGCAAGTTGGCGACCCATCTTGTGACATAGGGATTTATACCTAGTTTAGTGAGTTTATCTATAATTCCAGTGTGGGGGATTGTGTCAAATGCCTTGGTGAGATCTAAATAGGCTGTGTGAACCACCTTACCCTGTCTATGGCTTTGGTGACTGTTTCAAAGAAGTCTATCAGGATTAGGAGACATGATCTGCCTTTTACAAACCTGAACTGGGTGGGGTCCAGAGTTTGGCAATTACCAATGTCTTTGTTTATAAGATCCATGATGATATGTTCCATGGCCTTGCAGACCAGGCTCATTAGGCTAATGAGGCAGTAGTTCCTGGGGTCCGTGCTGGCTCTCTCTTTGTGGAGTGGGATAACTGTCACTATGCGCCATTCAGTGGGCACAAAGCCTGAGGTGAGGTTATAACTGAACATGGTTCTTAGGTGGGGTGCCAGTTCATTCTGCAGTTCATGTAGAATGCAGCCTGGGATGTTGTCAGGTCCCATGGATGCTGTGTTCTTGGCATTGAATAGTGTGTTTTTTATCTTTGCATTCTTCCATTATAGAGATGGGCCCTTTAGGGGGTAAGAGGGGGGTAAAGTTAGCACTGAACCTATCTGCAGGATGTTGGCAATATCAGTTGGTTATGTATATTTAGTGCCATTGTGCTGTAACTTAGAGCAGATCTGACTGTTGCCATTGAGATTCTTCACATAGCTATAGAATGCTTTGTGGTTGTCTTTAGAATCAGTGGCAATTTTGTTTTCATAACTAGCTTTGGAGGATTTTATGAGGGATCTCAGCTTCTTACTGAGGCTGACCATGGAGTTCCTCTAATCATGGGATTTTACTATTTTTTGCAACAGTTTCTTTTTTCTGTTGTAGAGTTTGTTTATGGCAGGGGACCACCAGATTGGCTTCCTTTTTTGGAGGATAGCATCTTGGTTCTGTTAGGGATCACATGAACCATGCACTCGTGTAAGTGCTTATAAAGTGCATTTGTATAGGATTCAGCAGTTGTTCCTCTAGTGTCCATCCGCATGGGTGTCGTGAAGTTTGCCATGTCTTAAGAAGCCTGAAGTTGGCTTTGGAGACATTTTTACTGTGGTTTCCCTAATGGGAGTGGGGGTGGGATGTGGATGTCTAGGGTGATTAGCTAGTGGTCGGATCTGACCAATGAGGAATTGACCTTTGGTGTGGAACACTGGTCGCCCATGTTAGTAATGACCTAGACCTCTAGGATATTGCTGCCCCTGGTGGGGGTGTGGATAAGTTAATCCAAGGCATTGGAATTTATGAAATCCAGAAAAGGTTGAGCAAAACAGTTGGTACATGAGTAGTTTTCCCAGCTAATGGAGGTGTAGTTGAAATCGCCCATTATTAGGGTGTTGGGTTGTACCCTTATATTTTCCAGTGTATCAAGAAATGAGGAGTGGGAATCCTGGGGCATGGTGGGGGATCTGTAGTAAGTTACAATTTGGATTGCTGTCTTGCCCAGAGTTAGTTGCACTTGGATAATCTCAGATGCATTATGCTGTGCAACTAGCGTGGAGGTGTGGATATACTTAATGAATATGGACACACCTCTGCATTTAGTGTTTCGGTCCAAGTTAGGTGGACAAAAGTTGTGGTATGAATTATAGCATGGTAATGCAGGGGTGCTCTCTGGAGCCTTGGACCAGATCTCTGTCACTGCGCAGATGCTGATGTTTTCTATTTTAATGAATGCCTCGAGTAAATGCATTCTGAGGTTTAGACTTCTAGCATTGAGTAGCATTGCCCTCAGATTTTGTTTGATTGTACCTGTTAAGGTGGTGAATTTTTCATTTGAACCTTCCCTAAAAAAAGCACTATAGGGGTGGCAAGTGCCTTAACCAGTATCTGGAATCCCAAGGGCGACAGGTGCAGGCCATCTCTGGCAAAGCATCGTGGTCTGTCGATCATGTCATCCCAGGCAGATAGATACTGGATCACCTTAGAATGACACCAGAAGCTTATCCAATTGTTGAAGTCAATCATTTTGTCCTTGTACTGTGGTATCATTCTGGGTGATGGCAGCATTCTACTCAGGGCTAGGTTCATACCTACCTGGGCTAAAGATCAGAGAGCTCCTCCATGTCTCTTTTCATTTAGTCCAGGGAGGTACATCTCATGTCATTCACACCAGCATGTACAATAACAGAGTCATATTTGTACTTGTTGTGGAGTGACCTGAGTGCATGCATTATGTGACAGATCCTGGCACCCGACAGGCAGCTGATAGTAACTTTCTCCTTGTTTAGGCTGGTGAGTGGAACATCAGTGTGCCTAATTATAGAATCACCTATGACTAGGGTGTTGGATACGTTGTTATGCCTTATGGGCTGTGGTTGAGTGGCACACTGAGTTTGTGGGCTATGTGTCATTTGGGTTGTGTTGGGGGGGGTGGAGGTTGCTTGTGTTTCTGCTTTGGAAGTGTCTTGCTTGAGCAGATTTTTATTGAGAGTCTCCGCAAATATAGATGTGTGTTTTGTGTTTCTTTGTGTGTATTTTGGTGGTGTAGGTTTGGAGGAACCATATGATGAGTGTGGTGTGGTGCAAGTGTTTACCTTCTCCTCTTGACTGTCTAGTCCTGTCCTGGGTGAAGAGAGCTTTGCTTCCAGTTTGGCTATATAAGTGCATCACTCACAGGTTGTAGTGTTGGCTGGTAGCAGGAGAGGGATGTCTGTGTACATGAGGCAATTGCTGCATTGCCCCAAGATGCCCAGATTCATCAGGTAGACAGGATAAAACACTGGGAGCTGACCCTTAGACATGCCTGGATAGGTGCTTATTTATTAGGTACTAAAAATTGTTTTCCTATAGATAAGTGAGGGAAGTTGAGTGCTGTAGTAATGTGTAGCTTATTTAGTGCATACAACGAGTTCTGAACAAGTGCTGAGCTCAAAGATTTTAGTGCTAAAACTAAAAATCTGGCTAGTTATAAGGGAAAATTTATAGAGGAGACTTTATGGTGCCGGGAATAGTTTAACCCATAGCTAAGCGGTGATGCATAAAGTGCATTCTTCCTTTTTTTTAATATAAGAGTAGCAAATGAGCAAACTGATATAAACCAATTAACCTATCTATCTATCTATCTATCTATCTACCTATCTATCTACCTATCTATCTATCTATCTATCTATCTATCTATCTATCTATCTATCTATCTATGTCTTTCTGTCTATCTATTTAGCTCGTTATCCATATTTAGTGATTAGAGTTCACTTATAATTAAACAGATGAAAAGCCCTGAGTTTAATAGTCAATTACTAACCTTGCAGCCCAGGAGACCATTGATGAGCCTAGCCCAATTCCCCAGTTTTTCCAAAGTACTATCTGGTTCAATGACTTGTTCAGAGTCTGGTCATAGGCAAATGGAGGCTCAAGGTATCAAACCATGTTACTAGATGAATAAGCTCTTTAACACCTCTTGGCTTTATCCCTCTTCACTAACTGCCAGGGCAGCATTTCTTGCTTGTATAAATACCAGTGGAATGAACTGATTAGTTATAGCCAGACGTGTGCTCCAGGATATGTGTTTGATATACTAGCATCGATCCTGGCATGAGCAATGTCTAAACTGAAACCTTTGTCATACTGAACAAACAGGGCTTTACATCATGCTTCAGCATTGATTTTCTGAAGACAACAGTCTCGGAGATAATATATTGACCTCATTGCCCAGCTTCAACAGATGACCACCTCAAAATAATCATAGGACTGTAATAATATGGAAGCATTTTTGCAAGATGTCTGCACCTCTGCACTCCTAGATATGGGAGAAGGGGCTCAACCCCCATGTAATTAAAAAAAAAAAAAAAAAGAAGTGTCAACAGTGTCTGTGCAGCCAAAACATAACATCAGGAAACTGCAAAATTAGGCTCACGTAGTGCCACAGGGAGTCCTTAGGATAAAAGATGTTCAAGGACCAGTTGTTAAATCACATAAGCATAACTTCAAAAGAGAGGACACCAGTCATGGTAAAGTTTTGGAGATGTCAGTATATAAAGTAAAAATGTGAATCACAGCACAAAATACAATGGTTAAGCACTTTCATCCCTATACCAGGACTTCATCAGAACCATTTCATTAACTAAATTAACAGCTGATATAATAAAAACACATCCATTAGCTTGCTTAAAGGAACATACCAAACCGAAATAGTAAGATGTCATAATTAAAAAACGTTTAGTACATATTATTGTTCATTCACATTAAAAGTCCAGCATTTACTATATAGACAGATATAAATAATTAAAACGTAAAAATGTTGCTAAAAAGATAACTAATATGGCAACATAGGCTATACCTCAGAGTTATACTGTATAGCCGTCTGTGGATATCTGAGAAGTTCAAAGATTCTATGCATTTCCTCATGGAAAAGGATCTGTGTCTATGGCACAAGGTGATAGGAGCAGCGCAGTTTGTTTAGATAAAGAACACAGCTGATAAGTGGTTTGAATACAGCTAAAGAATACTTTTAGTTGAATGGATTTGGCATAATGGTTAAGGTTTTCACCTCATAGACACAAGGTACATAGTTGGATTTTGACATTGGGTTATTGGCTAGGCTTAAAATGGCCCTTTAGAGCAGTTAGCCTAGTATTTACCTATGAAGCTACGGACCTATGAACTATATGCGCAGCAAGAAGCAACAGACTGCATGATACAATCTGAAAGGAAGAGACAGCGACAAGCAATCAACCTGTCTGCAACCTCTTTGGAAAGGAAGTGATCCAAACTACCAGAAGAGAGATAACACATTTGTTGGCTTTTCATATGTAGTCATTAGGTATAGATTGAACTTCTATTAGCTTTGTTATTCATTCACAAGCAGCAGATTATTCAACAATTAAAGTGGAATATTTGCTCTTTGGGGTCCCGATAGAAGCAATGTGACCTTGGTAAGTGAATGCCTCACAGTCCCTCCTGTTTTTATTCCTGCTTTTGGTTGTTTTGATCTGACTTGACATCAAAGCCTTTGCTCTTTCTGGTAGTACATCAGGTGCACCTAGAAGATGATCATTGTAATGTCTGGTTCTGTGCACTTTGGCCTGCTCACATATGCCTGTAATTTGAGTCCAGGATATGGTTTCTAGTACTCTGTATGGGTTTAGCTTCAGTATGGATACAGTGCCCTTGCTGTATTTAGTGCACTCACCAGTATCACCTTTCTAACACCCCAGAAATGGATTATATCACGTTATCTTACAATACTGATCTTCTCATTTTGCTCTCTATAGGCAGTAGGGGGGTGTATTGTTTTCCAGTAATGGGCTAATTTTAGGGGATCTGTCTGTTTTGAAGTTTCATAGTTAGTGTGCAGCTGATTAGGGATATAGGGTTAAAATGTTGCCAACAAAAGAGACTCCTGTACTAAAGATGTCTTTATTCATTCAAACAAGCTCTGAAAGTGTTACACTTTCCTTGCACAAAATGGGCAGATCCCAGTCCTTTTCAGCTCTACACATAATGAGCAAAGGACAAAACCATCTCTATCCATAATCACCAAACCTAGAACCTTGAGAGCCCTTTATTTAATGATCAAAACTACAATGCCAGTACGGCTATGCTTTTAATTGATACTAAAAATGATATATTGGTGCCATTACAAAGTGTATTTAATGTATATAAAGAAACTGATAGTCTGCTAACTGATAGTTTATATGAAAAAATTGATTAGTGTGGAGTTGTATGTGTATTCTCAGATCCCATATACCAAAGCAGGGATATTATTTTGCATACCAAAAGATGCACAAAAGATTCACTAAGGCCTTTTTTTGAACAGATTTCAAAGTGTCTACTTGTTCATCTCTGCAAAAGTTGTCTCTTAAGATTCATAAGTAGTTATGGTATAAGAATGGGAACAACCTTCCCCTGGAGAGGCCACACTGAATTTCAGAAATCTGTTTGTTTATATACTTATTTTTTCCATCCTGGCAAGGCATTTAAACCACACTGATAGCAGCCTGTAATATCTCATTTTGCTCATCTTCTGAGTGGTTGGCTGCTGAGATTCAACTGCATAAATCAACTGACAAAAGCTAATTTATGTATACTTTTCTCTGCACTTATTTAAGATTAGAAATTTGTAGATAATTGTTATATATAATATAATACAGAGAGATAACACTCTCTGTCTCTAGCTGCAGTTCTTGGTAGCTTTGGAATTGCCAGCCCCTGCTATAAATCTGTTTTTGGACACTCCTACTGGGCCCATCTCATTTGCTCACTCAGCTGAGTACAGTGAGATCATATTTTAATTTCAGACACTCCTACCAGTCCCATCTCCTCTGCTGTGTACAGAGAGAGCACTTGGGAAGGACATCCCCTATACCATTTTACTCTGCTCTGTTCCCTCCCTCTACACAAAAAAAAAAAAAGAAAAATTACTAAATAGTTTTTGAGCTGCTCTTACATAACTGTCTTCTACCTTAAATTTCTGTTCTATGTGATTTTAAGTGTTCAAGTGCTCTTTTTTGATTTTTCATAACTTGTTTTTGTCATTTTTAACTTATCTGCATTTATTTAAACTGTATTTGCCTTAATTTTGCTACACATTCAAGTGTCCTAGCTTGTACTGCATTTAAGTGTTTTTGCTACTGTCATTAGCACATTCTTTCTAATACAGAGAACTTTTTGAGAAAGCCAACCCACTTAAAAAAAAAAAAAAAAATATATATATATATATATATATATATATATATATATATATATATATATATAGATGAGATTTGCTGTATCTGGGACTGTTTGTAAGCTTCTGTACCCCAAGCCTTTCTGTGCTGGAGGGAAGCCTTCTAGCTTATCAGTGGGAGTGGTAATCACTAGGTAGCCTATCTATCACAAGAGTGGTTTCTGGCTTTGAAATTGTAGTTTATTAGCCATTTGGGCAGTTTTTCCATCTCTTTCAACTTTCTGGTTTAAAAGCCTGCATTTGCGCTTGCTTTCCACCTTCACTGTAACTAGTTTAGTCCAGATACAAATTTGCTGTATCCAGGACTGTTTGTAAGCTTCTGTGCCCCCAAGCCTTTCTGTGTTGGAGGAACGCCTTCTAGCTTATCAGTGAGAGTGGTAAGCACTAGGTAGCCTATCTACAACAAGATCCAGATACAGATTCTTAGTTTTAGCACTTGAATGTGCTTACCATGCTCAGCATTTGTTCAGAACTTGCTGTAAGCACTAAATAAACTAGAAATTACTACAGCACTCACCCTTCCTCATTACCTACAGGAAAACAGTTTTGGTACTTACTTTCCTCACTTGCCTAGAGAAAAACAGTTCTTGTACTCACTTTCCTAACTTGTCTACAGGAAAATATTTTTTTTATTCAGGCATGTCCAAGGGTCAGCTCCCAGTGTTCTCTCCTGTCTATCTGATGAATCTGGGCATCTTGAGGTAATGTAGCAATTGCCTCATGTACACAGACAACCCTCTCCTCCTACTACCCAACACTACAAGCTGTGAGAGATGCACTTATCTAGCCAAACTGGAGGTAAAGCTCTCTCCAACCAAGATTGAACTTGATAGTCAAGAGGAGAAGGCAAACACTTGCACCACACCACATTCATCACATAGTCCCACTAAACCTACACCACCAAAATTCACACATAGAAACACAAAAACATTTGCAGAGGCTCTCAATAATAATCTGCTCAAGCAACAGAGACCTCCAAAGCAGAAATGCAAGCAACCTCCCGCCACCAACACAAGCCAAATGACACATAGCCCACAGACTCAGTGTGCAACTCAACCACAGCCCATAAAGCAAAACAACGTACCCAACACACTAGTCATAGGTGACTCTATAGTCAGGCATACTGATGTCCCATTCACCAGGGTAAACAAGGAGAAGGTCACTGTCAGCTGCCTGTTGGGTGCCAGGATCCATCACATAACCAAAGCACTCACGTCACTCCACAAGTACAAATATGACTCTGTTATTGTCCATGTTGGTGTGAACAACCTGAGATGTACCTCCCTGGATTACATGAAAAGATACATGGAAGAACTCTCCGATCTTGTAGCCCAGGCAGGTATGACCCTAGCCCTGAGTAGCATCCTGCCATTGCCCAGAATGATACTGCAGTACAAAGACAAAATGATTGACTTCAACATTTGGCTAAGCTTCTGGTGTCATTCTAAGGGGATCCAGTATCTGTCTGCTTGGAATTACATGGTCAGCAGACCACGATGCTTTGCCAGAGATGGCCTGCACCTGTCACCCCTGGGATGCTGGATACTGGCAAAGGCTCTTGCCGCCCTATAGTGCCTTTTTTAGGCAAGGTTCAAATGACAAATTCACCACCATAAGAGGAACAGGCAAGCAAAAACCTGAGGGTAATACTACTCAATGCTAGAAGTCTAAATCTCAAAATGCACTCACTCGAGGCACTCCTTAAAATGGAGAACATCGATGTCTGTGCAGTGACTGAGACCTGGTTCAAGGCTCCAGAGAGCACCCTTGCATTACCAGGCTATAATTCATACCACACTTTTCGGCCATCTAACCTGGACCGGAACACCAAAGAGTGTCCATATTCATTAAGGATATCCACACCTCCAAGCTAGTTGCTCAGCATAATGCAGCCAAGGTTATCCAAGTGCAACTAACTCTGGGCAAAACTGCAATCCAAATTGTAGCTTGCTACAGATCCCCCACCATCCCCTAGGATTCCCACTCCTCTTTTCTTGATATACTGGAAAATATAAGGGTTCAAGCAAACACCCTAATATTGGCCAATTTCAACTACCCCACCATTAAATGGGAAAACTATTCATGTGCCAACTACTTTACTCAGCACTTTCTGGAATTCATAAATTCCAATGCCCTGGATCAACTTATCCACACCCCCACCAGGGGCAACAATATTCTAGACCTAGTCGTTACCAACATGAATGACCGGTGTTCCACACCTGAAGTCAACACCTCATTGGTCAGATCCAACCATAAGCTAATCACCCTAGATAGCCACATACTGCCCCCAACCCATATTAAGGAAACCATGGTAAAACATTTCTCCAAAGCCAGCTTCATGCTTCTTAAAACAGAAGTGGTGAACTTCATGACACCCATGCAGGTGGACAATACAGTTATGACTGCTGAATCCTACACAAATGCACACAATAAGCACTTACATGAGTGCATGGATCATGCTATCCCAAACAGAACCAAGATGCTATCCTCCAAAAAAAGGAAGCCAATCTGGTGGTCCCCTGCCATAAACAAACTCTACAACAGAATGAAGAAATTGTTGCAAAAGAGAATAAAATCCCATGAGTGGATGAGCTCCCTGGTCAGCCTCAGTAAGAAGATGAGATCCATTATAAGATCCTCCAAAGCTAGCTATGAAAACAAGATTGCCACTGATTCTAAGGACAACCACAAGGCATTCTATAGCTATGTCAACAATCTCAATGGCAACACCCAGATCTGCTCTGAGTTATAGCACAATGGCACAAAAATTACAGAACCAACTGATACTGCCAACATCCTGGCAGATAAGTTCAGTGATAACTTTATCCCCCTCTCACCCCTAAAGGTCCCATATCTATACAGAAAGAATGCAGAGTCCCTGTAATCACAACTTCACAGATAAAAGCAGCACTCTCTAAAACCAAAAACACAGCATCCATGGGACTGGACAACATCCTAGGCTGCGATTTACACAAACTTCAGAACGAACTAGCTCCCCACCTAAGCACCATGTTCAATCATAGCCTCACATCAGGCTTTGTGCCCACTGAATGGTGCACAGCAACAGTTATCCCACTCCACCAAGGGGAAGCCACCACTGATCCTATGAACTATCACCTTATTAGCCTGACGAGCCTCATCTGCAAGGCCATGGAACGTATCATCATGGAATTCATAAATAAAGACATTGGTAACCTCCAAACTCTGGACCCCACCCAGTTCGGGTTTGTGAAAGGCAGATCTTGCCTCCTGAACCTGGTTGACTTCTTAGAGGCAGTCACCAAACCCATAGACGAGGGTAAGTTGGTTCACACAGCTTATCTTTACCTTGCCATGGCTTTCGACACCATCCCTCATTCTGGAATTATAGCTAAACTCACTATACTAGGTATAAATCCCTATGACACAAGATGGGTTGCTAACTGGCTCACTGACAGAACCCACACTGTAAAAGTTGCAGACTCCAAGTCTGACTTCAAACAAGTGACAAGTAGAGTACCACAGGGTTCAGTCCTGGGACCTCTCCTGTTTGGTATCTACTTCTCTGAAGTACAGGCTAACACAGAAGGCCTCTGGCTAATGAAATTCACAGATGACTGCAAACTAGGAACTATAGTCAAGTCCCCATATGATGTGGACATCATACAGAAGAGCCTGACTGAGACAGATGCCTGGTGTCAGAGTCATGGCCTCAAGCTCAATGCCAAAAAGTGCATTGTTATCCCCTTTGGTAAAAACTTTGTACCCATGAACTACCACATAAGTGGCAGCCTTCTTAGCACCGAATGTGTGATAAGAAATCTTGGGACACAGGTGGACAGTAGTCTCTCCTTTGATAATCACATTGCCACAGTAGTCAGGAAATCCTTCTACATAGCACACCTCATCACAAAAGGGTTTTCATCCAGGAAAAAAAGAGGTCATTGTTCCCCTCTACCCGACACTCATTAGACCCATTATAGAATACAATGCCCCTTTTGGAATGTACCTCACAAGACATCTGCAGCAGCTGGAAAGGCCACAGAAGTACCTAACAAAGAGAATTACTGGCCTCAAACAGATGCCCTACACTGACCATCTCAAAAAACTTCAGCTTTACTCTGTAGTATATCGCCTACTCCAAGGTGATCTCTGCCTAACATATAAAGCTATGTCAAACCCAGAACTGTTGGACATGCTACACGTAAAGATATCCCAATCCCTCTGAGCTACACGCTCTAGGGACCTAAACCTTGTCACCACAATAAACAGGACTTGCTGGAGGGATAGATTCCTGTCCCAGAGACTTCCCATACTCTGGAACAAGCTACCTATCTATGTCAAGCAAAGTTCCTCATTAACACTCTTCAAGAAAAATCTTGATGAGTGGATGGGAAATAGGAAATACACCCCGGGGATCACTTCTATGTCTCTGCTCGACAGGGGCACAGGAAATTAACTTTCTTGGGTTGGCATAAGCCAGGGAACTTTGTTGGCTAGGCTTACTTAGGCCCTTGGGCCAATAGACTAGTACCTACGTATGAACCTATGATCCTATGTTTTATGTATTTTACCATGGCAATCTCTTTACAAGCTAAGCAATCCCTGGATCCCGTCTATAATGAAGCAATAGCAGTCATCTTCCTCCACGACTGGAGCCATTATAAGTCCTGCGATCAAGAAAAGTTTAGTTATAGCATTATATTCTGACATACTTCCAACATTAATTGCAATAGAAAAAAAAGCATTTTGAAAGTATCCCACATAGTTAAAGGATGAACTTGTAGTGCACCATAAAAATGTTGACTTTGACTCTTCCCAATTTTAAAATGTAGCCAGATTCTTACAGAAGGCTATAATCCTGCAAATTGATGGCAAATATGTCAGCTCCTTCTCATCAGTGGAGAGAGCCAAATGCCAGTGATCAGATAAGGAATTAAGATTTACATGCAGGGGGTCACACATGGGAAGCAATATGTGGCTGCCATATACTGCTTTGGGATGTTTCTTATATATAAGGTGAATACCCAGTTCTTTAAGATACACCAATTCACAAAAAATAATATTTCCCTTTGCCAAGGCAGGTATTTTTAATGCGTCACTGCAATGTCTAAGGCAGTTAATATAACTAAAGTCACCCCTAAGGATGATATCACCTTGAATATTTAATATCTTATTCCATTCCTTTGTATCAAAACCTAGATGAAAGTAAAATAAAAAAAAAAACATTGTTATGTACTGGATCCCCATTGTCATTATTCATGTCCAGGTTCTCCTCTGGCACTGCTTATTATTAACTAACAAAAATATTTAAAACTTCACATCCTCTATCTCAATCTGGATTAGGCTACTAGTTGTAAATAATGAAAACTATAACATTATAAGGGGCAAAATAAATAACATCTTCTAAACTGGCTTCCCAAACAATTATTATTCCAAGACATTAACTCTAAAATGTTCACTCCAATTTAATACTTTCACTCTTAAGATAACAAGCTCTCAAGAATGACATATGATGCCAACTACTTGTCACTTGAAAATACATCCAATTTAAATAAGTCGTACAATGTCAGACCCAGACCTCACCCCGAGCTAGTCACAGATAGGTACAAAATAATTAAGAGCTAAATGCACTCTATCCTCAGAGAGTTTCAAGGATTCAGTATCTCTGATGGCTAACGTCTGCTACTCATGGACAGAAATAATAACAGAAGTGGAGAAAATATTTAAATAGTTGTCAGCTCCATCTGAATACACTAAGACAGTTTGTAATGACTGCCCTTGGTTGTTATGTATAACCTGCTTTGGAGCAGTAAAGGCCCTCACTAGGAATTCAAACTCATAGGAAGTTCATAGATAAGATCTCCACCAGTACACATTTAGTCCTGGGTAAAAAGTAACTTCTAGATTTCAGTAAATTAACAGATGTTAAGAAAAGAGTGTCTTCAATAATTAAAGAGGTCCGCCTATGACAGTGCCATTAATGTTATGCGTACCTATGAATAAGTATAATTAAGTTACTGTTAGTTACTTTTATGACTGAGTTTAACTGTATTTGAATTTTATTACGTCCAAGTGAGCTGTTTTAATGTATGTATATATAATATAGTGATTATCTTATTTTAGAAGACTAAAAGATCTAAAAGATGGATGCACTTTATGAAAAAGACCAATACTTAAGGATAGTTAAAGACTTTTTTTCATAAATTGCAGTGGTCTACATTTTTTTAACATGATCACTCATGAGTTGTGTTTTAATTATTGAAAATGGATTGTATTTTTTAGAGTAAAAAATGAGAAAGAACCAGACCCTTTTCAGAAAACTGTATTTTGACAATGAACATGAACACTCAATTATGTGTATAGAGATGAAACAATCAGTGATATATTTGGGAAGTAAAACAGCTTAGGAAATATTATATATCAGATGTGAAAAGCACGACGTATGGATAGTAATGAGGAATATGGATGCTAGTTTATCCCAGTCATGCCATACTTTTTATTTTAAATACCTGACATGAAAAAAGAGAGATTCCATTGGACTGCGGCTGTATTTTTCATTTTAGATGGTGGTGGTCTTCTGAAAGCACATTTCTAAAAATATTTTTACATTTGTCATGCTCACTGCTGGCTATTGTGAAGTGTGGGGTGCGTTTTGCTATACGGTAAATGAAAGCAAGGGCATACTATAGGCTATGGATAACAAGACAGAGTTAGCTTGAGACAATCCTGCGCTTGAGTACAACCTTAGACTGGGCTCATGTCCTGGCAAGTTAATAGCTGAGCCATAAGTCATGCAATGAATGCCAGAAGGTGTGCTTCCCCACCTTGACTAACTGCCATAATGTACCCTGACTACTGCTTATGGAATAAACAATATAGAACAGCATATACATTAAAGTTCTATGAAGCAAATGAAAGCTTAGACAACTGGCAACATCGCAAAATACAATTTAATGGATTAAATATATGTTTGCAACTGCCCAAGCTTGATGCCATCTTGGATACTCCAACGCATATGTTTCTCAAATTAAAGTTTGAATTCTAATAATTGGCATGGTTCTGGAGTCTGTTGCATCTTGCACTCACTGAGTAATGTCAAACATAGACTTTGCCTTTATTGAGACACTGGCTACTGTGAACCAAAAAAAAAAAAACAAAGGCAAAGCCACACCAGTACGGTAGAAAGAATACAATGTAGACTTAATAAATATAAAATAAAATATGTAAGTTAAGCGCTTTCATCTGACTACTTCATCAGAACAGATTGATACAATAAAACAATCCCTTTTATAACCACTAATTAGACCCTTTGCCAATCAAAACTAAGTAATGCATTTTAAAGGAGAAATGTAATCAAGGTTAGAAATTGAACTAATACATGAACCTAATGCCTTAAATACATAAAGTATACAATTTATAAAACGCTGTACTATATGTAAAAACATAAATAGTAAAACATTAAGTACATTATTATAAGTTAAAAAACATAATTTATAAAACTGTTTAAATAGTCTTTAATCATAAATGACCTCTTTAAAAATGCACTTTCATCAGAGCTTAGCTGCCTGAATCTTCAACACACTAGAAATAGAAATGTTGTCATATAACCATGGGAGTCTATCTGCATCTAGTTTGAGTTGCCACAACAATTCTTTATATTCAACTCTATCCTCCAAGGGTCCTCCCTTGGACTATTAAGTACCTGTTCCGACACAAAAAAAGAACTTGCTAGAGTGTCGATAAAGCATATTAGCTTCGTTCAAATGTGCCACATCATACATGTGCTCATAGATGTGCTTCTTTAAAATTCTGTCTGTTTTGCCTATATAAAAATTCTTAAAGGCTGTGCATGTGACCAAATAGACAACCACTACTGCAATTATAATGTCTGGTGGATCTAATAGTTAGATCCCTAGCCTTTAAATAAATTTCATTAGTTGTTGTTGTCTTTCCGCTTTTCCCGGTTAGGGGTCGCCACAGAGGAACTCTGGTCCGCTAATGACTGGCAGTAGATTTTCACGGTGCTGAGTTGCCAGCTCGATGCCCAACCTTCAATGAAGGCACACCCATTCACGCATGTCTTACAGAAGGCCACTCGACCCGCGGGGAGGACATGCAGACTCCACACAGAAGGCACTCCCCCACACTAGCTGAGAATCGAATGGGAGAACCTCTTGCTGTGAGGCAAAGTGATACACATAAACTCACACTGTTTACAAAACTCACAATTAAAAGAACCTAACTTTTTGTTACTTATTAATGGGTTAATATCAGTGGGTCTATATTGGAACATTTAACCCACAAAATCCCAAATCACATTACATCGAACACGGAACATCGAACGCAAAAAACACCGAAAGCCCATAATTCCGAAAACGGAGTTTACAAACAGCAACACTTGGCCATCTACTTACCCGCGCAACCTGACACTTCACCGTAACAAACAAAACCACACCTCTTCAGTCATTCCAACACCAGCCAGAAAAGCAGCACACAACCATTCTCCCACTATACAACACAAAACACACAGACACTACAAACTATTCCTTCTGTGGGGGGGCTTTGCCCCCAAACCCCCCGATGTGGGGGGCTGGGACCCCCACAACCCACCTACTTATATATACTAACTCCAAGATCACACTATAGCCGTAGAAGCCTCAGGAAGCCATAGGGGGCTTTATTCAAATTATTGCACATTTCTCACCAACTTCAGTAAGTGTCGCTCTGTGAAAGCCAACTATGTACATCCGGGGTTTCCGTTTTTGGAATTTTGCGCTTTCGTTTTTTTTACTCTTTGATGTTCCATGTTCGATGTACTGCAATTCGTAATTATGTGCATTCGAGGTTATGATATAAACCCATATCAGCAGGGTGGTTCTGAAAGATTTCCTTTAAATTTCTACCCCTTTTCTGTACAAAAACTGAGGTTTCAGGAACAACTTCCTTCAATTCTGGAATGTGAGTTGACACCCCCAATATTTGTTTATAATCCTCTCAATATCCTTGGAATGGGAGTTAAGGGGGGCATCCACTCCATGGCCAAATGGGTGAATGTCAAAATCTTTCCCAATAATGGGTAAACATTCGGTGTTGTAACCATTAGTGACTTCATGTGCCAACTGATTGATCATATCCAAAGGGTAACCCCGTTCCACAAACATCTGCTTAAAACAATCAATTTCCTTAATAAAAAAAAGTGATGTTACAATGTCATTCTGGCTGTTCTAATCATCTGATCCTTTACAGTACCCTTCTTCTTTTTTAAAGGATGCTCACTAAGGTTATGTAGGTAGGAATTTGAAAAAGTGTCCTTCCAAACACTTTAGAGTGAAACCTACCACCTTCAACATCCTTATAAAGTGTGACATCCAAGTAATTATTACTTTCTGTGGAATGGGAATAGGTAAACATCAAAAATGTCATTGTTCTCTCAATATAATCAAAAAATTCCATCAAACTATCAAAAGATCCATTCCATATTATACAAAAGTTATACAAAAATGTGTATAATAATGTCAGAGTAGAGCATAAGGGGATCCCAAAATATATTTCTTTTCCCAATAATAAAGCATTAAATTTGCCAAAAATGGGGGCACAAGAGGCCTCCAAAGCAACACCCTTGATTTTGTTTGTAATACTCTCCATTAAAATACATAAAATTATTATTCAGAACCATTTCCATAAACTCAACCAATAAACTAACTTCCACGTTGGACAAATAATCACATTCCATCAAAATGTCTCAAAACCAATCCAGTCTGAGGGAATGGGGAATACAGGAAAATAAATCAATAATGTCTATGGTCACAAAAAATGATGTCAGCATGAAAACAATTTGGTGTAATATTCTTGAGAAAATCCAAAGAATCTTTGGAAATGTGCCTAACATTTGAAACAAAAGTTTTTAACTTATGATCTATAAAAATAGCTAATGGATATGTTTGAGAGCCTGCAGCTGCCATAATTGGTCTAAGTTGGGGTCTTCAATACATTTTTGGACTTTTGTTTTACCAAATATCACTGGAATATAAGACTTCTCAACAAACAAAAGATCCAAAAGATTTTTAATAAATCCCTCCGGAAAATAATGATCGTTAGCGAAAAAGGTATATTTTGGAATGCGCAATATTTATTTTGTTCCTTGAAACAATAGTATACTTAACATCAACTCGCAGAATTTTGGACATGCATCATAATCCATATTTTCCATTATAACCACCCCTTCCCCCCATGTTGGGCTTCATAATCCTGTAATCAGAATTGTTAGAAAAAAAAATTGTAATGGAAATTTTTTATTGAGGCTCAAATTTGGCATCTTTCTCTTGTGCTGTCCATAAAAATCCCTAAAATCCATCTGTACAATTTCTTCCAAAATTCGGAAAGCCAAATGAAGGGGAGGGTTAATAATACTTTTCTTCCTTAAAGTATCTTTGGAAACTCTGGGCTCCATACCTTGAAAAAAGATACCCTAAATTAGGCTTCCTTTAAAACAATTTTAACTCCAACAATGTATCAACAATATTCAAGGTTTAAATTGTACTAATTGAAACCCCTTCATAAACCAGTTAACATATGCAACGTCATTAGTGAGGTCACTGTAATTAAAGATGTTAAAATTATGAAAAAAATCATTTTTTCCATTACAAGAAACCTTACAGTCCTTGTGTGCAAAAAAGTTCATCCATCCCAGCTAGTCTCAGCTGTTCACAAAAGTTCATTAATAATGTGGTCATTCAAAACCATAAGCTTTTCAAGCAAAATGTGTAACGTAATCTCATAGCCTTTAACTATAACTCTCATTACCTCAACCGCAAATCCATTAAAAAGCTCAACAAGTGCAAGGTGAAGTCACTGTTATGTTGCAAATCACAGACTGGCTACTGCTGAGTAAGTGATTCTTTATCTTCATCATCATCATCATCATCATTATGAATGTACTTTTTTCAATTTTTACATGGGATCAGGATGTCATATCATCTGTCAACACTTCTTTTGATTCACAACCACTCACGCACCTTCCTCAACAGTTATGCTTAACTGCCACAGATCTTCTGTCATGCAGTTCATCCAGCCCTTGGCTGAACATCTTTATTTTCTTTTGTCTTTTTCCTGTCTCTTCCAAATCTGCTTTAACAAGTCATATTCTGGTTTGTTGTCTAGTAACCAAGCCACAGTAATATGTTCTCTTTGAGCTAATCAAGAACTGTGGCTACTTTGGCTTCCACTCGGCTGTTCTCGTTTCTTTGCCTATCTCAGTGTGTGCATCTAACTAGATATCTCTGGATTTTTGTTCAACTGCATCATCTCAAACATCATCAGCTGCACTGCTTTTGGTGCCCAAGCTTCTGTGCCACATAAAAGCACTAATCATGCAACTGTTTGTACATCTTACTTTTCAGCTTTTTTAGCATTTGCTGTCAAACACCAGCTGTCACATTTTATGACAGTTGAATGCAGCACCTCTAATTGTTGCTCTGAGCTCCTCATTCAGACTTCCCTTCTGTGCTCAACCACACCTTTCAGATACCTGAAGCTGTTAACCTGTTCCACTATTTTTCCTTCTATCTCAGCTTGTAGCTTCTGATTCTCCCAGTCAGCACTGTCTTGCCTGTAGTCAGTTTCATCCCATGAGCCTTACGTTTTCCTTTCTAGTACCATATCATTTGCTAAAGTTATTGCTCAGTGTCTGCTTATAGATCCACATCATCTGCATACAACACCTTTTCTGATCTTTCACCTTCTGACATTTTTGCTAATGTAGTCCACCAGTGGTATGAACATGGTTGTTATATATGAATCGTGATGCACACCCACTCCCACTGGAAGCCCCTCTATGAATCCAAAGACTGATGGCACTTTTGTCAGTTGTTCCTTGTACATAGCATTTTACTAATTCTACCAATGTTTCTGGGACTTCAAACCACTAGAGGACTGCTCAAACCAGCTTTCTTGAGACAGTTTCCTGTGCTTTTTACCAAATCAAGGAATTCCCAATTGGTCTCATTCTTCATCTCCAGTTCTTCTCTGCAACTCTCGCATGATAAACAACAGTTTCCTTTTGCTGTATTCTGTTATGAATTTTAACTGCTCATCTAATGTCTTGCTTTCTACCGCTCTTTGTATTCATTTATGAATCAATGTCTCCATGACTTTCATGCAGCATGACAGATGTTTAGCACATCTGTACTGCTTGCATTTGTGAATATCCCTTTTGTTTTTTTACATTAGCTTTCTTGTCATTCTTTCATCTGGGTTATGCTTCTCTTCCAATATTGTGATCAGTACCCCAGGAAGGCATTTCACCCCTAGCAAACCTTACAGCTTGTGGTTGTGCAAATCTTGTGATTTGTCACTTTTTCTAATTTAATTTGCTTTAGTCACTTCCTACTTCTAGGGTGGATTCTTCTTCCTGTTTCATTATAGGCTGTGCACATGGCAGTACAGCTTCTGTGGGGTTCTCTTCACTCAGAAGATTCCTGAAATGTGCCTTCTACTTGACAATGATGTCCTCTAGACTACTGAGCAGAATGTTGTTTTCTTTCCTTTTGAATGGTGTCTACTGACCACCTTCTTTATCTTTCTTTCATTATCTTACAACCTAATAGAGCTTCTTTGCTCCATCTTCTGAGTCATTTTCCAGAAGCTGGTACATTTTCTCTAATGACTTGTTTTTGGCTTTCTGACTGCCCCCCCCCCCCCGCCTCTCTGTTAGTAATTCCGACATAACCAGATCTGTGTTTTCTATCACTCAATTGTGCAGTCCTTCTTACTTTTATTAACTTCCTGAACTTCTGAATTTCTCCACCAGTTTGCTTGTATGCATTTTTTCAATACCTTCCACAACCAGGCATCTCTTGTAAAATCTTAGGGCATGTTGTTTTGAAACACTGGTGTCTTTTTCAGCTCTTCCTGATTTCTGTCCTTCCTAATGCACTAGAGCTATAAGCATTATCTCTGTGCTTTCAGTAAACTCAACTTTCATTTACTTCAACCTAACTACTGTTTACCTGAGAGTCTTCTCTGACCACTACTTACAGATGATTGTGACCATCATTGGTTTATGCTGCTGGCCAACTGTTATACTAGGGATGACACTGCAAACTCAGCTTTGGCCTCTAGGCCCTTGCTTTACTAGGAGGAAGTCTACTTAACTTGCATGATAACCACTGCTGTGTATTGTACTCTCCAATAAGTTATTATACAAAGAGTGTTCTTCAAAAGCTGTTCTTTATGTGGCATAATAAATAAAGTTAGGTTGTAAGTGTTCACCATGTAACTTCCCCTCTGCTAGAAAAAGGATGCAATTATTAATGTTGCAACCATCATTTTATAGATAGGACAATGAAAAAATCAGCAACACTGACCTCAGACCATTTTACATGTTAATCTGTTATTTTATCCTTCTGAATTTTCTGTGATCCTGAGTATACTTATGTTATTATATCAGGAGGGGAGCATGTATTCTATTCAATGCTAAACATATTTTTGCATGTAACTCCTGGTGTGTGATTTTATGTGTGTGTGTGTGTGTGTGTGTGTGTGTGTGTGTGTGTGTGTGTGTGTGTGTGTGTGTGTGTGTGTGTTTGTTTGCATACTATATATATATATATATATATATATATATATATATATATATATATATATATTTATTCCAATTATATTCTTATTGCTATCACCACTATTACTACTCACCAAACCTTCACATCTTCTACATAGGTGTTGCCATTATTTCAGGTTAACAGTATGGGTAGAAAAAAGTATTACAGTTAAAGAGTTTTTTTATAAAAACAATGGTTTTATTTTTTTGGCAGTTTATATATACGTGTGTATATATATATATATATATATATATATATATATATATATATATATATATATAGGTCTTGATATAGATCATCAAATTTACATATCACTGAACCACAAAAGAGCAACAACAAAGCACCAAAAAAAACAAACTACTGAAACTACACTAATCTGAAATACACAACACCAAAATGACAGCAACTGAAAAAAACCCACAAAAGCAACACATTCTCTAACCTTATTGAATAGGGCCAAGCCCCCCTGCCTGCGCATGTAGGGGGCTGCAGCCCCCACACCCCCGGCACATTATATATACCAACTCCAAGATCACACTACACCATACCTCTCAACTGTCCCTGATTTTAGCTCTGTCCCTCTTAATCCCTCCTAAAACTAGTGACTTTTGGAGGAAAGGTGGTGAAATACACAATGAATAATGACAATAATTAAGAGTTATAAACGTCTTTTACTTCAGAAAATGTGTATTAATTCATATGCTCTGATTCTGTCAATGTTTCAAGTTAATAGCACTAATATTTTAAAAGTGTCTCTGATTGTCCCTGATTTTTTCTTGACTTGTCCCTGATTCTGTTGAAATTTGTCCCAGATTGGTTGAGAGGTCTGGACTACAGTGAGAAAAAAGGTATATTTCCCAATCGTCACTGTACCATGATCTACAATTAGAATATCAGAGAGCTGTCCAAATAATTTACCATGTTACAAATAATTTTCCCCAACACGAGGAAAACATTACCTCTCCCAGACTAAAATCCATCATAAACATTATCAGCAATGTCATCATGCACCCCTATGCTATACATGCAGTACAGTGTACCAAACGATCCAGAAACACTGCAAACTTGAACATTCATGTAATATACTTCAATAAAATAAACATTGGTGAAGTGCAACTTCAAACAAATAGACTTTCAGTGCTTTGGTCTCACTCTTTTGTGATTCAGTGATATGCAAATTTGACCATCTAAATGAAACCCGTATATATGATTACTCCTCTTCTGTATATTGTTTTGTTACATTACTCTCTTTTTACAATCATGCCTCTATATTGTTACAGAGATAACAGATTAGGATATGAATCTCATTTTAACAGCAATATACTATTTTCTTTAAAAAAATAAATAATATAAAATATTTATTTGATCCAAAGAGATCCCTCTATCCTGATTACAAATATTTCATTTTCTTCTCCCTACCCCATAACATATGGACAAGAATTGAATTATTTTTTGCAACCAAATCTGAAACTAAATAAGGCTTAGAACAGAAAACTCAACCATAGTCATTTACATCTATTTACTAATACATCTCTGTATGAAATTTAGCATGACCCTTTTTCCCTAGTCTAACTTCATAACCCATTGCAATTAAAGGAAAACAATGTCCATAATAAAATGCAAAGTTTGTTGAAATACAAATTTAAAGCATAACAGTGACAGCATTCTATCATTTGATATTAGATGGTGGCATCTAAAGTTACATTGCAAGGAATCCTAATTAGCAAATACTTTTATTTAAAGAAATGTAATATATATATATATATATATATATATATATATATATATATATATATATATATATATGAACCAAGCAAATCCCAGAACTGGCTGAAGGTATAGTCCACAAATAAAATGAACAAAGTTGGGCAAAAACGATCAAATAACAGCCAAAAACTGCCAAATGTAAAGAGTCAAAGAATCCAGGTTTTAATGTGAGCGCTTTCGCGGTTCACCCGCTTCATCAGACATACATAAAAATGGCATCACTTCCTTCATTAAATAGTTCAAATATGCATATGTCATATCCTGTTAAAATTTGTCATAGCCTGTTAGAATTTTAAAGACACAACACCACTTAAAACATATATGTATAATATATATGACAAAAAAGTGTCAAATAAAAATACTTATCAAACAATACATTGAATAAAAATTAAAATTATCAAAAAATATGTATATATGTATATACATTATCTAAGCGATCTAGCTTTCAACACAGGTTTCAACAGCACATGATCGTTCAGGCCCCTGCCTCGATGTGCCGCTAACCTTAACATCCATCTGACCTCAGAGAGCTCTGTGGTATTCACTAGATCACCTCCTCTTGAACTTTCAAAATGAACACAGAGAACCTGAAACAAAAAAACATGTCCTGCAAAAGACAGCATATGTTTGGCTATAGCACTATATGTCTCTAGTCTATTAAAGCAATATAGATGGTCCCTTATACGCTCACGTATATACATATATATATATTTTTTGATAATTTTAATTTTTATTCAATGTATTGTTTGATAAGTATTTTTATTTGACACTTTTTTGTCATATATATTATACATATATGTTTTTAGTGGTATTGTGTCTTTAAATTTCTAACAGGATATGACAAATTTTAACAGGATATGACATATGCATATTTGAACTATTTAATGAAGGAAGTGATGCCATTTTTATGTATGTCTGATGAAGCGGGTGAACCGCTCACATTGATTAAAACCTGGATTCTTTGACTCTTTACATTTGGCAGTTTTTGGCTGTTATTTGATCGTTTTTGCCCAACTTTGTTCATTTTATTTGTGGACTATACCTTCAGCCAGTTCTGGGATTTGTCTGGTTCATACCTTGCTGAGGTTTCTGGGTTTGTTTTTGCATATATATATATATATATATATATATATATATATATATATATATATATATATATATATATATATATATATATATATATATATATATATATAATTATATATATGTATTTATATTCAAATTACTATTATTTTTTTAAAAGGTTTATTGAAATTTTACAACAAAAGAAAAACACAATAAACACAATACATAAAATCAAAACAAGTAACTATTTGCAAAGGTCCATAACAAGGAGACTATATCACAATTAATTAAATTGTTAAAAAAATACTTTTCCAGAAGTTTTAACCAAGATTTATAAGAATTTGTAACATTTGAACTTCTTCTCTTTATAGTCAATAATTCATTTTTTACAAACAATTTTACAATATAAATAAATTCAATAAAAGAAGGATTAGTTTTATTATTTTGAATTTTTAGTGATTATTTTCATAGCCATAGCTTATATAGACAAAAGAAGAGGCATTTCCACCCTAGGAATAATAATAGGAATCTGATCATTAAATAAAATTAAGGATTTTGAAGTGATACACCCATCTAAACATAATGCTTGAGCGAATTTATTTATATCTTCTCAAAAGGGAAATACTGTCTTATATTCTAGAACCATGTGTATCCAATCAGAATCAATGACTAAATCACACTTCCAACATTGAACATTAATTGTATTGTACATTATAGTTATTTTAAGTGGAGAAATGTATGATCTATGCAGGTATTTCCATGTGAAAATTTTCCAATATAGTAAAGACATAGTTCTTCCTGCAAATTGTAAAGGGTCTATGTTTGGCTACCAAAACAAAATGTGAATGGCTAAATCTCAAACAGAAAGGAGTTAAACAAAAAAGCAGGGAGCAAAATATTAAAGAAAATAAATTCATCAAATGGCCATAGTTGGCCAGCAACCACGAAGTAACACAATGCATTTGGTCAGTGAAGGGAAACCTTTAAAATTTTCCCTATTCCCCACTGTAGTATGATTTCAGAGTTGATATATATAGTTAGGGGAGTGTGGGAGCACAGCCCCCACTGTGGTTGGTTTTGTTTGCGATGTTGGCCAAATATGGCCTTTCGATGCAGTTCAATGATGTCCATGTTTGCTGCTTTTTGTTTCACTCTCTTCCATTTGGGATTTAGCCATTCACATTTTATGGTTTTTTTTTTTGGTAGTGAAACACAGACCCGATTGTGAAATCAATTTTTTATTTTTCTGAAAAAAAATGTCATTATTGAGTTGCACAGAATAATTTCAAAATGAATTATCAGAATATGAGAAATGATCTAAGTTAATAATTGGATTGAAGTAGATAAGTTTATTATATAGAAAAAATACAATTAATATAAGTGATCAAATTAGAGTTAGTATAGCCATTCATGTAATGAGTTAATCTATTTATTATTAATATGTAATCTATTTTCATATATTAACTTCAATGCCAACTGATATCATGGATTAAGCCACATTGCTATTATTTTAATAATGTCTGAAGTAACATAAAATTCCATATCTGGAAAGCCCATACCCCCATCTTCCCAACTTCTCCTATGCCACTCAAAATAAATCCTTGTTTGGGTACTACAGAAATTTAGGAGAGAATAGTATTTATTTCCTTCACAAAGGATTTAGATGGAATTTAAATGAATGTATAAATAACAGAATTTTTTAGTAAGATCAGAATTTTAATTGGTGTTAAACAATACTCCAATGTGAAGAAAAAATTATTCCAGTTGAAGATTAAGTAATCGATTCCAAAATAAACATAAAATTTATTAATACTAAATCCTTATAATCTGATCTTATTATACACACACAGATATATATATATATATATATATATATATATATATAATGTGTGTATTTCCCCAATTAAAATAATTTTGTTTCTTAATCAAATTATTCAACTTTTTATAAATAAGATGTTAGTCTTATGATGATTATAACCAAGACTTGACACTGTTTCAAAATATTCCATAGCATTAACAATATGGATTAATGAGTCTTCAAAATTGTCAAATGTAAGTAAAATGTCATTGACAAAAGCTTTATTTTTAAAGTAAATTTATAATATACTGAAATACCAACTAGATTTTCATTTGATCTGATATAATTCAAAAAAGACTCTATAGATATAGCAAATAATAATGGTGAGAAAAGACAACCTTGTTTAGTACTCTGTAGAATTTTTAAAGAACTAGAAATATGAGATCCTATTTTAACATAACATTAAGAATTACTATAAAGTTGAGTGATTAGATTTATGGATCCTATTTTAACATAACATTAAGAATTACTATAAAGTTGAGTGATTAGATTTATTAACTCTAATGAAAAAAATATATTCTTTAAGAACGTTATATAAATATGACCACTCACTGAATCAAAAGCCTGTTCAAAATCTAAACTTATGAATGAAAGTTATTTTTTATTATTATTAGCAAAAACAATTAAAGTGATAAGTCTAATTATATTATCTTGAACCTATCTGTTTAATGTAAACCCTGTTTGATCATCATTAATTATGCTTGGTAAAATTGAATTACTTCTATTAGCTAATATAGACATAAAATTTTATAATCCACATTTAAGATAGAAATAGGACTATAGGAAAAACATAGAGATGGTTCCACATCTTGCATTAAAATATGTGATATAAGAGAAAATCTCCAGGATGGAAGGAGCATAAAATATGTATTGGATTTCTTTGAATGGCTTTAATAATACATTGACTACATTATATGGCATTAATTTATATAACTCAGGTATATTTGCATCCATATCTGGTGCTTTATTATTTTTTTTATTTTTTTTTTATTTTGATCTTTAATTTCTTTTACAGAGAATGGTTTATCAATTCTTTTAATTTGCTCTTTAGTTAAGTTATGATGTATATTATCTTTTAAAAAGTTTCTACTAGGTTATTAATTAAATTATTATTTATTTTATTTATATGTTCATAGTGTTTCCTAAAACATTCTAAGAAGGTATTTAAATCTGTTACTTTTGTTCTTTTGCCTTCATATCGACAATTGATTTCTTTAATATGATTTAAATTAGTCATTCTCTTTACTCTAATAGCTAATTTATGTAGATTGATGGGATTAAGTTTATATTATTGAAATTTTAGTTTTTTCAAGTTAATGGATATGTTGTGATTTAATATTTCAAAATATTTTGAATTCAAAGTTTTCAACTCTGCAATAGAAGTACTATCGTTAAGTTTCAAAGACATCTTTATTTACCAGTTTTGGACTGCAAAATATGAATATCATTATTCCATTCATTTCTTTTGTGTAAGTACCAAATAATAACTCTAGCATTAAGGTAAGCTTTTAATGAGTCCCATAAAATAACATTGGAAATTTCTCCATTATCATTTATTTCAAAAAACACTCTCCAAAACCTTTAATTTTAAAAAAATATATATGCTAGGAGTCTATTACAATGTATTAGTTTGTTTGATTTTTTAGTATAAGATTAAAGGAAATAGCATTATGATCAGATAGTGGACAAGATATTCTTGTTACATCTTTAACATATCAGAGTATATGGTTTAATAAACATTACACCATATAAAAACCTTATTAATGTTGGTTTGAGTTCAATATCTATAAGAGTAATGAGTGTAATTAAAATAATTAGGTGTTTTCAAGTCATATATATCCTTAAAGTTAATTGAATTAATAAATAATAAATGTTTATCACAAGATAGCATTCTAAGTTTACTACTAGAAGTAGAGTATTTTTCTGATAAAATACAATTAAAATCACTTGCTACAATTACTTCTCCTCTCATATATGAAGTTTTAATGTCTAGATGCCTATTAGCAATTTTAACTCCAACTCTTTGAATCCAATAAGAGTTAACAAAAGTATATATTTTATTATTAATTTCCACTAACACAATACATAGTATACAATTTTTATCTGAATAAGTATCAATTATTTTTGGCCTTACAGATGAATTCTTCTATAAACTTAAGTGCTCCTCTTCTTTTAGATCTAAAGTGAGAAGGAGCTACGCTTGAATGCTCCTTTGAAATCAATCTATTTATATCATTGTGAGGTAAATGAGTTTCTTGTAAGAAAACTATATGAGCATTATGTAATCTAAAATACTTAACTAAATTACCCCTTTTTATTGGATTTGTAAAACAACATTTATATTATAAAGTGTTATAACAATTAATAGAAGAGATATTGATATAAATAATAAAAATAGAGATTTTAAGACATCTTGTTATGGATAAAACTACAAAAGACAACTATCAAATACTGTGGTATATTTATGCTAATACACCCTAACATAGAATAATATATCCCTAACTTGAAGAAACAATCATACAAACCACTCCCAAGCATCCCTACTTCTAAAAACTGAATACCAATCAAATGCATCTGCTTCTTAAAAGAACCATTTCATAATATGATGTAAATTAAAAGGAACAATCTTATATGTTTATAACAAATAATATTAAGTATATTTAAAGCTTGACTACATTGTGTATACATTCACCCAATGCTATAGAATACTATAAATATAAGATAAGAGAAACTTTTTAATATTAAGCAACAACCGTCAAACTTTTCATGTTAATAAATTAATATATTTAGATTACCAAGTTATTATTATTAGTTAAAAAATGATAAAGCATCACAGAAAAAGTTGATATTCAAAACTATCTGCTGTAGTTTTAGATTAAAGTGCTTTATAAACTTTACAGGCTACTAAATAATCAATTCTAAAGCAAAGTGAAATCTGCAAAGCTATGCTGAATAAGTAAACATTTCTTCTAATCTGCTCACAAGAATTCTAAAATATAATCATATAGTCAATAATACTACTTATGTTGATAAACTTGACTCACTGAATTGTAAACTAAACTTCAGGTTAGATATAATAAACACTAAACCATATATGAATTAGCAAATAGACATATTGGTTTGTATGACATAAACAAGCTTTTGTCTAATATATCTCCTAATAAAGAACCAAATAATATATGTTTGATAAACTGCAGGTCAGTTTTTTTCTCTCCAAACCTTGTCTGAGATAGCTTTGGTGCATCTTGCCATGGAAATTATAAAATATAGTTAACTCTTATTCTTCAAAAACTATTTATTGCTATTTAAAATAAATAAGTTTTGACATAAAAATGTAACTTAAAGTAAGACACATTTAGCCACAAATCTAACAGGATGCTTCTCTCAATTAATAGATAACTTGAAGAAACGCCAGCCAGAACGACAACAAAAGTAAAAAAGCACAAAAATAGGCTGGAGTCACTGATGGATGCACAATAAATGATATCAGAAGAAAAGTAACAAACTACTTTATTTGACTGTAAGCTAGTAATAACCATTTAGCACTTTTGTCCACAAAAGTGGACTTCTTCAGAATGCCTTTTTACTGGCTGACAAAACTTTTTTTAAAAACTTTTTGGCGCCAATCCCGCCTCCAAGTCATAGTAGCTTAAAACAACATTGTTCGAAAAGGTTACAAGATATACAATGCTAATTTTAAAATCAACCACATATAAAATATAAAATATTTGAATAGATGTATTGAATTAAAAATCGTACCCATGGGACTACGGTTTTTTAAAGTCCCTATGGGTATAGTTATGGATGACAAGAATATACAGGATTTTAACAAACTATTTGACAGTTTTGTCATGGAATTTATGAGAATGTTGATTATGAAAAATTATGAAAAATTAAGTAAGTTATTATATGAAGTAGAAAAATTGAATAATTTTATAGTTAACGATATGCTATTTCCTCAATGGAAAAAACTGTATGACAAACAATTTATTTATGCAGATAAAAAAGCTAACAATATATACATTAAGAAGAACAAAAAAATGCAGAGAGATTTTATGCAATACAATAACAAGAAAGCATATACATGGAAAAAACATATGTCTAATGAACATATACTAGTTCACAAGAACAATGACAGGGATGACAGACAAGAATACAATCATAATAATGGATATAATAATAGATTTCATGAAACATACTCAGCAAGGAAACAATTTTTACAGGGAGAGACAATATGGAGCAAACACGACGCAGCAAAAAGGTTGGAAATGGAAAAAGCAGAGGCAGAATTGGTACTAGGGCAGAGACAAAATGGTTTGGCATATAGTACTATGCTAGACCATTCATTATCAAAAGAGTCTCAGGACTTAGTAAATACATATAATGCAATAGTTAGGAGTTACAATAATTTTAACATTTATAATTACACTAATATGGAGTTGAAACTTGAACATTTTACATTATTAGCCTAAGGTATGAAATTTGTACCTAGGCCTTCATTCAATTTGATTGATACTATCATTGAAATCAAACTTTTTACTCACAAATTAAATTTAGCTATGTGTTTTAAGAATACATCTGATTATAAGAAAGTGGAAATAAAGAAAAAGAGCTGCTTCATACCTCCTACACATCCCAGTATAGGGTTCTTTGAGAAAGCGGTGATTAATGAAGTATATAATATTAGTAAACAACTAATAAAAATGAAATGTCAAGACAATTTAAATACAAATGAGAGAAAAATATTAGAAGAACTGACCATTAATAATGACATAAGAGTAATGAAACCTGACAAAGGGGGAGGGGTAGTATTGTACAATACCTACGACTATGTTAATGAAATATACAAGACTTTGTATGATTCTGGTAATTATGAGCCTGTATCTACCAATGAGATAAATATAGGTTACAAGCATATAGACATGTGTATAGAGGAATTTCTGCTTGACCAACCTATTACTAAGGATACATATGATTTTTTTAAAGGTAGAACATCCTACATTACCAAGTATCATAGGGATTCCTAAGATACATAAAAATATAAGAACACTCCCCCTTTCATCCTATAGTTTCGGGCAATCGATCTAAGATTTACCCCTTGGTGTCCTTATAGACAGATGGCTCAAACCCATCTATGAAAATATTGTACATCTGGTCAAAGATTCTTGGTCATTTTTAGCTAAATTGACTAATGACAAATGGTCTGAGGATTGTACATTTATTACCATCGACATTGTGGATTTATTTTCTAGTATACCCAAAGAAGATGGATTAGAATATTTTTGTAACAGTCTTTCCAAATATTCTGGTTTAGAATGGGATAGAATTTTAGTTATTATGGAACTTATGTCACTTGTTCTGGACCACAATTATATCCATTTTGAAGGGGAGAATTTTAAACAAGTAAAGGGCGTAGCTATGAGGGCAGCTTGCGCTCCCATATAAGCTAATTTAGTCATGTTAGAATGGGAAACTACACATTTTTTTACTTGTGAATATTATAAAGAAGTTATTTACTATTCACACTATTTGGATGATATGTTTATATTATGAAAAGGAGATAAGCAAAGTTTCAATTATTTTATAAAGTATTTGAATAACTCTAGTACTTTTTTGAAATTTACATTTACATGTAATGATGAGGGTATAGCCTATTTGGATATTTTTATTTCTAAGACGAAAACTGGTTTTAAATCCAATATCTATAGGAAAAAAACGTTCTCGAATAGCTATTTAGAATTTACTAGTTGTCACCCGCGTAAGATGATGAAAAGTATTTATAAAGGTCAATGTATTCAGGAGGCCCGTATGACCTCTGAGTACAATGACGTTTTGAGGGAGATTGAGCATATTCAAGATATGTTTAAAATGAGGGGGTACCCAGAATTGATGCTTAATAACATCTCTAGGTATGTTGTGAAAGAATGGGGTAAAACATTTCCCCCTTTACTTGGTAGGGAGTTTAATAATAACAAAGAATTAACTGTTGAAACTAATAAATTTGGGAGAGCCTGCATTTTGGAATATTCACCATATGTAGAATTTATTAAAAATAGTATTAGAAACAATTGGAATCTGTCACTTATAGAGGATGAAGTAAGTAACATGGTAGGGACTTCCCCGATATTTGTATACAAAACAGGCCCAAATATAAAAAAGAAAGTGGAGCAAACATTTCCTACTACCGTGATGTTAGCATTTATGGTAGTACAAAAAAATGTGGTTCATGTAACTAATGCCATGCAATATTACAAATGGACAATATTACTTTAGAGAATGTTAATAGGACGGTTATTAAATTTAAATGGGGCAACTGTAATGCAAAAAATATTATATATCTGGCCAAATGTGTTTCATGTTCAGCTTTTTACATTGGAAAAACTGAGCATTTCTTTAGAAAATGTATTTATGACCATTTATATTGTATTAAGACCAATGACATGAATAATGCTTTAAGCAGACACATATTTGAATATGGAGAAAAGCATGTGTTTAAATTTGCTATTATAGACCAAGTGAAAACGGAACCTATAGGTGGAAATTATAAAGCCATATTAAGTAAAAAATAAGTTATATGGCAAATTTTCACGGATGCTGGAAGAAAACCAGGACTGAATGACTGTTTCACTATTAAACCTATATTGGATTTACATTAGTATACATTGCATGAAAACATATCATGAGATGTCGTCTTGTTTACAATTGCTTATTAGATTACTTTTTAAATAGTAACAGGTTATATTTATTGAAGAATTGTTACGGGATTTTTCATTTTTTCATTCTATTAGATTTCTACTTCATCAAGGGTTATTATTTCCATGCCTACAGAATTTTACAGCATCTTTACAGCCATTTTTATAGTTAATTTTAACATTAAATATTTATTAGGTTAGTAACATGATATATAGATATAACATTAAACATTTTTATGATATCTATGCTAGGATCGTTAGGTTTGTTTAATTTTGCTTAATGTGTTTATTTTATGTTGTTTCTGATGTTTTTATATGTGGTTGATTTTAAAATTAGCATTGTATTTATTGTAACCTTTTGGAACAATGTTGCTTTAAGCTACTATGATTTGGAGACGGGATTGGCGCCAAAAAGTTTTTAAAAAAAGTTTTGTCAGCCAGTAAAAAGGCATTCTGAAGAAGTCCACTTTTGTGGATGAAAGCGCTAAATGTTTTTTACTAGCTTACGGTCGAATAAAGTAGTTTGTTACTTTTCTTCGGGAATTAATAGATAACACCATTCTCATTTTCTAACATTGATGTTACACCTTACTCTACAAGCCAATCTAAATGTTTTAGACCAATGTCTGTAAGAATTACTTCAAAATTTCAGTTGGGTTTCATGTAAGGGATAATAACTCAAGAAAACATGATTGTTATAAATAACTTTATACTATAATAAAATAATATAATATACTGATGTTGTATTTACTCTATGTGTCAAAATGGCATTCAGTCAAGTTCATGTTCCTTTTTATAACATTCTTAAAAAAACCCAACTTTCCTGACAAATACAGCAATGTCATTACAGCTCTATGCTAATTAGCCTGAACTAGCTTGCCAGACAATGGGACCAGTTCTCTCCTACTGGGACTAGATAAGGATACCCTTATCAACCCATATTTTAATTTTAGCTCCAGAGTAACTCTTTTATTTCATTATTCAAGATTAAAACCATAAGGATTTAAGTCTTGGTCCATGAAAAATAACATGCTGTAGTATTTTGTTGTATCTTTGTTCTCTAATCAAGCTGTCCCTTTGATTTCTAAAATATGTGGTTGAGTATGATAAATTTTCTAACATTAAATTAAATATTCTGGAAGCATCACGCTTTCTATATCCATCAACAGATACTTCTGATTACAAAAAAATAAATAATAATAAATGCATCATTTGATGAACTTTACTCACTGCCAAATACAAAGCAGACTTGTCTTCACTTATCCTTTTCAACTTTCAATCAATTAATAAAATAAAAAATAAAAGCTGATCTGTCACAGAGGTATAAACACAAATTCAACCTAGTGGTGAAATCTTTTATAAAAGAAATTAATATCTTCCCCTGACTCTTATTTTTGTAAGAATATATATCTCAAATTGTTTTATGTCAGTTAACTCATTTGTGCTTATAAGCTATATCTTGTATTTCCAATACTGTACCTACAGTACCAGCCGTGGCAAGCTATGGGATTGTACCTCACTTCCAGCCTCTGTGTACACTGTAGTAATAATCTGTGCAATGTTGATTTACTATATGAGTTAAAGATGCAAAATTATATTTGCTAAATTCTATAATTATGCATCTGTAACTAAATAACATAAGATACTCACTTTCCATTGGATTTTTTAATAAAAAAATGTTTTGCATTTTTCATAAATGCTTTTATCTGGTTGTTCTGTATTCATGTCCATGAAACACATATTGGAATAATCAAGTTTCGTCTAGTCCATATCTTGAATATTGTCATTCCCTCAGTATTGAGTGCTATAGAAATTTTTTGACAAAACTGTTGAGTTCTGAACAATTTGCAGAACAGTTTATGCTGCTGTTGTTGCTGCTTAGGGTCACCTATTATTTCTTTCTGGTCAAACATAAGCTATACAAACATCCAACATCAGCATACATATAACAAATTTGCTGACAAGGCATCTGTGTAGCATTTCATTTAGACCTTGCTAAGTGCTTGCAAGCTCCAGAGTTTCTGGGCTTCCATTTTTAAAATGCTGTGCTACTCTTATTTATTTGTTGTTTGTGCATACAGTGGCATAATTATTCATTTACCTGTTAAGTTAGATTCTTTTTAGTGAAGCATATGGTGGGATGGCATTATAAGACCACATTTAGAGACTATGTAAATTGAAATAAATTTTAAACTGATTTTAATACAATAAATTACTTTATTTTACAGAAAGTAAAACCATGTGCAATTATAAAATTTTGCCACTATTTTCAGGTAAATGTGTCATAAACATGATCATATGTTTCTGTAATATTCTAATCCATGGAACCTCACTGAGAGGACATTTTATTTTTATTTATTTATTTTATTTTATTTTACATTTGTTGACCGGGAAAGTCCAACTGGACAGAGATCCATTTTCAGTGGAGGCCTGGGGAGAAAAGCTCCAAAAAAAGTCCTTGCATTCAAGAAATAGTCTATACCTAAATGGTTATAATAATGTCATACTCATACAGAATGATCAAAAGCTCCCAAAAACTTGCATGCAAGAAATATTCAATATCTGAATAACAGCTATAATCACCTCATAATTATACAGCAGTGTGCAAAATACACAGTTATAGATATCAAATAACAATAAATAATTAATAATATGCATGAATTAGCATATCATAGACAGCTGTATATAGATTATTTTAATTTTTATTTTTATTTTTGAGGGAACAGTGAAGTTTTCCTAAGGTGATGATAGGAGTTATATATTTTGTAGTGTGCAAAAATTAAGCTATGGAACCTAATTTAAATTATTGTACCAGATTGGGGGCAGGAATTAACCAGGGGAATAGCATGGGCACAGCCAGTTGTCTAGGCAGTGGGTTTTCAGGAGTTGTTTAAATTGACTGGTAGATACAGTGGAGGTTATTTGGTTTGGTAGGGAGTTCCAAGTCCTAGCAATGGTGCAGGCTAACAGAGATTTCCCAACATCATTTTTCTGTTTGATGCTGTGTATGAGATTCTGGCTACTGAATCTTAAAGGTCTTGTGGGAATGTGGGGCTGAATTAGACCCTGGAAAGCTGAGGTGTTTTCAGGAAGGTAATAGAGCTTGTGTGCTCTTGAGAGTTGGTTGGGTAGAAGTAGATGAGTCAACTCAAGCCAGTTGAGTTGCTTCAGGGCAAGACAGTGGTGAAACCTGTATGAGGCTTCAGCTGCAAATCTGGCAATCTTGTTATAACAAGATTCCATTTTGCTTAGGTCAGTTTGGCATAAATTTATTAGGACAGGGGAGGCATAGAGAAGGATGGGCAGGAGATGAGTCCTAGCAATGGTTGCTTTGGTTTACTTGGTCATATATTGTTTATTCCTGTAGACGAGTCCTAGTTTTTTATTTACCTTCTTGATGGTTTGGGCTATATGGATATCAAATTTTAGGTTATTGTCTATTGCCTATTTCAACACCTAATAGTTTTGTGTTAGTAGTGGGAGTGATTTGTATGTTATCCTTAGAGTTAATGGGAAATGATTGTTTAGGGGAGGGGATTGACTGGGGCTAAAAAGAATTAGTTTCGTTTTTTTTGGGGATTAAGAATCAGTTTGATGTTGGTGAACCAGGTTTCAGCTAGAGTAAAGTTATTTTGAATCAAGGTCTGTAGCTCTTTTAAGGTAGAGGTGGCACAGACAAGGGTTGTGTCATCTGCATATTGTACTACAGAGGCAGTGAGTGAGGAAGAAGAGATTTGGTTGGTAAATAGTGAGAAGAGCATTGGGCCTAGGATAGACCCTTGGGGGACCCCTATGGATACTGGGAGTAGGGGGGACAGCTGGTCTTGCCACAGCTTGTTGACGTTCTGATAAGTAGCTTGTGAACCAAGATATGGAGGAGGAGCATACGTTCAGGTTAGAATGAGTTTCAAGTAGAAGGCTGTGTTTTACCATGTCAAAAGCTTTTGACAAGTCTAAGAATATGGAAGATATGAATAGCCCCTTGTTTCTATAGTTGTTGATTAGATTGGTGAAAGATAATAGTGCTGCGGTCGTGCTAAGGGAGGATCTAAAGCCGTGCTGTGTTTTAAAGAGTAGATAATTGCTTCTTTTTTTATTTTTGTTTTTTTTTTCGTTTTTCTTCTTAAGCCTGCCGTTAGAAACTATTGCTTACTGTTTGAAAGCTAATGGTTTGGAAATTCTGCACAACAATGTTAAGTGCTCATACAATGATGTAATCAAAGTGAACTTTTTTCCTTACAATTTTCTAATGGGCCTGCTGTCCTAAATATCCCTTAAAAGGAGAGTGACATTCCTTTTTAAGAGTTTTATGCACAGCAGTGACTTCACAACCAAATATAATACATCTGCTGTTCTGTGATTCACCAGGAAATTGTATGGGCCATTTAAATTCTGGTGATTGGCTTATGACATTTTAAAAGTAGTATATATAGTTATATGCAGGTCAGTTAATGCTAGGATCTGATGAAGGAACTTGTTTTCTGAAAGCGTTTATCCTGTTACTAATAAATTATTTTATGCTTTTTGTTGTGGTGACCCTGCTGCTGTTTGTTTGGATAAATTTATAACAAGATACTTTTATTCTGAAACATAGTTCCATGCCAGTTATTTACTGAGAAACTAAAGAGGACATACTTTGCTATAAGGGTCTGCTTCAATTTCAGTTATGTGTATTAAGTTTTGCAAATTATACAATATCAACTGCAACACTGATTGTCTCTTTAGGGGTATCATTAAAAGGTTTATATAAACTAGAAAACATTTAACTATTTCATCTTTAGAATGTAACATTTTATGAGCTATTTATAGTAATTTTTCCTGAAAAATAAAGAAGATAAGAATATGCATGTTTTATAAAGAATGGTCCCAATTTAGCTTATCTATAATCTTGACAGCTTGATATGTTTCAAGATGGCAAATACCATTCTACTATATTTTGTGCAGATTTTGCATGTTGATTAATTTCCTATAATCAGGATTCTACAATGTACTTAATTTCTTTATTAAAATTATAAAAAATAATGTTTATATAAGAAACATCAAAATTTGACTTTTATAACAAAGTAGAATGTGTGTTTGTGTGTGTGTGTGTGTGTGTGTGTGTGCAGATGGATGTACATTTGTACAGAGTGTGTCTGTGTATGCATGTTTTTTATCCAAGGAAGATCAATAAACTATTGCTTAATTCCTTTTCCAGTAAACAAAACAATCTGAAATTTTCCTGAACAAGTTCATTAGTACCAATAAATATTTTTCTGTGTGTTATCTGACCTGTAGTGAGTGTGTGAGTATGTGTGAATGGGTGTCCATAGGTATGTACATGTTTATTTGTCTGATGTGCACATAGGTTCATAGGTTCATACTAGGCTAACTGCCTTTGCAAGCCATTTTAAGCCTAGCCAATTATCCCCTGTGAGATTCAAACCCTGTACCTTGTGTTTGTAAGGCAAACACCTTAACCATTAGGCCACCCACATGTGCTTATAAATGTTTGTGTGTGTGTGTATATTTACATGGGCATGAACATTGCATGTGTCTTTTGTGAATGCATGAGTACATGTGTATGCATGTGTGTGTGTGTGTGTGTGTGTGTGTTTTTATATATATATATATATATATATATATATATATATATATATATATATACAGACACACACACACACACACACATATATATATATATATATATATATATATATATATATATATATACATACATACTTGTGTCCATATTTGTAGGGGGAGTGCTTATACAAAACACATCTTTGATAATTCCAGTATACCTAGTTCTTAGCTGAAAACCACAGGAAAACCCAGAGAAAATTAAACAAAATTAATTACAACAGATAGGTATGTTTGGGATGTGATATAATTGTATAAATTCATCATATTGTGTTTACTTCATCTATATTCTTATGTTTATACAGACTGGACAGTGTCTCAACACTGAAGGACATAGCAGGTCAGATACTGTCATTATAAGGTTCGCTATAAGTGAATATGAAAGTGGAAATAATGTTAAGCAAGCATTCATGGGAAATACGAGATGTATAGACATACCCCTTTAAGTAGACACAATTGAAAGTTCTTGACACCCTTTTTAAGCACTTAATAGTGCTTCCCTCCCAAATTAAACAAGACCATGTATGACCACCCAAGTGTAAATTTGCACATACCTATTGAATCATTAAGACTAGCCTTAAAAGCAGTCAAAGTAGTATCATGTTTTATCTGTAGTGGTAACATACTAAATACACTAGGAATATATGGAATTAGAAACATACCACTCCAGTAAGTCTTGTTCAGCTGGTGCACATTTAGGCCCCCACGTATGGATGTTTGTAGAGCCACTGGTTTTAGAAGGAAACAGGAGGTCATATCAGATTTGGCCTTTCATGGCTCAAAACACATGACATGGGTCACCTTTGAGCTGCCTACCTAGTATAAGGAGAGCAATGCTAATTAATTTGGCTAGATGAAGGGATTAAGGACCTTCATTTTAATAGTTAGAAATCTTTGGGAACTTTCCAAATAAACAATGCATTTGTAGTTTTCTATGGCAATGATCCAGTCTAAGTTATTACTGCAGAGATTTACAGAATAGATTTCTTTGGGAAAGTAAATATATGCATGCTATTTCACTCTAGGAAGGATGCACCTTAAACCAGTCAATGAAACAATGGAGGAAAGGATTTGCAATACTCCATTATCAAATAGTTAAAATGTACATTTTTGTCTTAAAGCTAATTAAAATTAGAGAGGACAGAATCTACTTCAGCATAGAGTTGATGTAATGTAGATCAAGTTAAATCCAATAAAACATTTTAACTTGAAGAAAATAGATCATTTGTGGAAAATACCTCAAGCAAGTTTATCCCCAGTACTGGGTTATGGGTAATGCTTAATCAACATACGTATTACTGTACCTTTTTAAAGAGAATGTCTTTGTATAATTTGGGTTATTATTTAATAGAAAGGTGTGTTTTCTGTAGTTAGAGTGTTTCTGGATTAGAAGAATTGAGTAATGTGTAAAGTCTGGTGCTTTTGACTGGAACATGAGTATGTGATTTAGATAGTACTGCACTTATATACCATGTAATGTATCATTTTCTGATGTCCACTACAAAGAGAAGGAGAAAAGAGCATAATGGTATTTAACTGTAACAATAAAAGAGCAAAAGGCTCGTGTAGTGTCCAACCCTCAAGGACTATACCCATATAAGATAAAACAGTCCCCTCCGCATAAATAAAGCAAGCAAGAATCTTTACTAAAAAGGTTATCCTAGAAGGTCAGGTTATCCTAGAAGGTCGGACACTGTGACCCTTTTACTGTTTAATTCCTGTTTTTTTTTTTTTTCTGCTTGGCTGCACAGACACACTTTGCTTGTTTCTGTTCCAATAAAAGAGTCAAACATTAAAAAAGATACACAGTAGTGTTAAGAAAGTCAGTTATGTCATTACCTTAAGTATGTTTTAGATGTAAGAAATTTAGAGTAAAGATATATCTGTTTCTACACATGATCAAAATCTCTTCTTTCTGTATTTTGCTAGTGACTATCTAATATCCTAAAGAAAAAATCCTGCCTTGTTTTATAATGAGTTCTGGTGTATTAAAATTGGCCAACACAATGTGTCTGAAATTCTCCAAGTGCAACTAACACTAGGTAAGACTGCAATCCAAATTGTAGCTTGCTACAGATCGATCCCCCACCATACCCCAAGATTCTCACTACACCTTTCTAAACATACTGGAAAATATTAAGATAGAACCAAACACCCTAATACTGGGTGATTTTAACTACCCTACCATTAACTGGGAAAACTACTCATGTCCCAACACCTTTGTGCAATGGTTCTTGGAATTCATAAATTCTAATGCCCTGGATCAACTAATCCATAGTCCCACCAGGGGCTCCAATATCTTAGACCTGGTCATTACCAACATGGGAAATCAATGCTCCATACCTATGGTCACCCCCTCGTTAGTCAGGTCTGACCATAAGCTAATCACCCTTAACATCCACATCCCACCCCCACCCTCCAGTAAAGAAACCACCATAAAAAACTTCTCCAAAGCCAACTTCATGCTACTCAAGTCAGAAGTGACAAACTTCATAACACCCATGCAGACGGGAACTGAAAGTTCAACTGCTGAATCCTACACTAAGGCACTGTACGAGCACATCCACTCATGCATGAATCGTGCCATCCCAAATAGAACCAAAATGCTCTTATCCAAAAAAAGGAAGCCAATCTGGTGGTCCCCTGCCATAAACAAACTTTACAACAAAAGGAAGAAACTTTTGCAGAAAAGGGGAAAATCCCAGGATGCAAAAAATTCCCTTACTAGCCTCAGTAAGAAACTGAGATGCCTCATAAAATCCTCCAAAGCTAGTTACGAAAATAAAATTGCCAAAGATTCCAAAGACAACCACAAAGCATTCTATAACTATGTCAAGAATCTAAATGGCAATGCTCAGATCTGCTCTGAGCTAAAACAGAATGGCATTAAATATACTGATCCAAAGGATATTGCCAATATCCTGGCAGATCGATTCAGTGCCAACTTCAACCCCCTCTCAACCCTAAATGGCCCATCTCAATACCGGAAGATTGCCAAATTCCAGTAATAATGGCCACACAGGTACAAAACGCACTCTCTAAAGCCAAGAATACAGCATCCATGGGACCAGATGACATCCCGGGCTGTGTACTACATGAACTACAATATGAACTGGCACCTCACCTAAGTGTCATGTTTAATCATAGCCTCACCTCAGGTTTCGTGCCCACTGAGTGGCACAGAGCTACAGTTATCCCAATCCACAAGGGGGGATCCACCTTGGATCCCGGAAACTACCGTCCCATCAGTCTGACAAGCCTTATCTGCAAGGCCATGGAGAGTATTATCATGGAACTTATAAACAAAGACATTGGCAACCTTCAAACACTGGACCCCACCCAGTTTGGGTTTGTGAAGGGCCGATCTTGTCTCCTGAACCTGATTGACTTCTTTGAATCAGTCTCCAGAGCCATGGACAAGGGTAAGGTGGTCCACACAGCCTATCTAGACCTTGCCAAGGCCTTTGACACCATCCCCCCTCTGGAATCATAGATAAACTTACTAAGTTGGGCATTAATCCCTATGTCACCCAATGGGTTGCTAAATGGCTTACTGATAGAACCCACACTGTAAAAGTAGCTGACTCCAAATCCAGCTCCAGACAAGTGACAAGTGGAGTACCTCAGGGTTCAGTCCTGGGGCCGCTCTTGTTTGGCATCTACTTCTCTGAAGTACAGGTCAACACTAAGGGACTCTGGCTAACAAAGTTTGCAGATGACTGCAAACTGGGAGCCATTATTGAATCCCCAAATGATGTGGATACTCTACAAAAGGGCCTTACAGAAACAGATGCTTGGTGCCAGAGCCATGGGCTCAAGCTCAATGCCAAGAAATGTATTGTTATCCCCTTTGGGAAAAAACATGTATCCATGAATTACCATATAGGTGACAGTACACTAAACACAGAAAGTGTGATAAGAGACTTAGGGACACAGGTGGACAGTGGTCTCACCTTCGATAACCACATCGCCACAACAGTCAGGAAATCCTTCTATGTGGCACACCTCATCACGAAGGGCTTTTCATCCAGAAAAAAGGAGGTCATTGTCCCACTGTACTCATCCCTCATTAGACCCATTATAGAATGCAATGCCCCATTTGGTATGTACCTCTCAAGACATCTGCAACAACTGGAAAGGCCTCAGAAATACCTCACTAAAAGAATCACAGGCCTAAAGCAGATGCCCTATGCTGACCGCTTTAAAAAACTCCAGCTATACTCTGTCACATATCGTCTACTCAGAGGCGATCTCTGCTTAACATACAAGGCCATGTCAAACCCAGAGCTGTTGGACATGCTACACTTAAAGAAATCCCAATCCCTCAGAGCTACACGCTCCAGGGATCTAAACCTTGTCATCACAATAAACAAAACATGCTGGAGGGATAGGTTCCTGACCCAGAGACTCCCCAGACTCTGGAATAGATTGCCCATACATGTCAAGCAGAGTGCCTCTTTGGACCTCTTCAAGAGGAACCTTGACGATTGGATGGGAGAAAGGAAATTCACCCCAGGGATCACGTCAGTCACCCTGCTAGACAGGGGTCCAGGAAAGTAAATAATGTGGGAAGAAATAGCCAGGGAATTGTTATGGCTAGGCTTGTATAGGCCCTAGGGCTGATAGTCTAGTACCAACCTATGAACCTATGAACCTATAATATAAAGTAAGTGCAGCAAACTCTCAGTTAATACAGTATGAGTGGCATAAGAAATAAAAATGCCATTTATAGATATAAAGTCTTTTAAGTTACCTTGAAGGGGAGGAATATGATAGAATAATGATGGGAATAGTATTATGACAATAGTTCTTGTGGGTACTGTATAATAGTAATTGAAAATTTCTGCACATAATGACTGATAAATGGATTTTTATGGACAATTCAAAAAATGGGAAGCCCAACAGATGGTGATACAAAACAAATATCTAGCTTATAGTAAAACCTGCTGTGACATACTATAACATGAGCAAGACAATTTTCTAAATGTTTAAGAAACTATTCCATTCCCCTAGTAATCAAATTTTCCATGAAAGCAAATACTTTAAGACTCATTTTTCTCTTTTACCTACCAACAAAATTCACATCAGATCTACAATCAAGTATATTATGTTTATGGTTAATGGTAAGTTCAAAATACAGTAGACTCCTGTAAAAAAAACATATATGACTATATATATGTATATATATATATATATATATATATATATATATATATATATATATATATATATATAAAACTTCAAACTAGGAACTTAAAGGAGGTTCATTTTTCACATAAAAAATGTTGATACCATCCTAGATGCTGCTTATGAATTAATCTGTAACTTGAACCCCCCACCCCCCAAAAAATGAAATGTTGAAAAGCCTAACTGCTTGGTAGATGTCAATTGCAATCTAATTGAGACCTGGAAGCTTACAAGTATGTGTCATAAGGCTTTCTGATAAAATCAAGTTTTATCCTTACAGGTTCATAGGTAGATACTAGGCTAGCTGCTCTTTTTGGCCATTTTAAGCATAGCTAATTTCCCAAAGGTAAGAATCAAGCATTATACTTTGTGTTTGAGAGGCAAACACCTTAACCATTATTCCTACCCCCCCCCCCAAGGTGAGTGTCAAATCCTGTGCTTTGAGTCTGTGAGGTAAACACTGTGACTAATATACCAACCCTCAATGAGAAAAAGTATTGTTCTCCATGAGACTTAATTACCAGGAGTAGGATATAGACTCGTGCTCCTCTGAATTCTCACACCAGTTGACTGCAGTAAGATTAGAACCCCTACCTAACTAGTTACACAAGCTATAGGACACAGTACTTAATACAAGTGCCACAGCACAAGTGTACAGTTTAAATAAAAGTTCATATCGTTACAACTATGCATGTTACTAAAGATAAATAAATGGCATACTCTTTAGCTGAAAGCTATGTTTACACTGGTGGCCTTCCTTTGATTTTGTCTTAAACTGGCTTTTATAACTTTAATAAAAGCAGTACATGTTATTTTTTAAATATCTTGTAAGCAACATACAATAGCTCAGAAATCACTTAAGCTCCACATATATTGTTAGCATTGTTGTGTTCACCCAGCAGGGAGCTTTGATATGAAGATAATCATTTCTTATGGTCTCATTTGGGCACTGAGATATTTAAATTAACACACTATTACAATATAAATAAATGGCTTATGAAACTTATTTAGTATCACTTTAACTGCAAGTATAAATGCAGTTATGTTGCCCATCTTGTAGGTTTTTAGAAAAAATCCTTCAATGACTTATGTGTAGCCTTGCTTTGAAATTATTAATATAAATATGACCAAGCCATATTAAATACCTGGAGGTGTGATTAGGATAATCCGAGAGAAATGCCTTGAAGTCTCTAATGTTTATTAAGTTGAATTAATCACCAGTTTTTGCTGATAGAAAATAAAACACGTTAGTTCATAAGATACCTGACATTAATTTTATAGCTGATGATTAGTTTATGATACAGACATATTACTGATACTAATTGTTCCTTGTTTTAATCATGTAGCATTGCTGCTGCTCTCATCTCTATACATTTACTGCTAAATCAATTAATTGTCAAATTGACATTGATTAACAGCATTCAGCTCTTAATTATTTGCTAACAACTATTTATATAACTAGATAAGGCCACTGGACACAATATTTCCTTTTCAAGTGTGACCTGGAAGGACTCTCTGGCTAAGTGCCTTGCTCAAAGCCATAAAGTAGATGAATGAAGGTAGAAGGAATCAAACCCTGTACCCTTAACAAAGGAAAACGTTCACTAACAGTTCAGAGCTTTAATCCTCCATATTAATGATATTCATACACTGTATCAGAAAACAATGAAACTGTGTTGTGGCTCTATAGAATAAATGGAAAAGGCTTGTCTACAGGTAAGACAACTCTTCCCTTGATAACATATCAGGAAATGGAAAAACATCTGTGAAGTGAAAGGGTGAAGAATGTTTGCCTGATTCTCTCACTTTCTAGAGAGGAATGATCATTGTTTGTTTCATGGTACAGAAACAATTTGTGTTACAAAAGGAAACTGAAAACCACCATAAAACACAGCTGGAAGACTAGAATACTGTGACAGCAATGTAACAGTAGAAACTGCATCTCACTGGCCCATGTGCCACCTTCCACAGGGATATGTATGCTAGGGGTCTATCAGTAAACCCTTCAATCAGTTAGCAGTGTGATAGCTCCAGCTCTACTGCTCCTCTTTTAGTGCAGTGGTAATCCATACCTCTTCTGAGCCTATGAGATTCGTTCAAAGGAATATTCCCTGATAGAATCCAAACCAGGCATTTTTATTTATTTTTAACCACATGAGGTGCCAGGGAGGTTGGAGCAATAAAAAGGAAGCAGTGTCTAACCTGAAGTCAGCAGTACACTGAGTAGATAAAAGGATGCATTGAAAAATAAACAAATAACACAATTAATTAGATAGATAGATAGATAGATAGATAGATAGATAGATAGATAGATAGATAGATAGATAGATAGTTAAGATGTGCCTACTTGTTAACTTAATACATTACTTAATGTAAGGCTGCACATCTCATAATCAATTAAAATTTAATATAAGAAATTATTTAAATATAGTCTTTTTTTCTTATCTTATTTGTTGCATACTTACTTCTGGCAGTTCTATTAGTTTATTTAATTATTTATGAAAAACTGTACAATGAAAATAGACAGAAGCTACTTTTCATTGACGAACCCGAATAATTATATTTTGTGAGGCTACCTGCTGACTGAACATCTTAATAAGGTAATTATTTTACTTATTAGTGACTGTACTGAGCTGAGATATTCATACCTCCTGCCACTAGCCTGTAAGCTATTCAGTCAACCCAAAGGGAATTGAACAAGTTACAAACTGTCTGATCAACTTAATTAAGCCATTGCTCATTGTAAGTCTAATTTCTTGTTAGTCAATTAAGCATTGATTTATTTACCTAACCCAACTCTTGCTGAATTTCACAGTTGCATAGATCTGCTGATATTATTACTTATAATCAGGCATGTCTCTACCTGCTTTGTTAAAAAAAAAAAAAATCAAAAATCTAACTCTCTCCCTTCCCTTTCTCCCTGCACTGAAATAATACCATTTTGCTAAATCCATTTGCCCTGGCAGGAGTAAGGAAATAAAGAAGGGGAAAAAGAGTTTTGTAGAGCAGATTCAATTCTTATTGCATTGCTACCTTGTCTATAAATATTTTTCTACATATCTGTTTGCCGTGTGACCTCACTGTTCTTGTTAACAGCCACTTCTGCCTTGTTTGTCTTTATTCATATATTCTAAGCCATTCAGTGATAAGGTAATTATTAAATTGACACAGCTAAGTAATTATCCTGAGAAATAAGTCCTAAAAAAAAGCACTTGATAGAGCATTTAAACATTTGAAAGCCATATGACATTCAGATCAAGTATCCAGCTCAAAATGATGACCTATACCCTCCTGCATCACCCTTTGTTTGGCTTGACTATCTATTCGTTGACAATTTCTCTCGATGAAACTCATCAGTAGGTCTCACTTAGCCTGCATGTAGATGCAGGTGTGTTTGCCTTGTGGATAAAGAAAGGAATATCCTGGCTGTCCAGCAACTTTTGCTACCAACCATCATAAAACACTGAGAGAAAATTTGTAATGGGAATGGACCAGTATAACAGGTTTTCTTTCTTCCACCTATTGGAGAAACTGTTAACATTACTCTGTTATTTTTATCTCTGATCTGCTCTAGTATAGCACTAATCTAAGCTTAAGCAGTATTGAATTACTTCACAGATTCGGGTCCCATAGCCTTCAGGAACATTGCCATAGTTGCATATTATTCATTGATTTATTTAAAAATAATATTTCCATCAGCCATTTGGCTTGCATCTTCTATTTATGTCTTGCTTGTTCTCATGCATCTTTAACTTTGAATGGTAGCACCTATTAGGTCTTATTGTTTCCTATTAGTATTATTAAATTTCCTACCTCAGCCTGCAATTTCTTTCTTTTAAACAGCATGTCAGGTTCTTTTACTTGGTTTCTTTTTTGCAGAATGCACACTGTTTCTCAGACCTGCTCTTATTACGCCAATGTTCTTACAGAGATTACTCCCCTAGAGCAGACCTGGATATACAGAGTAAAGAAACAGTGTTGTCTTCTGCTGTTGAAACCTTTTCATAGTTACTCAGGTCTTCCAATATTTTCCCCTTACTGCTTCTTTATATTGGATGCATGCAGTGACTAACCCATTTTCCTTATATAATTTGCAGTTGAGAACTGTGCCATTGTGTGTAATTGGTTTATAGATCATGTTTCTCAGATAAATATCTGGAATTTTCCATCGAATTTAAGCTGACATAATTTAGAACAATCTACAAATGTGTCTTTCTTCTTATTGCTTGTTTACAATCCAATCTCTACAACATCATATTGTCAGCAAGAAAAGCAATATTTCCTTTAAAATCTTCTTCAGTATTTCTTAAAAGCACCAAAAAGGTCCTGCACCAGTGCTAATCTCTGTGCTGCATCACTACTAATACTTTTCTCACATGCATGAAATTCATTTTTTCTTATCCTCTGTGATATCAATTAATGTTTTACACATTTTGCCTTCCTGCAATCCATTCCTACTATATTTCTTCAGGCTGTTTATGTACCACAGTGCTAAGTACCTTACTTAAATCTAAGTGTTGTATAAACTCAAACGCTTTGTGATCTTACATCATGTTTATCCTACACAGAATAAAAAAAATCATTTAGGTTTGGTGGAAGAAACAACACTGTTGTGAATGTATTTATTATTTATTTATTTAAATGTGTTAATCCGGGTAGAGCAGCGATCAGCATGGACTGTGTTTATGCAAAACTGAGGCACGTTCATAAAACAGGGAAAGTAGTAAGAAGATGAAATGTTTAAGCTGATACAGTGCAGACAATATTTTATAACTCAATAGATTAAAGTCATGGGTCTTATGCATAGATATTTTTAAAACTGTTGCCTTCAGCAGTGAGTATCAAATATTCCATATGAATGAGGTAATACTCACCAGTTAGTATATGCTGTTTTCTTTCTTGATGGTTCTATGACACAGTAAATCATATTTGTTGTTTTCCTAGTTTTCTGAATCAAACCTTATTTCCATCACTTGATAAAAAGATTTGTTTGCATGAAGCCCCATTTATTCTTTCTTTTACCTGTGCCATTTTTGCTCATGCCTACTAATCATCGCACCAGTTGGGCCATCACCTATTTTTTGCTGAACGTAGGAATTCCATGAGTACTGAGGTAAAAGCTGTTTGGCTTGTGAGTCATGATTCAGGCAGCCATGAGGATGGTTTATTCCCTGTCTGACATCTCAACAACAGTAGGTGTTTCTTTCTAGTATAAGCCTAACCCTGCCATTATTTGGAGGCACATTTGATACATGTCATTGTGGAGACTCTTAACACCTTTCTCCTGCATATATGAGCTCTTAGATACGCATCTTTAAGGATACCACACACACGTTATTTCAAAGGCATAATGCCTGCCCTCACGTCATGCATGTTCGACTCAGCCCTTCCACTGAGAGAATTATGCAGTACACAATCAGCTGCTCTCCAACAGGATGGGTATGCTACTCTGCCATCTGATTTAGTCATATGAGAAAATAAGTGATGTTGAGTTGTTTAGGTGGTACTCTGGGTTTTATCCCTCAATACTACCAGTACTGGCCATTATTTTCATTATTTATTGTAGCTTTATTTATATAGGATACTTTATTTATTTATTTATCCTTCCTTTGTTTTCTGGGTTAGTCCCACTAGGCTACTGGCCTGTTTTCAGGGGGGGACCCAAGGTGGTGTACTTCATCGAAAACCACCAGCCCTTTCGCAATGAACTTAACTGGGTACATGTCATGTTTGTCAGTGAGTATACTTTAAAACTAATCTATTTTGGGCAGTGAAATCTGTTATAGTCTTATTATTTTTTCAGAATGCATTTCTAACTGAATAAGTGCTTTATTATTATTATTATTATTGTTGTTATTATTATTATTATTATTATTATCATTAAGCCTGCCGTTTCAATTTCTGCTACTTTTTTTTATTTCTTCTAGGTGAGACAAAATTTTGTTTTCCCTCTTTAATCTTTAGTGTGAGCAATAATGGAGTACAATGCTAGTTTTTGCAGGTAGTCAGTAGAATTGCTAGATTGCTTTATATTAATTCAAAATGTTTATATCAAAACAGTTTGCAACCTAACGTGTACTGAAGAGCTTCTAAACTTCATCATATCTAACTTTATTTTCTCATCAGACATGACTTAATCACTATATTCAGAGTATTTGTTTCAGCTGCATAAAACAATATGCTGGGAATTAACCGAAAGGCTTTCATATTAAATTAAAAGCTACAGCTTTCACTCAACAATTATGACAATACCAAAAAAAAAAAAAAAAACATAATAAAGTTGGGAATTTTACTAAAATAAAAATCTCACAATAAGTGCTTCTGCCTGTTCTAAACTTCTTCAGATTATGAGAGAGAAACTTTAAATTTACCACGGGGTTCTGAAAGGGCTACCACCAGTGGAAATTTTATATTTACAATTTATATTGTCCATCAAATCAGTCCTCTCAGTTTAGTACAAAGATACGGTGGCCTTCTAGGGAAGCAGCGTATGATAATGATTCAGGTGCTGACCCCTGGAAATGCCTGATGTATGGGATTTATGCAGAAAAGCAAATGTTAGAACCACTTGAATGAAAACAATCAACCCTGGCAATTGCATTAATTAACACACCCAAAAGTCTGTGTTCATTCATTACTTCCAAAGGCAGAGACACTGTTAGAACTAAGTTTTGAGGAGTTTAGCACAGAGGTAGTTGTGGGATTGTGTGTGCATGTGTCGTGTTTGTGTGTGGCAGCATGTGTGAATGTATGCAGAAGTATGAGTTGTGTCAGAAGCATCTTTGTGTGTGTTTGTATGTGTGTGTGTGTGTGTGTGTGTGTGTGTGTGTGTGTGTGTGTGTGTGTGTGTGTGTGTGTGTGTGGGTGTGTGTGTGTGTGGTTAAGTATGTGTCTGCCTGGGTAGTCACAGTAGGGGGTTAGTTAGGGGGAAAGGTAGAGAAGGTATATGCTTTGTGAGCACCTGCATAGGTTCATAGGTTCATAGGTAAGTACTAAGCTATTGGCCCTAGGGCCTATATAAGCCTAGCCAAACAGTACCCTGGCTTTTGCCACCCAAGATAATTATTTTCCTGTGCCCCTGTCAAGCAGAGCCACAGAAGTGATCCCCGGGGTGAATTTCCTATCTCTCATCCAATCATCAAGATTTTTCTTGAAGAGTGCTAATGAGGAGCTTTGTTTGATATAGATAGGTAGTTGGTTCCAGAGTATGGGAAGTCGCTGAGACAGGAATCTATCCCTCCAGCATGTTTTGTTTATTGTGGTGACAAGGTTAATGTCCCTAGAGTGTGTAGCTCAGTGGGATTGGGATTTCTTTACGTAGAGCATGTCCAACAGCTGTGGGTTTGACATGTCTTTGTATGTTAGGCAGAGATCACCTCTGAGTAGGCGATATGTGACAGAGTAAAGCTGGAGTTGTTTGAGACAGTCTGCATAGGGCATCTGTTTGAGGCTGGTAATCCTCTTTGTGAGGTATTTCTGTGGCCTTTCCAGTTGTTGTAGATGTCTTGTGAGGTACATACCAAAAGGAGCGTTGTACTCTATAATGGGTCTAATGAGTGATGAGTAGAGGGGAACAATGTCTTCTTTTTTTCCTGGATGAGAAAACTTTTGTGATAAGCTGTGCCATGTAGGAAGATTTCCTGACTACTGTGGTGATGTGATTATCAAAGGAGAGACTACTGTCCACCTGTGTCCCAAGATCTCTTATCACACTTTCGGTGTTAAGTAGACTACCGCCTATGTGGTAGTTCATGGGTACAGAGTTTTTACCAAAGGGATGACAATGCACATTTTGGCATTGAGCTTGAGGCCATGACTTTGACACCAGGCATCTGTCTCAGTGAGGCCCTTTTGTAGGATGTCCACATCGTTAGGAGATTTGATTATGGCTCATAGTTTGCAGTCATCTGCAAACTTTGTTAGCCAAAGACCTTCTGTGTTAGCCTGTACTTCAGAGAAGTAGATACCAAATAGGAGAGGACCTAGGACTGAACCCTGTGGTACTCTACTTCACTGGTCTGAAGTTGAATGTAGAGTCTGATACTTTTGCAGTGTGGGTTCGGTCAGTAAGCCAGTTGGCAACCCATCTTGTGACATAGGGATTTATACTTAGTTTAGTGAGTTTGTCTATAATTCCAGAGTGGAGGATGGTGTTGAAAGCCTTGGCGAGATCTAGATAGGCTGTGTGTACCACCTTACCCTCATCTACAGCTTTGGTGACCACTTCAAACACGTCTATCAGGTTTAAGAGACATGATCTGCCTTTTACAAAACTAAACTGGGTAGGGTCCAGAGTTTGGAGATTACCAATGTCATTGTTTATAAGTTCCATGATGATACGCTCCATAGCCTTGCAGACCAGGCTCATCAGGCTAATGGGGCGGTAGTTCCCAGGGTCCGTGGTGGCACCCCCTTTGTGGAGTGGGATAACTGTTGCTGTGCGCCATTCAATGGGCACAAAACCTGAGGTGAGGCTATGATTGAACATGGTACTTAGATGGGGTGCCAGCTCGTTCTGTAGTTCATGTGGAATGCAGCCTGGGATGTTGTCAGGTCCCATGGATGCTGTGTTCTTGGCTTTGGAGAGTGTGTTTTTAACCTGTGCAGCCATGATTACAGGTACTTTGCATTCTTCCGGTATAGAGATAGGCCATTTAGGGGATGAGAGAGGGGTAAAGATAGCACTGAACCTATCTGCCAGGATGTTGGCAATATCAGTTGGGTCTGTATATTTAGTGCCATTGTGCTGTAACTCAGAGCAGATCTGAGTGTTGCCATTGAGATTGTTGACATAGTTATAGAATGTTTTGTGGTTGTCTTTAGAATCAGTGATGATTTTGTTTTCATAACTAGCTTTGGAGGATTTTATGAGGGATCGCAGCTTCTTACTGAGGCTGACCACGGAGTTCCTCCAATCATGGGATTTTACTCTTTTTTGCAACAGTTTCTTTCTTCTGTTGTAGAGTTTGTTTATAGCAGGGGACCACCAGATTGGCTTCCTTTTTTTGGAGGATAGCATCTTGGTTCTGTTAGGGATTGCACGATCCATGCACTCGTGTAAGTGCTTATAAAGTGCAATTGTATAAGATTCAGCAGTCGTATATCTAGTGTCCGTCAGCATGGGTGTCATGAAGTTTGCCACTTCTGTCTTAAGAAGCGTGAAGTTGGCTTTGGAGAATTTTTTTACGGTGGTTTCCCTAATGGGGGGTGGGGCTGGGATGTGGATGTCTAGGGTGATTTGCTTGTTGTCGGAACTGACCAATGAGGAATTGACTTCTGGTGTGGAACACCGGTTGCCCATTTTGGTAATGACCAGGTCTAAGATATTGCTGCCCCTGGTGGGGGTGTGGGTAAGTTAATCCAAGGCATTGGAATTTATGAATTCCAGAAAACGTTGAGCACAAGAGTTGGTACATGAGTAGTTTTCCCAGTTAATGGTGGGGTAGTTGAAATCATCCATTATTAGGGTGTTAGGTTGTACCCTAATATTTTCCAGTGTATCAAGAAATGAGGAGTGGGAATCCTGGGGCATGGTGGGGGATCTGTAGCAAGCTACAATTTGCATTGCGGTCTTGCCCAGAGTTAATTACACTTGGATAATCTCAGATGTATTATGCTGAGCAACTAGCCTGGAGGTGTGGGTATCCTGAATGAATACGGACAAGCTTCTGCCTTTAGTGCTTCGGTCCAAGTTAGGTGGCCGAAAGGTGTGGTATGAATTATAGCCTGGTAATGCAGGGGTGCTCTCTGGAGCCTTGAACCAGGTCTCTGTCACTGCACAGATGTCGATCTTCTCCATTTTAAGGAGTGCCTCAAGTGAGTGCATTTTGAGGTTTAGACTTCTAGCATTAAGTAGCATTACCCTCAGATTTTGCTTGCTTGTACCTGTTACGGTGGTGAATTTGTCATTTGAATCTTGCCTAAAAAAGGCACTATAGGGGTGGCAAGAGCCTTAGCCAGTATCCGGAATCCCAAGGGCGACAGGTGCAGGCCATCTCTGGCAAAGCATCATGGTTTGTCGATCATGTCATCCCAGGCAGACAGCTATTGGATCCCCTTAGAATGACACCAGAAGCTTAGCCAATTGTTGAAGTCAATCATTTTGTCCTTGTATTGTGGTATCATTCTGGGTGATGGCAGGATGCTACTCAAAGCTAGGGTCATACCTGCCTGGGCTATAAGATCAGAAAGCTCCTCCATGTCTCTTTTCATGTAGTCCAGGGAGGTACGTCTTAGGTCATTCACACCAACATGGACAATGACAGAGTCATATTTGTACTTGCTGTGGAGTGACCTGAGTGCATGCGTTATGTGGCGGATCCTGGCACCTGACAGGCAGCTGACAGTGACTTTCTCCTTGTTTAGCCCGGTTAGTGGAACATAAGTGTGCCTGACTATAGAGTCACCTATGACTAGAGTGTTAGGTATGTTGTTATGCCTTATGGGCTGTGGTTGAGTGGATACCACAAGGCCAGCAGTATGAGATCCAGAAATCACAAAATAAAAGTAAAAATACTAGTTCTGTTGCATATAACTGGCTGAAAACAGCCCTTTATTAGTAAGACAGACCGGTTTCGGCCGAAACCGGTCTGTCTTACTAATAAAGGGCTGTTTTCAGCCAGTTATATGCAACAGAACTAGTATTTTTACTTTTATTTTGTGATTTCTGGATCTCATACTGCTGGCCTTGTGGTATACATTTGAATGGTTTTGGCCGTGCATCAACCTACCTGCATAGCATCATGTTTGGCTGTGGTTGAGTGGCACACTGAGTTTGTGGGCTATGTGTCATTTGGGTTGTGTTGGGGGGTGGAGGTTGCTTGCGTTTTTGCTTTGGAGGTCCCTGTTGCTTGGGTAGATTTGTTTTGAGACCCACCACGAATGTAGGTGTGTGTTTTGTGTTTCTATGTGTGTGTTTTGGTGGTGTAGGTTTTGAGGGACTATGTGATGAGTGTGGTGTGGTGCAAGTGTTTACCTTCTCCTCTTCACTGTCTAGTCCAGTCTTGGGTGAAGAGAGCTTTGCTTCCAGTTTGGTTATATAAGTGCATCTCTCACAGGTTGTAGTGTTGGGTGGTAGGAGGAGAGGGTTGTCTGTGTACATGAGGCAATTGCTGCATTGCCCCAAGATGCCCAGATTCATCAGGTAGAAAGGAGAAAACACTGGGACCTGACCCTTACACATGCCTGGATAGGTGCTTATTTATTAAGTACTAAAAACTGTTTTCCTCTAGACAAGTGAGGAAAGTTTAGTGCTGTATTAATTTGTATCTTATTTAGTACTTACAATGAGTTCTGAACAAGTGCTGATCTCAAAGAAACAAATTTGAGTGCTGAAACTAGAAAACTGGCAAGTTCTAAGAAACAAAATTAAGCTAGAAGGCTTCCCTCCAACACAGAAAGGCCTGGGGGCTCAGAAGCTTACACACAGTCCTGGATACAGCAAATCTGTATCTGGACTAGACAACTTATAGCAAAGGTTGGAAACAAACTTAGAAATTTATTTTTTTTTTTTTGTAAAGTGGAAAGGGGAAAGAAGGAGCAGAAGCTAACTGGGTTGGCCTTCTCAAATGTTATCCCTGGAATAGGTAGAATGAGGTAATGACACTAGACTGGGAGGAGTGTCCCAGATCAAATTTACAGTAGGGGTGGGCAACTGCAAATCTACCAAATATCAGACCAAACAAACCCAACCAGATGCTTAACAGTTATAGAAAATTGTACTTAATACCTCACAAACAGTGAGAAAAATAAAAGTGCTATAAATAACTCATAAGCAAAAAACAGGCTACTTAATGTTATATATCTCAGATTCGTTAGCTCAGAGCCCTTCCTCTGACTTTCTCCACTTAGCTCAGTGTGAAATGGCAGAAATAGTCACAAGTTAACTTCTTAAGTAACAAAGTTGAAACCTGAAACAACTTTAAAAAAAGCTTGAAAGAACCAATGAGGTGCTTATTCCAAGGCTGTGTTTGTGTATGTTTGTGTGTCTTTACATTTATGTATGTATGTAGCTGAATGGAAGAGTGCATTTATGAATGAACTCAGGTGACAGGGTTTTGTGTCTGCTACGTTTGTTTATTTCTGTGTGTATAGCTGAATGGAAGATTGTGTACATGAGTACAGTCAGGTGATAGGGTGGTGTGTTTGCTTTGTGCCGAGTGTACGAGTGTGTTATAGAAGTCTGTCTGTGAGTGTGTATACATATGTAAGCATGTGTATGTGTTGGGGGGGTTTGCAATACCTCTAACCTCCTCTAAACTAAGGGAACAAGGCCTGTAATACTGGGGAAAGGGCACTAGACATCAGGGATTGTTAAACATTACTCTACGTCAGATTAAAAGTTAATTGAACAGCATTTTGTTTAGGTACAATGCATATTCTGGACTATAACAAATATGAAACACTTAGGTGTAGCATTATTGACTAAACATAATGGTCTGTGAAGAGGGGTGTGACAGTAGTATAAGAGACATTCTATAACATCAGCAAAAGTTGAGAGATAAGGGAATATATCATGTGTGTGGGTGTGTTTGAATCTTAACATGCGTGTGAGGTACAGAATGGAGAGTGCCTGTACCAATGCAGTGCATGGGCTGCCACTGCCACAGCAAAATGGTAATAATCTCTTGCAATAATTATTGAGTGATTATGAGACTTGCAAATTAGCTGATAATGAGGTAATTTCTTATTGCAACCAATGTGTTTCTGAATCCCCGTTTTTTGAGATTGTGTTAAAGAACCCTTTAGCCACAGCACTCAATGCTCATGGTTGCGATCCTTCTGAATAAAGCTTTAAGATTTAAATACACTCAGTAAAAATCACATGACCTGTTAACAAATGACCAATGATGCATCAAACCTCTCTTTTTAAGCTGGCATCTAAAACTAACCATTTTATTAACATCAAGGTAATGACATTGAGATATATCTGCCAAGCATATGTTTTTAACTCTACCATATTTTCTAAACTGAACTCTATCATTTGTATTTCCATTTTGTCGGTGATATGAAAAATTACTGAAATCAGAACTTATTAAAGAATCTTTGTAAAAAAGTTTTTTTCTCATTTTCTTTCCTAATTGTATAAGTACACCAGTGTAACCCTCACTTAACATTCATATTGTCAGTTGTATCACTTCCTATTAAAATGTTGGCAGTCCAAATGCAGTGTGCTAACACACCAAAAAAATAATGAAACTGCAGGAGAAGAGTGAATCTACAGCATCACTCTTCTCCTTTAAACATCTTTTTTTTGCAAGGGTGCAAGACCCTCCTGCTCCCTTGATGTGGGGAATAAGCCCCTAACCCAAAACGTATATATACTAACTCAAAAATCATATATCTTGCAGTAAAACATATATCCTCAGAAAAGGCCACCTTGGACTTAGTAAATGTAAGTTTAATTTTTGGCCTTTAGACTCTGTCTTTTGGGAATCACTCCAGCGGGTCCCAGCATTTCAAACGATTGCCAAGTTAGACATAGAATGCTGTACAGTGTCAAAGTATGCTACAGATATCACATAGCACAACCTCAAATGTATATACTGTGTTATAATCATGCAGCATTCATTACTTTTTTAATAAACTTTAATTTTCAAAAAAATCAAATGGAATGGTCCATTTCTTCTTTCAAATGGGCTAGTCACAAATATGTTTAGTGTTGTTAAAAAACTTCTTTAAATTCAAATTAACATATTTACAAACATAGACTGTATTATTATACCCTGTGACAATAGGAGGGACTGCTAGCTATTCCAGGAGAAGTAGGGCAGTGGATGTGCAACATATGCCAGCATAGCTAGCTAGAAGTTTGTAAAGAATTATATGTTATTTGAATATCAAACTGATTTGTACAGATGCTTGTGCTGAAAATGTAGTTGTAAAGTTGCTTGTGATAAAAATGAATCAACAGAGTGCCCTGCTTGAAAGAAAAGAAATGTACATGCATTATTGTAACTGTTTAAATGTATATATTGTAACAGAGGATAGTGGAAGAGAAGAGGCTAATCCCAATCCACCTGACTTTAAGAAATAGTTGAAATTAAATAGGTCATGAAGATTGTATCTTACAGTTCTGATTGTAGCCAGCGATAAAATGTCTGTGAAAAGCCTGGCTTAGTAGCTCTGGAGGAGGATTAGAGGTTAGAAATTGGTTTATGACTTCCAGGAGCTGCAGCAGATCTGAGCAAATCTCTATCTGTATGTATGGTAACACATAGGTGCTAATATCCAGGCAGTTTCTAGTGTTAGTGACAGTGTGGGAAACAAAATCAGATGACCAGATCTGATGACATTCTGTAAGCTATCCCATAAAAAATATTTAGATATTATATTGAGAAGTCTCTCAGTCAAACTGGGCAGTCTGCTTCTTGGAACCTGACAGAGAAGGGAATAATAGCTCTTTCGATCAGTCAGGAAAATATAGTGAGATTAGTTAAGTATTTTTTTTCTGTAGCTGTGTGAACAGGTCCATTTGTGTTATTTTTAATATTTCCTGTGAATAAAACTCTGGTGTTTACTGTAAATAGATATTTAGTATTTTCTTGTTCTTTTATAATTTATTATTAAATATATTTGAACTTTTCATTGTGGCTGGTCCTTCTAGAGAATATTTGAGCTTTGAGAGTATTTGCATATATTTATTTGGTGATAACTGTAGCCATTGCTGAAAGCCTGTCTGTTTGGTCAACATTACCATTTGTATTAATATTAACTTCACTCAGCATAATTGGATATCCTTTTAAGAGCCTTACAGAAACTGACTGGTGGTTGTGGATCTACCTTATAGTCTGGGCAAAGTTTGTAGAGTAGGTAATCTGTGCCAGCATTTCCCAGGTGTGTGTGTGTGTGTGTGTGTGTGTGTGTGTGTGTGTGTGTGTGTGTGTGTGTGTGTGTGTGTGTGTGTGTGTGTGTGTGCGTGCGCGCGTGTGTGTGCGTATGTGTGTGTGTGTGTGTAAGTGTGTGTGTGTGTGTGTGTGTGTGTGTGTGTGTGTGTGTGTGTGTGTGTGTGTGTGTGTGTGTGTGTGAAATTAAATAGAGTGTGTGTGTGTGTGTGTATGTGTGTGTGTGTGTGTCAGCTACTTGGAGCAGGGACATGAAGCACTGTTTTCACAGAGAAGGTGCTAGGGGACTTGGCTTGGAGACCCAGCTGAGGACTTAGCCCTACAGTTGTGCCATTGGGGAGTCTTACTGGGGACCTGGAGGGAGACAGATAAATAAATTCAGACCCTGGGATGAATATGATCCCTGTGTGCTCATATGGGAAAGTGTACTTGATGCAGAGAGGTCTGCATCTGGAAATACTGAGTGCATCTATTTTATGTCAAGTACATGACCCTCTCTAGTCTAGTCTACTGGCCAAGAGTGGGGACATCACATACCCTTTTATGCTTCTATCACACTGGACACAGAAATGCATATTGTTTTTCAAATGTTTCCTTTAAATGCTTATCTCATTTATTGGCAAACACAAGCTGCTTGCCATTCTTATTTATAATATTATTAAGCCCTTACAAATCCAAATAATAGACAAAATCTATTTGATTATGAAATGTGTCAACAGTATATCGTAATTGCATAGCTAAATTCTTATTCATAGCAATCTTTAACTCATTGTCAGATAATTTAACTGAATAGAAATGTATGGGTGTATAGAGTCTGGTTATTACCTCTAAAAATATTTTAACCTAAGAGCCCCTTTCTACTGTAAACCTTTCATCTTTTACTGTAAGACTGTTAGCCCTGATTGTCCCTTAACTGCATTCTTTTTAAGTCACTTACAAAGCATGCTGCTGTACTGAGGAAATTATTGCCGCTCATATCCTTTATATAAGCAGCCATAAAATGTTTAGCAGTATGCATATCAAGGCTAGCTAATAAATCTAAACGCAGCAATTCTAATTGATTATACATAAAAGAAAACCTATATAGTTCATGTACTGCCTAAAATATAACTTAATGGAATCTTCTATAATATCATTGTCATGCCAGATAAAAAAAATAGCCATCAATAGAATGGAAGTAATACTGAATTAGAGACACAAACTACAAATAAAACAATTTTTGCAAATGAGTCATAAATATCACATGGTCAAATACCACTGTATCACTCAAAACTATCTTTAAATATAAAATAATCAGAGTTTAATATCTTATCTAAACTTTTCTGTCCACAGTCTTACCTGAACATAATGAAAAAACAAATAAACTTCTTTTGCATGTATTATATATGCTATTTTATCATGACGTTGCCTTCTATTTTCCCTGTACATTAATGTTAGCATTAAAATATGCATCACTTTATTGTGTTGGCTTGTGGCTTTTATGTTGCACTATTCTGTATATCTACAGTAAGGAAAATCTGATACTGCATGTCCATCCCCTTGCTTAGACATAAAAATCAAAAAGCGTATCTTGCTATAGCCCACTTACTTAAATAAATAACTAAACAATCGTCAATCGTCAATCTCTCTGTGTACACACATGCACACACACATATATATATATATATATATATATATATATATATATATATATATATATATATATATATATATATATATATATATACATACATCTATCTATATGTAAAAAGACAGAGTGAGATAGAGAAGACAGGTTTCTCAGTGCAGTTATTGTGACTGAATTTTCACTCCACTTAATCACAACTGACTGAAGAAATCTGAGAACTCAATTTAAAAGAATCTCATTTGACTGAAAAAAACTTTTATTACACCACAAATCCCTTAAAAAAGTTGCCTTTTCCAATGGAACAAGCAACATGCAACACCCCACACCCCTCTTACTTAAACATGCCAGCTCTATGGTCACAGAACAGTGAAAAAAGAAAGACAGTAAATCACAACTTTTTTACTTTATGATTTTGACTCATTCATTAATCCATCAAATGAGTTTTCAGTCTAATTTATATCATTTGTAATATGTGAAATGCTATAGTGTCAACCTAACAAAACAAAATGTAGACACTGTGCAAAACTGACTATTCCCTTGCCTTGAGTAGATGTCCTTTCCACAAAGATCCTGGTAAAAGGGTTGAATAAACAATTAACAAGAGGTGTGGAGGCATAGCTCATTTGTGGGCTCAGGGTTGGGAGGATGGCCTAATGGTTAAGTTGTTTACCTTACAAACACAAAGTGCAGGGTTTGCGTCTCCTAAGAGCTTGGCTTAAAATGGCTCATAAGGGCAGTTAGCTTAGTACTAATCTATGAGGGTACAGGGGAAATTGTCTCTCTGCAAAAATATGATTTGAAATGCACCAGGGTTATTCCTCATAGCATATTCTTTTTTTTTTTGTTATCAGTAATGCATCTATAGTAGCACCATCAACAAGGATTACTGGACTCAAATGAGGGGTTATGTCAGAAAGTTTGTTATTGTTGACTTTCAGCACTGTAAGTTTCGAGCTGTGAGTCTTGATATGTCAGAAATTGACTATGTTGGCTTTGCTCAATTGATAGTAAACATATTTAAATATCTGTCTATATATCTGTGAATATCTGTGTGTGTGTGTGTGTGTGTGTGTGTGTGTGTGTGTGTGTGTGTGTGTGTGTGTGTGTATATATATATATATATATATATATATATATATATATATATATATATATCTATATATATATATATATATATATATATATATATATATGGGTCCCCTTCAGTAGATGGAACGTTTACAAGTTCGAAACACATATGGCCAAAACCATATGTTCGAAACTGTAAAAGTTTGATCGGACTGAATGGAGATCTCCGTACAGTGTGGAAAGGAAAGATTTCCCATTTCCACAATGTAGTGAGATCTCGGAGTTGGTATCTTTAAGTAAGGGGTCGGTGGGGGGTGTAGGGGGGTGTAGCCCCCCCCATAGACATTTAGTTTTGTTGTTTTATTTTTTTTTACTTCAGTG
>NC_056732.1:868270885-868455885 GCF_019279795.1 Protopterus annectens | reverse complement strand
ATTTGCTAATAAATGATTTTCTAGTAGTTAGTTTTCTTACCTCCATTAGTACCTGCTGCATGTCCTCAGTAAAGAGGTGCCTAAAAGAAATTATGACCTTATCATCCAGGCAGTCAGTTGAAGTTGACTAGTGTTGTGTTTCATCAAACAATCTTGTTCTTGTGTGAGTAGATCAGTCTTTGAGGAAGCTTGTGGAAATTGTCCCTAGTCATTTCCAAAAGTAGGGTGAATCACTGCTGCCAGGACTACAACTGAATCAGCACAAAGATCTATGGCGATTCTTCCTGAAACTTCAAAAGTACCCTGGATATTAGAGAAAATGATAGAAAAGCACACAGGAACATTCCTGTATAAGAAGGAAAAGGCATCTGACTTCCAGGTCTTCTTACATTGAGTTCTGGAGTGAAATCTTCCCAATTGCCTGTTCGTAGAGGACACAAAGAGGACTACTTGAGGAACTCTCCTCAGATGGATCAAATTTCGGAAGACACCCTGATTTAGCTTCCATTTGTGAGGGTCTTTCCTTTTTCTTCTCAGCATGTTTACTGCACAATTGTGCTCTGGCAGAATGTAAAAAGTCTGCAGAGTGAGATTGGGCAGAGAAGCTATATCTCAAGCTAACATGGCTAGCCTGCAAAGGATTTATGGCCTGGTTCCCCCTTACTTGTTGATGTACCACATGACTGTGGTATCATCTGTAACAACTTGAAGAAGTCCTGAGGACCAGAGATAATTCAGAGAGTTGAGTGCCTTGATCAGAGAAGCATCTCTTTTATATCTATGTGCTAGTGTCTGTCCTTGATGTCCCACACATTTTACACTTTATCCCTCCTAAACTGCTCCCTAAGGAAAAAGTCCAAGGTGTCTTTGGTTACTGACTGCTTTGAACATGGAGGGAGAAGGTGAAGCCTGGATTTAGGGATATTTGTTGTATCCACCAAGTGATTTCTCTTCTGACAAACCCCAGCACTAGCATTTGAAAAAACAAAGGCTGTTGGTGCTGGGACCAAAGAGACTTCATATACCATTATATCTTTCTCATGCAGAGTCTTGCCAGGGATATTATGAGAATCATAGAAGCCATGAAACCCAAAATTCAGATGTATTCCCTCAAAATGACCTAAGTCTGAGGGGAAAAACCTAAGCATACAACTCAATATAGAGCTTTTTTTTTTCCTGTGGAAGAAACGCTGTTTGAACCGTGGTGTCTAGTTGACATTCCAAAAACACAATCACATGAAAAGGAGTCAAGAAAGACTTTTCAATGTTTTCTTGGAATCCAAGCGTGTGTAACAGATCTATCTCTCACCCAAGAAAAAGATTCTCGAATCTTTGAAAAGACAATGCAAAGCTAAGCTGCAATGAGCTATAACTGGAGCTAGACACTTTGAGAACATGCTTGGTGCAGTGGATTGTTCAAAGGGTAGGGCGCAGAACTGATAATGATCCAGACACAGAAAACCTTAAGAAAAATCTGAAATATGGATGAATAGTGATGCAATGATAAGCATATTTTAAATCTAGTATTAGAAGTAAGCTTGAGTAAGGAAGAAGAAGAAGAGGTAGCAGGCTGTAAACTGACATAATTTTGAATTTGGGCACAATCATAAAAACGTTTAGGAAAGAAAGATCTTGTACTGGTCTCCAACTATTTTCTTATGTTGGTAGTAAAAGCATCCTTGAATAAAATCCCATACCAACCTATGAAAGGGGAAGTGCTTCAATCACTCCCTGGGTAACCATGTGATGATGGACAGGTGGAAATAAAAGGGTATGGTTTGTTCTGGAGGATGAGGAATTGCCTCCTGGAAAGGAGAATTTCCTCCCATCGCCATCTGTAACTTTTCTGACTTGTCTTTAGAACCCATTTGTCTAAAACTATTTGTTGCCAAAGAGAAAAGAGGAGATTCTGAGTTTCTGTAAGATAAAAGGGATGCCAGGGTGGGTGGTGGGAACAAAGACTCTTAAATAATTATTCTGACTTATTGGAATGCCTTTGGTTTGGGAAGTTTTCAGAATTCTTCTTGGAACTCCCTTGCCATTAATTCTTAAATGTCTGTTTGCCTGCATTTTGTTCAGTCTGTTTATTTTGTTTCTTACTAAAACTGGATGAAGAGTTAGAGAATCCTTTTGAAAAATTTGGAAAATGAGGGTTGAAATTCTTAGAGATTGCCAGTATTAGTTTAACCCTTTCATTACATATTTTGAAGGGCCAAAAACTAAACCTCTATCCAAAGGAGAATTTAAATTCTCATAATCTGGGAGGTTCTGAGAATGCAGTTATGCAAACCTCCTCAAAACAGTAGCCATGGCCATACCTCTTGATGAAGTATTGACAGAGTCATATAGACACTGTATACAATGAGCAGCGACTTGGACAGTAATAGAAATTACATTGTTTAAAGCAGATTTTTCCTCATGAGAAGAAACTGCAGACAAAACATTCTTCATACTTTCACAATTACCCAGGATGAACCTTAACATATGAGCCAGACAATTCAAAATTTTGAAAATCAAAGTTGTAGAACTATACACTTTTTCCATACTTATGAATAGTTTCCCTGTCTTTATCAGAAATAGTAGGATTGCAAATAACTCTTTAGCAACAGAAGGTTAACTAAAGCTATAGTTTGCAGGATCAGGTTGGAGAAGAGTGTATAAAAACTTATAATATTGAGGAATTCTATACATCCTGTCTGCCTTTTTAGGAGCACCAGATTGACTGTCAGGAAAATTGCAGGCAGTAAAACACACACACACCCTAAGGCAAATAAAACTGGTAGAATTGCAGGTTCTGGAAATTCCTTTTGCAACAACTCATTGTAGTTTCTGAGAGACTGAAAAACCTTAATGTTCTACCACTGAAAACACTAGTTCATTCTAAAAATGTTCTCAGATAAAGAGAACTCCTCACAGGAGGAATCAGAAACCGAGCTCTCTTTCTGAGTCTAAATCAGAAATCTGAGGAGAAAACCCTGTCTCTGTCACTTCATCCTCCTGCCCAGATTTAGATTCCCGAATCTCTTCAGGAAAAGAAGTACATGTTTTTCTTTTATCAGAAAATACCTTACAAGAAAGATCAATAGCCTGAATTCAACCCTGTGCCAGACCCAGAAAACTGCACTTGTCTAAGGAAATTTGAGGAGGAGCAGGCTCGTGCTTAATTTTCTGCTTCTTTGTGACAGGAAAAATGGGACCAACATTGTTATTAGTGGCAGGAGTAGATTCCATAGAGATAGGCGCAGCATTCTGACAATGCATGAAAGCCTTCTCTGTTCCCTCTCCCAGGACTGACATGAGTAGCTCTCCATTGCCCCCTAAGGGGACCACAATAGTGGCAGAAGATGTGGCTAATCCCAGTTCATAATGGTTGTAGGTGCTACACCAGAGGGATTCAGCATAAAAGATGAATGGTCTGAGGTACAACAGAGTCACAGCACAGTCACTCACCTGCAACTGAGGCAAATTGTTAGCTGACTTTAATGGCAAGGCTGTTTGCTTAACATTTTCTTTTTGTGGCCTGAAGAAGGACCGATTGTGGAGCCAAGACTTTGTTCCATGCTCATATCAAAAATGGTGTCTCTTTCCCAGAGAAAACAAGCAGCAAATGCCAGTAAAAATAAAATGTTGCTTTTTTTTCCTAATACAAATATAGTAAAAAGCACTTTAAAACACTATGCCAACCCTACAAAGTAAAAAAAAACACAAATTCCACAGAAAAAATGTTTTTTGGTTACTTTAATCAACAGATAGGAAAAAGGCTGTTTCTGTTTGTAAGTGCAATACAGTCTCATGAAAGTCAATTAAAACACAAACTCTTAGCTTTAAAGTTACTTTATTGAAGAGGAAAGTATAAAGAATAAGCAACATTATTAAATGGGAGTTTTTTCTCCCCAAATGGAACTTAACAGTCAGCTGCCTGTTGGGTGCCAGGATCTGTCACATAATGCACTCACTCAGGTCACTCTACAGCAAGTACAAATATGACTCTGCCATTGTCCATGTTAGTGTGAATGACCTGAGATGTACCTCCCTGGACTACATGAAAAAGTACATGGAGGAGCTCTCGGATCATGTGGCCCAGGCCTTTATGACCCTATCCCTGAGCAGCATTCTACCATCACCCAGGATGATACCACAGTATGAGTAGAAAATGATTGACTTCAACAACTGGCTAAGTTTCTGGTGGCATTCTAAGGTGGTTCAGTATCTGTCTGCCTGGGATGACATGTTTGACAGACCTCGATGCTCTGCCAAAGATGGCCTGCAGCTGTCACCCCTGAGATTCCGTATAGTGGCCAAGGCTCTTGCCACCCCTATTATGCCTTTTTTATGTGCTGTTCCAAGGACCAAATTACCACTATAACTGCTATAAATAGACACAATTTGAGGGTCATGCTGCTCAGTGCTAGAAGTCTAAATCTCAAGATGCACTTGCTCAAAGCACTCCTTAAAATGGAGAACATTGACATTTGTGCTGTAAAAGAGACCTAGTTCAAGGCAGCAGAAAGCATCACTGCCCTACCGAGCTATAATTCATTCCACACCTTTTGGCCCCAAAACTCGGACTGAAACTCCAAAGGTGATGGTGTCTCTGTTTTGCTATCATTTATGTGAATGACAGTCTGTCGGCAGCACTGCTGCTGAAAATCAGAATGTCATGCACAAAATTTAAATGGATGGGATAGTCGAACACACTTATGCTTAGTGTATCCAACTATCTGCATGGAGATCGCGGTACAGTGGGGATTTATAAGAATTGCAGTTAGCTCTGAGTGAGGTATTGAAGCTGAATGCTTCAACCAATAATTCTTAAACTCTGTAAGTGTCTCGGAATGAGCTTCTGGGGCTGTAAGCTAGAATAGTCGCCTTTATATGTGTTCCTTTCAGTGTATCTAGCTCGGTTTGAGCTACTGTGGCCGACAGATATGATAGCTGCTCTTATTATGATATAAATTGCTCGGATCAAGCTGTTGGGGCCAAATGCTAACACAGCAGCATGCTAGCATTACAAGTCTTCAAACACTGCATTTGGCTTGGTTTGCGCATCTGGGACCAAACACTACAGCAGTTGCTTCCATACCTATTCCACATTTTATAATTAGCTCGGATTGAGCTACTGGGGCTTAAAGCTTCAATAGCTGATTCTATAACATTACAATTAGCTCGGTTTGAGCTAATGGGGCTAAATGCTAACGTAGTTTGGTCTCTAGAAATGTTTTATTCTTGTATCTAGCTCAGATTGAGCTACTGGGGCTGCAAGTTGACATAATTTCATCAGAGTGCTGTAATTATCCTTGATTGTGCTACTTGGCTGAATGCTACAAACATTGGCTTTAATCATTGTAATTAGCTTGGATCAAGCTACAGGGGATGGAAGCTCTAACAACTGCTTCTACACTTTTCTTTTAACTACTGAAAATAGCTTGGATTGTGCTACTGGGGCTGATAGCTATTACTGCTTGTTTTTAACATTATACGTAGCTCGTATTGTGATACTAGGACTGAATGCTAACTACTGTGCCTAAATATAAAGCAATAGCTGCCTATTTTGCTTCTGCCATAGCTTTTCTGGTGCTGCAAACTACAATTGACTGTAGTCTGTTAATGAATGTTTGTTACTCCTTGCATTTTATTTTCCTAGTTGGTTTTGCAATAGCTGCTTATTTTGTGTCTGCCTTGTTTTTTATGTGATATACACTATGTACTGACTGAAGTCTGCTTATATGAATGCTTGTTTTTTCTCTGCATTATATATTTTCCTAGCTGTACATCCCTACTTACACTCACTCTCTACTCAGCTTCTACCTGAGCCCCTGCTTATACTTACTCACTCTTTAGCTTCTTTCTGAGCCCCCTGCAATTTATTCTTATCCCATCTGTCCTGCAAATGCTAACAACCTCTCTCTCTCATTACAGCTTGCTCCTCGGGTGTCTCACCTCATCAAATTTAAACTTTAACTGGAAATCCCCCTGCAAAGGACGCCTGCCTCAGACTGCCTGTCATAGTGTTATCCCTCCAACTCCAACCTGGTTAGAATAACGTGTATGTATCTAGACTAGCTTTGGAATGTATACAATACTGACAATAACCTACTCATAACAATCATATTAGCAGCCTACCGCAGCCCCTTACCCCCTCTGGCTACACTGTACCCTAGTCTCTCTTCCCCAAGACCAACTAGTTTCACTCTGTACCCCACCCTGTGTTCCCCACTAGGTGGCAGCAAACTCCCACTTTAGTGAAATGCTTGCATTCAAGCCTGCGTTCCACTTTTATTCCTAAGCTAAAGTTTTCAAGCAGCTCTTTCTTGGAAAGTGAAACAATCTGCTCTGTCCTTAACCTCTAATTTGGACCAAATCTTTGCAATTTACCTCCCTCTAGTCTACACTCAGTCTCAACTACAGAGCTCCACTAACTGATTGTTTCTTTCTGCTCTGTGGACCTCTCACACCTACCTGGTTCTTCCCGCTCCGTTCGCCTTGTGGGCTCACTCTGCTCCCCTACCCTGCCCCCAAATTCCACTCATCCCCAGCATACCTACCTTTAGTCTTCTCTATCTCCTCCCAGCCTGCCTTATTATTCAATAGAAACTCTTCCCATATTACTCCACCTACTTACATTCATCCCACATACTTACATCGCTCTTCCTCCCTAACAATTTAAAGTCCCCTCTTCTTTCTTATACTTCTAAGAAAACCAAATATATCTCCTCATAATCCCTCTCATCTACACAAACATCCCTCTTCTCCTACTCTACACCAGTCTTCCTCACTTTGCTCTGACATGCTTTCCTTAATGCATCACACTCTCCAGGACCCTGCTTCTTTCTTCTGTTCCTAATTCCCTTATTTTATACCACCTCATACTCCTCTGATATTTGTCCAATATTACCTACAAAAATAACCTCCATACAAACCTACCTTTACCCACACTCTTACTCTCATTTCCTTTCTAGCTCTCCTTCACTCATTCAGCCTAACCCTCTACACCAATTCTACCCTATAATCTTCTCCATTGCTAATAAACTGAAACATAAACTAATCTTAGATCTACCCAAAGTCTTACTTTGCAAACCTAAACAGCCAAAGTAATTTCTTTCAACACTCTAATCTTAGCTGGAGATATTCACCCCAACCCTGGTCCCAGCCCCATTATTTACAGTACCTACCCCCCCATCTCCCCCCTCCCCTTACAACATCCTAAAAATGTTTCCTATCAATGCCCAGAGTCTCAACACCAAAGTTCCCCAATTTCAAGCTTGGCTAAGCCATAACCATCCAGACATCCTAGCCATCTCTGAAACTTGGCTCAAAGCCCATATCTCCAATTCTGAGATCCTACCCCCTGGATTCCATACTCTCAGAAATGACCGACCACATAAAAAAGGTGACGGCACTGCATTAGTCTACTCTAGCCTTCTAACCTTAATACCTCTCCAAATTCCAATCCCACAATTCAGTAACACTGAACTTACAGCTGGCTAAATAAACACAAAAATATCTGCATTATTGCTCTATATATCTCACCTGATAACTATACCTCCACCCTCGAAGACATTCTCCTATGGGCATCCACTGAAATTAACTACAAAACCTACATTCTAGGTGATGCAAATATTGACTGGAATAAAGTTCAGTCCCTCTCCCTCGCTATCCATTAACCTCTATAACTTCACTCAAATGATTCTCCCCATCACCAGACCTAACAAAACTACCCCCTCTGGATCCACTATTGATTGGATCCTAGTCACTGATCCAAATAAAACAACAAACTTTGGCACAATCCCTTACTTCATTAATGACCACCTCCCAGCTTTTCTTCATTGTGCAACCAACCCCTCACCTCATCAGCACCAATACATTCTTAATCGTAACCTCAGTAACTTCAACCTCATAACTTTCTCTAACATGCTCAAACAAATGAACTGGTGAATTCTAAACAACCTTCCATTTGACAGTGCCATAGACTACTTCAACTCTGTCTTCCTAGACACTCTAAACTCTCTAGCCCCACTAAGAAACAAAAGGATAAAGACTAATACAGCCCCCTGGTTAACTAAAGATACAAAACAAATTATGCTCCAAAGGGACAAATTATGGAAGCTTTACCAAAATAACAAATTGCCAAATACCCTGCTCCAATACAAACAACTCAGTAACATTGCAAAACAGCTTATCACTAAGGACAAAAAATCTTACTATATCAAGCTACAGTCCAACAATAATAAAAACCCCAAGCAATTCTGGAAATCGGTAAACTCACTTCTTAATTCTTAATCCTGGCTCCAAGAATAACCCCTGTCCTGACCCTAGTAAATCCAACCTTGAACTAGGCTCTGAATTTAACTCATTTTTCATAGAAACTAATTCTGAACTGACCAAGACTTTCCCCAATAACAACCTGCCAGTCCCTCACTCTTCTCTATCTAATTACCCTAATAGCCATCCCATTATGTTTGAATTCAAACCTTTGTCCACTAACTTTATAAAAAAACTTCTATCCAAACATAAACCTTGTTCTAATGCTCCTGATAATATTCCCTACACCTTCCTAAAATGTGCTGTTGATGGGATAGCTCTCCCAATTAGCATCATTAACAGATCCATAAATGAATCATATGTCCTCAAACTCTGGCAATCAGCTTATATTCTTCCTCTTCACAAAGGAGGAAAAACACCAACATCTCAAACTTCCGCCCCATTGCTCTGCTCTCACCAATATCCAAAATCCTAGAAAAGTGCATCCACCTCCAGCTTATGCCTTTTCTTACCCAAAACCATCTTTTTACACCTACCCAACATGGCTTGCTCCAAGGCCATAGCACTATAACTGCTCTACTGTCATTCCTAGAAACTGTCAATCAAGCCCATGACTCAGGACACTTGGACTCTACAGTTTTGCTAGATCTGTCTAAAGCATTTGATTCTGTTTCCCACAAACACCTTCTCTTTTATCTCTCAAATTTTCACCTCTCACCAAGCACATTATCCTGATTCTCCAGCTACCTATCTGACAGATCACAGGCAGTCAAATGGAATAATTCCATCTCTTCCTTCTTACCTACCCCAACTAGCGTACCACAGAGATCCATCCTTGGACCTATGCTTTGTAACATCTTCATCAATAACTTTCACACTGCCATTCCTGATGCCAAAGTCATTCAATACACAGATGACTCAACCTTAGTCTGCACTGCTTCCAGCCTCTCTGAACTGCTCAACAAAACCCAAACTGCTTTTTCAATAACCGAAGAATGGATGCGCCAAAACCACCTCTCGCTCAATGCTAATAAATCAAAAATTCTACCCTCTCACTAAGATTTACTCCTACAACAAAAGTACTTTCAAAGTCCTTAGCCAATCCAACACTAGACGTGAATACCTCCGCTAAACTTTTCAGCATTACTATTGACGAATACCTCAGGTTTGACATCAACTTTCAACAAAATATTAAGAAAACCCTCCAAAAACTAGGTATGCTATACAGGAATAATCGCTTCCTCTCAAACTCCACTAGGCAAACTCTGGCCACTACTTATCTTCTTCCCTCCTTATTACATTGAGCACCTCTCCTAACCAATCTAACCACCCCTATCTCCTCCAAACTAGAAAACTGCTTTAATAAAATCTCTAAATTTGCCACCAAATCCAGAAATTCCACCCATCACTGCCTTACCCTACAATCTCTGAACTGACTTGAACTCCCAAACTACCTAAACTACCTCCAATTTACCACTGCACACAGACTTATATTTCACCCTACTAAATGTCCTGCTCTAGCAAATATCCTTCCGCCTTATACCACCAGCAGAACTCTCAGATCCGAACATCAAAACTTAAATGCTATCCACAAGCCCAAACATCCTCCTGGCCAACTTCTCCTGTCTTTCTCCATAGGAAAGAAATGGAATTCCCTTCTTTCCACTCTTAGAACTATACCAAAGTCAGATAACTTTAAATCCCAGCTTTTCAAATACCTGTCCTCTAAATGGAGATGTACCTGCCTTCACCCTACCTAAATCTATCTAAATATTTGGCCCTAGGAGGCTTTCTCACAGTTTCCTAACCTCTCTGATATCTCCCATAGTTACTTCACCATGCGTGTGTCTAAGCTCTCTACAATTCCGAGAGCTACTTATCACACAACATAACTGTGTAAATATTGTAAATAGCATCATACTTTAAATGAGTGCATGCAAAGTGTTTTCTATCTTTATTTTTAAGGTGTGTTTCTTAGAATGTTTGCATAAATGTATCTTTATTACCCTTTGAACAACAATAACCTATTTTGTTTGACTATGTGTTACTCTGTACAGACTTTGTAAACTATGTGTGACTCTGTACTGACTTTGTAAACTGTCCTATACAATGTATCTCTCTGTAAGTCCTATACTTTGTATCTCTGTATCTATTATATCTGTACTGTATTATGTTTCCTGGAGCTTTTCTTCCCGGGCCTCCACTGAAAACGAGTCCTTTGGGCCCAGTGGACTTCCCCGTTAATCAAACTGGAAATAAATAAATGAATAAATAAATTCATCCATATCCCCACTGTAGTGTGATCTCGGAGTTAGAATATATCAGTAGTGGGGGTGTAGGGGGTGCAGCCACCTGCAAAAATGTGATATGTCAAATAGGAGTCTGATTTACATCAAATCCTATATGGCTATCACGTGATGGTTTCGGTAACAATGTCGAATCAAATGTGCTGAACATTTGGGTCGACATTGTGTCCATTTGAAATGTTTGTGTTTGGTTTTACTTTTCATTTTTTCGAATGGCAAATGTTTTGCCATTCGAAGAAATGATAACCAACCGGTGTCTCCATATTGATAAAGGATATGCACACCTCCAGAGTGGTAGCCCAATATATAATGCAACAGAGATACTTCAGGTACAACTAACATTGGGTAAGATAGAAATTCAGGTCATAGCCTGCTATAGGTCCCCAACCATGTTCCAAGACTCTCACACCATGTTCCTAAGCCTCCTGGAAAATATTAGGTTCCTACCCAACACCCTCATACTGGGCAATTTCAACTACCCCTACAATAACGGGAAAACTACTCATGTACCAATACACTTGCCCAACGTTTCCAGGAATTCATTAATTCCAATGCCCTGGAACAGGTCATTCTTACCCCCACTAGAGGGAGCAACATCCTTGACCTGGTTATCACTAACATGGGTGACCATTGCTCTACAGCAACAGTCAACTCCTCCCTGGTTAGATCTGACCACAAGCTAATCACCATGGATATCCACATCCCACCCACACACCCCGCAAAGGTAACCCCAGTGAAAAACTTCTCGAAAGCTAACTTTTGACTCCTAAAAACAGAGGTTGCTAACTTCATGGCACCCATGTAGATGGAGAATGGGTGCATGACTACCGAATCATACACCAATACATTGTACGCACACGTACACAATTGCATGGAACTGGCCATACCAAACAGAACCAAGATACTCTCCTCCAAAAAAATTAAGCCATCCTGGTGGTCCCCTGCCATAAACAAACTCTACAACAGGAGAAATAAACTGTTGCAGAAAAAGGTGAAGTCCCAAGACTGGGAAAACTCCTTTATTAGCCTCAACAAAAAGTTGAGATCCCTCATCAATTCCTCTAAAGCTAGCTATGAAAACAAGACTGCAGCAGATACTAAAGATAATCACAAGGCCTTCTATGGTTATGTCAAGAATCTCCACGGCAATACGCAGGTATGCTCCGAGCTACTGCACAAGGGTACCTCTTATACCAAGACAACAGATATTGTCAATATACTGGCCAACAGGTTCAGTCCCAACTTTACCCCTCTCCCCCGAAAGGATCAATCACAATACCAAAAGAATGCCAGGCACCCAAAATTACTGCTATGCAGGTTAAAACTGCACTGTCCAATTCCAAGAATACAGCATCCATGGGACCCCACAATATCCCAGGCTGTGTTCTACAGGAACTACAAAATGAACCAGCACTACATTTATGTGCCCTGTTCAGTCACAGCCCCACCTCAGGCTTTGTCCCTACAGAACGGTGTACTGTCTGAGTCATCCCTCTCCATAAAGGGGGATCAGCTTCAGATGCAGGGAACTATTGCCCCATTAGCCTGACGAGTCTGATATGTAAGGCTATAAAGCAAATAATGATGGACCTGATAAATAAGGATATAAGGAATCTTCAACTCTGGATCCCACCCAATTTAGCTTTGTGAAGAGCAGATTATGCCTGCTTAACCTGGTTGACTTCTTTGAGTCAGTCACCATGAATGAAGGCAAGGGAGTCCATACAGCCTACCTCGATCTGGCCAAGGCCTTTGATACCATTCCCCACTCTGGAATCATAGATAGACTCACTAAACTAGGCATCAGCCCCTATTTCACTAGGTGGCTGGAAAACTGTCTCACAGATAGAACACATAGTGTGAAAGTAGCAGACTTCAAGTCAGACTGCCAACCAGTCATGAGTGGAGTTCCACAGGAACCGGTTCTCAGTCCACTGCTGTTTGCCATCTACTTCTCAGACGTCCAGGCCAACATGAAGGACCTCTGACTGACCAAGTTTGCAGATGATTGCAAGCTGGGAGCCATTATTATCTCTCCAAGTGATGTAGACATCCTACAAAAATGCCTCACCGAGACCAACAATTGGTGTCAAAACCATGGCCTTAAACTCAGTGCCAAAAAATGTGTCATCATCCCCCTTTAGAAAAAACTCGGTTCCCACGAATTACCACATCATTGGCAGTCCATTGAACACTGAAGACATTATAAGAGATCTGGGAAGACAGGTTGATAGCAACTTCTACTTTGACCACCACATAGCCACTGCGGTCAGAAAATCCTTCTGTGTGGCACATCTCATTACTAAGCGTTTTGCATCCAGGAAGAAGGAAGTCATCATCTCTCTATACTCCTCCCGCATAAGACCAATTATCGAGTACAATGCCCCATTTGGCATGTACCTCACCAGACACCTGCAACAACTGGAGAGACCACAAAAGTACTTCACAAGGAGGATACTGGGCCTTAAACACATGTCCTATATGGACAGATACAAACAACTCCAACTATTCTCTTTCTCATATTGCCTACTTAGATGTGATTTATGCTTGACTTACAAAGTCATGCCTGACCCAACCATGTTAGATGTGCTGCATCTAAAAAAATCTCAATCCCTCCACACCACATGCCCCAGAGACCTCAAACTCATTACTTCAATCAACAGAACATGCTGGAGTGACAGGTTCTTAACCCAGAGACTGCCCATGCTCTAGAATAGACTTCCAGTAAACATCAAGCAGAGTACCTCACTGGCACTCTTCAAGAGAAATCTTGATGAGTGATGGGAAATAGAAAATTCACCCCGGTGATCACTTCAGTGGCTTTGCTTGATAGAGGCACTGAAACTAACGTCATGCTGCACAAAGCCAGGACAATCCTATGGGCTAGGCTTGTAAAGGCCCTAGGGCCATTAGCCAAGTACACATCTATGAACCTATGAACTGCCTAGCAAAGGAACTGCACAAGCCGATCGTCAATTACCAAATGCCTCAGAGAAGCATACTCTCCTGTGGCAGTAAAGCTCTGAAGGACTTGGAGCCCAAACTTGTCTTTTAGTCAGCTTAGCTTGAGCTGCCTGACAGTTTGTGTGAAGGGAGGGTGCCCCAAAGCTTTTGAATGTGGCCTTGCTGTTATATCTTTGGCAGGACATAACCAATACAGCTAAGGCTACTGCAGCAGTAATAAAATGATGAAAATCAGTTATTTCTAGCAGTTCCCTGTTGTCCATCCAATAACTTACTCATAGTGTCCTCATAATTTTCAAAAGGTATGCTTCTTTAGCTTTTTCTGCTGAATAAAGTGCCCACCAAATATGATGCTGATTCCTGAATCACAGCACTTCCACTTCCTGTTGCCTCTCATTTCACCTTCCATGTTTGCTCTTATGTTGCCAGCAGAAAGACATTCTCAAGGTCTCTGGTGTTTCTTAACAACTTTCCTTTTTTAAATTGTAAAACTTCCATCTCAACTTTGTCCAATTTTAATCTTGACACATTTGTTGTATCTTTATAAAAAGAAGGCAAAACAGCTGTAACTAACTGAACTTGTAAATCTATAATTTCTTGTTTAACTTCATCATACCAAATTACATTTCTCTTGAATAACACCTGCAACCATCACTGAGTGCAAAGCAGGGAAACCTGCTTGCATTCTTCAAAAATATCCATCTTCTCCACAATAAACTTTGCAGCAGGACATCTATCAAGATGCAAAGCCCTTGTTGTGAGATTTGAAGTAAGACTCTTCTCCAACAGTCTGGTGTCATAATACAGTAATACTTCCTTATTCATCAAATGCTCTCATTTATCAAATTTATCACATTTTCAACAAACAGCCAACTTTGTTTCCTTGCCACACAGCATTCAAGCAAGCAAGCAATAATTGATCCTGAATTACCTGTGATTGAAGCACCCATGATATAGTAGCATTTGGATCCTGAAATATTTCTTTGAAGGCAACAAGCCATGCCACCAGATTGCAATAAAATGTTTTGAGTATTTGTTTGGTTCTTCTTTTATTGTTTTATTTATTTATTTATGCATGTATGTATTTATTTATTTATCCCTATGTGTCAGTTGAAATGCCATGCTTTAAGGAGGTTTCTAATAATGATGAAGTATCTTGCAAAATTTAAATCTTATATCTTATATCCCTGACATAACTATGCATCTGAGAAATATATTAATGTAAAATATAATTTGGATATGTCACCATGTATGGGTAAAGCATTTTGAAATACTTAATTAGTCATATTTATTTGTCATTTAACTGGTTTAGTCCAACTGAGCCAGTGACCCATTTTCAGTGGAGATGCGAGAAGAAAAATATCCAACAAAAATTAAAAAAAATACATGCATTCAGGACTGCACAAGTATAACAGATACAGATTCAAGATTGTATAAATTAAAAAAGTACAAACAATCAAGGCTGTACAAGTAAAAGATTAACAGTTGCTAAAAAGTTTATACAGATTAGCAGTTGCTAAAATGTACCTACACGATAATATAGATGATGAAAGTACCTATGGAAGTAAGATAAAAAGTATATATTCACGGTAGCACTACATGCATAAAAACAATCTAGATAGGCAGCTTAACCTAGAAGTGATGCTATTTAAATACACAAGAAGTACAATGAAGCAAATGAATGCTTCCCATTGGGCTAAAAGAACTTATTCAGTAAGAGTTAAATGGTTAAGAGAGGTGGATGGAAGGGGGGTTAGGTAGGGTCCTGGCACGGACAGGAGCTGGAACTGGCAAGGTGGATTTTCAGTTCTTTATTGAAGCTGTTTGTGTATTTCATATTTCAAATATTTGGTGGAAGTTTGTTCCAGGTGTGGGATACCATGCTTTGCTAAAGTAGTTTGCCTATGTTTTGGGCAGTGCAATGGTGCAGTGGTTTGCACTGTTGTCTCATACCAAGAGGTTCTCCGGTTCAATTCTTGGCTGGCGTGCCTTCTGTGCAGAGTTGGCATGTCCTCCCTGCATTCATGTGGGTGCCATCTAGGTGCTCTGATTTCCTCTCACATTAGAAAGACATGCGTTTGGAGCATTTTTCCCTGGGCCTCCATTGAAAATTGGCTTGTAGAAAGTCAAATCTTTCCAGTAAATAAAAAAATAAATGTGCTTATTAGATTTGTATATGTCAAGAAATAGTTGATCAGAGCTGCAAATCATGTGAATAGGTGTATAGAGGGCTACTAGTGAGGAGATGGAAGGACAGGATGTGGGTTTATTTTGTAAGGAGTGAGTGGTCTGTAGCTGGGATATAAGTAGGACTTGGGGAAATTCATGCCACTGGGGTTGTTTTAGAGCCAGGTGGTGGTGAGATTTGTATGGGAAGTTGCTGGCAAATCTAGCTATTTTGTTATATAGTTTGGCTATTAAGGTGGATTGTAGATGTGTAAATATTGGAGAGGTGTAGAGTAGGCAGGGAAAGAGGAATGTTTGTGTCAGAGCAGGTTTAGAATCTGAGGATAGGAATTTTCTATTTCTATAGAGTAGACCTAATTTTTGATGTGTAGTTTTGGTAAATCATTGAATTTGGAGATTGAATTTTAATTGGTTATCAATTATGGTGCCACACAGCTTAGTGTGTGACTCAGCGTTAATAATTGTGTTATCAAGAGATGAGCTGGTGAAGAAGGTTTTGTGAGAGGAGAGGGATTTAGGAAGGAAAGGAAGGAACTTGTTTTTTGGGGGGTTATGATGAGTTTATTATCACTTAGCCATTTTGTGATGGTGAGAAATGAGTTCTGAGTAACAGAATGAAGGTGAGTGATGTTATCAGAGAGGGAGATAAGAGTTAAATCATCAGCATATAGTATAAAGGAAGAGTTGATGCAGGATGAGTGGAGGTTATATGTAAAGATATTGAAAAGAAGAGGAACTAGATTAGAACCTTGAGGGACTCATGTCTGGATAGGTAAAAATGGGGAGCAGGTGGTCTGCCATCTGACTGACTGTAGCCTGTTAGTAAGATAGCTGGAGAACCAGAGAATAGTAAAGGTGGAGAGGTTGAGATCAGATAGTTTAGTTAGTAGCTCGGAACGAGAAACAGAATCAAAAACTTTTGATAGGTCTAGGAATACACAGGTCACCAGCTGCTTTTTGTTTCTAGCCTCAGTGACAGTATGAGTTAAAGACAGAAGGGCAGTGGAAGTACTATGATTAGGTGTAAAGCCATGTTAGGTGGGGGGTCAGGAGATTTTGCTGAAGTAGGTGTTTAAGAAGCTGATTATTTATTGATTTTTCCAGGATTTTGGAAAGGGGGTAGAGAATGGCAATGGGTCTAAAATTAAAGGATCTGTGGAGGTACCTCCTTTGTGGAGTAGTATGGTGCAGAATGATTTCAAGATGTCAGGGACAGTAGATTCTTGGATAGATCTGTTAACAAGTATTGAGATAGGGTAGGCTATAGAGTCAGCTATGAGTTTAAGAAAGAAGGGAGGTAGGTTATCAGAAGAGGGGGACATGGTTTGAGTTTAAACATGAGAGATTATAAGCAGTGGGGACTGGCTTAAAGGAGAAGGGGGTGGTGATGTTAGTAACAGAAGAGGTAGAGGGAGGATATTTGTTATAGTCAGTGTGGGTTAGTTAATGGATAGATGCAATGACGTAAGAGGTAAGCAGAGTGGCAGTTTCTTGAGATGTCTTGTTTGGAATGGGTTGGGGGTGTGTTTGGGTATAGGTTAGGGGTAGTTGGTCTGCCTGGGTGGAGGATTTTATTAATGGAGTTCCAGAATTTTGGGGTATGAGTGGTGGGTGGATTGTGCCTCATAGTAGATTTTTTCTTATCTTTATTGATTTTTTTGGTTATTTGTATTTTTGCAGTTGTATAGGTGATTTAGTTTTTAGCCATTGTTTCCAAAGGCGATCTCTATTTTTCATAAGGGAGAGAGTGTTTTTTGAGAGCTGGATGCATGATTAGAGTTTATCCTAATATTGCATGGTGCTGCTAGGGTGTTCAGTATTTCAAGGAAGGTATGGTTAAATTCAAGAACTGCAAAATTGAGGTGAAAGTGTCGGAGGTTGGACCGGCTAACTAATGAGAGTCTATTATTAAAGGTTTCAGCATTGAAGCAGGAGAGGTTGCAGAGGTCATGGTATAGTTGGGACCTAGGAGTTGGGAGAGATTGTCTTTGCACATAGAGTGGGAGGTGGTAATGCAGGGAGTTGGGAAAGGTGCCAAGGTTATGCCAAGGTTTTGATCCAGAAATTAGGATCCAGTCCAAGATGACGCTATTATTGTTATTTTTTTATAAATGGGTGGGTGCTGTAATTAGTTGAATGAATCCATGGAGGTTAATGCCAAGATTTGGAGAGTTGGCTGATAGTTTTTTTTAAATCAGTGTTGATATCTCGGAGTGATCAATCTACACTAAAAAAAATCATGCACTAGATCCAGGTAAATACTTTTGAGGAAGTCTTTGCCATGCAGCCAAAACTTTTCTTTTTATTTCAGTTGTTGATTACCACAGTATTCTTGCAACATAGATAAGAATGTATGAGGTTCAGAAACAAAATGTTTGTGTGTTCTGCTTTAGTCCCTCATAGTATTCTGGGGGGGGGGGGGTACTGGGAGAGCTTAGAGTAGCGATACAAGTAGAAATAGCAGGCCCCATCCTTGTGCATTCCAGTACAAGGGAGAATAATAATACAATATATCAGGCTAGGTAGATAGATACTGGGATATCTTACAGATTGCTACCTATGTTTTCTTTCAGGAGCTCTGTTTTTAATCAATGTTTTTGTTGTATTTCTCTTAGATACTGCTGCAGTCCAAACAAGAGCTAACAGGTTATCAAGGACATCTGGGTACTGAATGGTAGTACATTCAGTTTAGAGGGAGAAACTGTAAATAAAAAGAGTAGAGGTGTGAGTTGAGGAAGTAAGAGAAGGAAGTAGGTAAGAGAGAGCAGGGATGAGGGAGAACAGCAAGAGGCAGGTAGTTGGAGGTACTGGGAGTGCTTGGTGTAGCAATACGACTAGAGATAGCAGGCCCTGTAAGTGTGCTCACCACTATAAAGTAGAATAATAGTATAATACATCAGGCTATTGGGATATCTTAGAGATAGCTACTTACATTTTACTTCAGGAGCTCTGTTTTTAATAGATGTTTTAGTTTTCTTTTGGATACTGTTGCATTCCCTGCAGAAGGTAACAGGTCATCAAGGGCATGTGGATACTGAGTAGTAGCTAGCTCAGGTTTAGTGGAGAAATTTTTCTTTCAGGAACTCTGTTTTCAGTTGATGTTTTAATTTTATTTTTCTTGGATACTGTTGCAGCTCCTGCAGGAGCTACCAGGTCATCAAGGGGGTGTGGGTACTGAGTGGTAGTGCGTTCAGTTTAAAGGAAGAAAACTTACTTGGCATGCACACAGATGCAAGAAGGAATGACCGGCCTCTCTAAGGGGTTATTATTCAAAATTATATATCAAAAATATTATTTTAAAATATATATCCTTCAATGTTAAAATACTGTGATATGACTAAGCCATTTCTTCTGGAAGTAGAAAATAGTATGGTATAATAGTTGTGGTCTTGCAAGAGGGAAAATGGGTTCCTATGTACCAGGGATACTTACAAATGCACAAAAATATATGCTCAGATAAGAAAGACAGAAAATCAACTATTAGCCAAATAGCGCAGATGAGAGACATGCTATGAATATTTCTATGGTAGAGACATTTAGGCATACCAAATTGTAAACACCTTCAAGGAATACTCAGGGAATCTTTGTACAAGGAACTGTTGAGGTTCAGGATGCTACTTAATATACAGAACTGAATTATAGACTAGGCAAGGAACAATAGATAGCTGATATGAGTAAGGCATATTTCTCAGAGAAAAAAATGAATGACTGAAAAAAGAATAGAGATTCCTTGGTAATACTGCACTATAAATGTCAAAAAGTAAAGTAAAAGAATTTCAGAGATGTGCTGACACTGACTAAGAATTACAGTTACTAAAAGATATTACAGTGAAATGTTGGCCTGAGCATAAATCACCAGTAAAAATCAGGCCCTTCATATCATTGTTAAAAGGGTATCATCTTTTCAGATTAATGTTCAAGGCAGACAACATAATAACTGACAATCACCTAAGAAGGCATATGCTTAAGAACATATATGATACCCATCAGAGAAAAGTAAAGTACAAGAAAAAGTCAAGAGTGGAGGTGTAGCTGAGGTTGGGTGAAGGAAGCAGTTGCACTAGACATAAGGTGTTAGGTGACTTGATCAAAAGTTGCCAGGTGGCCTTTTTTGTAGTACTAGCATTCAGAAATCAAATCTGATACTGTAACTGCTGTCAGGGCTGAAGTGCTAAAGTACTTAATGAGTGGTATTATGACTGTAGCAAAATGCTTTCTATAGTGTAGATTTATAATTCTAGCAAGCAGTTTGCTACAGTTTAGAAGCATAAGACCTTTATTTATTTTTGGTCATAAAGTTACTAAGTGAGAGCATGTTTTACTTTTTTTAAAGTTGAGGGCACCATATTTTCATCTGCTTAGCACTCTGGACAAAATCAAAAATAATGGGGCCAAATGGCTAAAATTGGGGGAGATCTGAATAACAAGTTGTGTATTAGCATGCATTTTCTTAAGGCTATGAAATCTGAACCAAAGTGTATGCTATTTTTAGGGCTTGAGTAACAAACCTTACTGAGCTTAGATGAGATTGGGGAAACAATCTATTTTACTCATCAACCCTTCCCTTGCACCTAAATGTAATCCTATACATCACATTACTAAAAAAAAAAACTTTCCCTAACAATATCACTATCAAGACAACACAACACTTAGCCTCAGTTTTACAGCTCTGATTTACTGATACAGGACTTTTAAATAAGAGAAAATACTCAATATTTTGTGATTCAGACTTATGAGCCATTCAGTCTTTTGTGATGCTCTCTTTTTGTTCTACCATTTGTTCATAGTTCATAGTTCATAATTCATGAACTATGAACTATGAACATAATGACAATTTTTAAATGTTTGCATTTACAGTAGTGAATGCAGCCTAGCATTCACTTTTGTGGACTCATTGTTTTGAATGGAGATGTCACTATAGTAGGGATCAGCAAATTTACCCTTTCCCTCACTGTAGTGTGATCTTGGAGTTTGTATATGTAAGTAGCAGGGGGTGTAGGGGTGCCCCCTTGCAAAACATTTGTAGGACATAACCGGAAGTCTATGAAGGTTTGGTAAAGTCATCATTGCTGATTGTCGACTTTCTTAAATTACCACTTTTGGAGTTGTGATCAGTTGTAATTTGGATTTTATGACTTTTAAATTCGGGTAAGTAATCACTCACACAAGTGTGTTGTGAGATGTTGATGGTAAACTGTATATATGTGCCTGTTGCAAAATATTTCATGTGTTAAAGATTGCATTTATTACTCTAAAAAGATTTCATATTCTTTTGGGGGGGTCTATATTAGAACATCAAAGTTTCAGAACTTCAAATGTTCTAATATCGACACCTAACAAGCGAAAGCTGAAAATAGTGAAGTTTTAGATAACCAAATTCTTTCCTAGGGAAAGAATTTGGTTGTCTGTTCCTGTCACCTTACTATTTTCAGTTCTGCGGTGGAAAGTTACGGTTGGGTTCAGGTATGTGTGCAATTGTGTGGACGTGATGGCTAGGGTGGGGTAGATGAGTTAGGGTTAGGCTGCGCATCAGGTAAGTGTGCGAATGTGTGGACGTGAGGGTTAGGGTGGGATAGGTGAGTTAGGGTTAGTGCGCGGGTGAGGTGTGTGTGCGATAGTGATGAAACTTAGGGTTAGGGTTTGGGTTAAGGTAAGTGGGTAGATAGTGGTGTATGTACAGTTTAGTGTAGGTTTAGAAGTAAGATTTTAGGTGTATGTGTGTGGATTGCTGTTTGTTTGGTGTGTTTGTGTTGTGTGTATGTGTTTTGGAACAGCAAATTTTTTCCCTAGGAAAAAAATTTGATGTTCTAAATTTTCGGTCTTATCAGTTTTCGGTTACTAGGTGTCGATATTAGAACATTCGAAGTCCTGAAACTTCAATGTTCTAATATAGACCCTTCTTTGGGTGATGTGCAGAGCTGTAGTAACTACAGAGGGATTAAACTGATCAGTCACAGCATGAAGTTATGGGAAAGAGTAGTGGAAGCTAGGTTAAGAAGGAAGGCAATGATTAGTGATCAGCAGTATGGTTTCATGCCAGGAAAGAGCACTACAGATGCGATGTTTCCTCTGAGAGTGTTGATGGAGAAGTACAGAGAAGGTCAGAAGGAGTTGCATTGTGTCTTTGTGGAGTTAGAGAAAGCATATGACAGGGTGCCTAGAGAGGAGTTGTGGTATTGTATGAGGAAGTCGGGAGTGTCAGAGAAGTATGTAAGAGTGGTACAGGATATGTACGAGGGTAGTGTGACAGCAGTGAGGTCTGTGGTGGGAGTGATGGATGCGTTTAAGATGGAGGTGGGATTACATCAAGTATCAGCTCTGAGCCCTGTCTTATTTGCAATGGTGATGGACAGGTTGACAGATAAGATCAGACAGGAGTCCCCGTGGACTATGATGTTTGCAGATGACATTGTGATCTGTAGTGAGAGTAGGGAACAGGTGGATGAGACACTGGAGAGGTGGAGATATGCTCTAGAGAGAACAGGAATGAAGGCCAGCAGGACTAAGACAGAATATATATGTGTGAATGAGAGGGAGGATAGAGGAATGGTGAGGATGCAGGGAGTAGAGGTGGCAAATGTGGATGAGTTTAAGTACTTGGGATCAACAGTTCAGAGTAATGGTGAGTGTGGAAGAGAGGAGAAGAAGAGAGTACAAGCAGGATGGAGTGGGTGGAGAAGATTCTCAGGAGTGATTTGTGACTGACAAGTACCAGTATGAGTGAAAGGGAAGGTCTACAAGAGGGTAGTGAGACCAGCTATGTTATATGGGTTGGAGACAGTGGCATTGACAAAAATGCAGGAGTCAGAGCTTGATGTGGCAGAGTTGAAGATGTTAAGATTTGCACTGGGTGTGATGAGAATGGACAGGATTAGGAATCAGTATATTAGAGGGTCAGCCCAGGTTGGAGGGTTTGGAGACAAAGCCAGAGAGGTAAGATTACGTTGGTTTGGACATGTGCTGAGGAGGGATGCAGAGTATATTGGGAAAAAGATGCTAAGGAAAAGAGGAAGGCCTAAGATAAGGTTTATGGATGTAGTGAGAGAGGACATGCAGGTGGTTGGTGTAACAGAGCATGATGCAAAGGACAGGAAGAAATGGAAACAGTTGAACCGCTGTGGCAACCCCTAACGGGAACAGCTGAAAGAAGAAGAAGAAGATTTCATATTCTTACCTAAATTATAAAACACTATAGCAGGCTGACACACTGGCTGTTCATTATATGTAACCTGCATCCCATGGAGAGGAATGAAATAAAAACAAATATGTTTTACACTGTAACATTTTTGGTTGAGACATGTGGGATATTCACTTTTACATTTTATTATTTATTATTTATTTGACATTTGTTAACTGGGTTAGACTAGCTGAGCCAGGAGCCCATTTTCAGTGGAGATCTGAGGAGAAAAGCTCTGAAGCAACAAATACAGTCATCAAAAATATTTGACAAATACACAATGGTCATAAATATAGAGTAATATACAAGATGTTGTTCAGACAGAGTTAAGATAAAAATTCACAAGACATGAAAAACAATATTAGTGTCAATTATTTCAATGAGTAAATAAGGTAAATTCAGTAGTTAGGCTAATAAAAAGCAGCAGTAGAGAAGACATAAAAAGGAGAATACCTTTAATTAGAGGAAGAGGGAGCCATAGTGGAAACATATTTAAGCAAGAGAAAGACAAGAACAGAGATTACATTTTAGTAGCTTACTTGGTGTGGAAGGCTATAATTGTCAAGTGGGGGCTTGACAGGGACAGGACCAGTTATTAAGTAGATAGAGTTTTAATTCTTTTTTGAATGGGTGCTTTTGGGATATAGCCCTTATACTGAGTGGGAGGGTGTTCCAGATGTGAGCTACCGAGTACTTGCATATGGACTTTCCAATGTTCTTTTTGGGCATGTAAATATTAAGAGGGTGCTTGTCACTAGTATGAAGATGTTGAAGGGGGAGCAGTAAGCTAGTAATTTGGAGAGGGAAGGGCAGGAGGAGGGATTATAGAGAATGGAGTGGGAGATATGTAGTTCCAGAAGCAGCAGCTGATGTGAGAATTCAGACCATTAAATTGTTTTAAGAGCATGGCAGTGATGACATTTATGAGGAAGATTTGTGGCAAATCTAGCAACTTTATTGTATATTTGCTTGAGTTTGGATAGAAGAGTAGCTTGAATATTAGTTAGGAGGGAGGCAGCGTACAGTAGACAAGGTAGAAGAAGAGACTGAGCCAAATAGAGTCTGGAGGAGGAAGTAAGGAATTTTTGATTTCTAAAGAGAAGTCCAAGTTTCTGGTGTTTTTTTATGTAATGCTGGATATGTAGTTCATTCTTTAGTTTGTCATCTATAATGGTACCTAGTAATTTGGTACTAGGTTAGGCTTTAATGATAGTATTACTGAGGGAGGTGATAGTAAAGGTGGGTTTTACTTTAGCCAGTGGTCTAGGAAAGAACAGAAGTTTTGTTTTATTTAGATTTAGAACAAGTTGGTTGTCAGACAGCCAAGATTCAATGGAGGAGAAGGTGTCCTGAGTGAGTGCTAACATATTAGAAATAGTATAGGCAGTGGTGATAAGTGTAAAGTCATCCAGATATTGCAGTAGCGTAGAGGTTTTACAGGCAAAGTGTAGTTTATTGGTGAAAATGTTGAACAAGAGAGGGCCCAGAATTGATCCTTGAGGAACCCCAGTGTTGACAGGAAGGAAGGGAGAGGTAGCTGGAAAACCATTGTATGGAGAATCTGGAAAGATTAAGGTCAGAGATTTTAGATAAAAGTTTGGAGTGACTGATGGTATCAAAGGCCTTAGAGAGTCAAGAAAAAGCCGGGAGATTAGCACGTTATTGCCAAGGGCCTCTTCTACAGATTGAGTGAATGAAAGAAGTGCAGTTGATGTGCTGTGGTGGGTCCTGAAGCTATGAAAGCTGGTTATTGTCAAGCAGGTGTTTTATTATTAATTGGGTGTGTACGCACTTTTTCGAGAAATTTGGAGATGGGAGACAGGATGGCTATGGGGCAGTAATTAGAAGGGTCAGTGGAGTTTCCACCCTTATGTAGTGGAATTGTAAAGAAAGATTTCCATAAATCAGGGACACAAGTTTCAATAATGAATTTATTTATCAGTATTGAGATGGGGTAGTCAATGGATTCTGCAGCTACTTTGAGAAAGTAGGAAGGTAATTTATCAGTAGAGGATGAGGAACGTTTGAGTTTTGTCAAGAGAGATTTGATGTAGTAGGTAGGAACTGGTTTAAAAGAGAAGGTATTGGGAGGTATCTTATTAGGGGAGGATCGAAGGGAAGATTAGTGTTGGTATTTTGAGTAAATTTTTGGATTGTTTCTATGAAATGCTTGTTTAAGAGGGTGACCGTTTCTGTGGCATATTTATGTGGAAAGGGATTGGGATTTGTAGGGTTACCAGGGTAAAGGAGATTGTTAATTGAGGTCCAGAATTTTTTAACATTTTTTTGTGAGTTAGACTGGGAGGGGCAGACTTTTTTTTTAACAAGTGTCTTTGCTAGGTTTCTTAGCTCTTTGTATTTTTGGAAAAGGGGAGGGGATTTGTTATTGACCCAAGCTTTCCAGGTGCTGCTTCTTTTATGCATTACAGAACACGTATGTTTAGTGAGCCAAGGGCAATGGTTAGATTTTATTCTTATTTTTCTGACAGCTGCTAATGAATTGAGTAAATACAAAAATATGTGACTGAATTAATTAACTGCATTACTGAGAGGGAGGTGATGGAAGAAGGTCCAGTTAATGCTGGATAGCTTAAACTTAAAGGTATCAAGGGTGAAATTGGACAGTTTGTGACAATCCCTATAGAGGTACATAAAAACAAATAAAAATGCTACATTACCAAAGGTAGTCTCAACAAGTAAAGAAAATGCAGGAACAAAGATGAGATGTACCACCAAGGCTGTTGTGAGACAAACATGTCACATTAAAAAACAAATTCTTTAATACGAACAATACAAAGTTGCATAAAACAAAGTACTAGGGTGGATAAGCGCTTTTGGTAAAAACCTTCTTCAGATCATCACCCAATAACCTGCAAGTTTTCTTATAAAAGGAGTAATAACCAATCATCAAGAATCAGGAACAAGCTGGACCAATGAGCTTCTCAAACTGAATCACCCATTTAGCAAATCAAGGTGACCAATGAGACACTATCAGAAGCTATTTCTTCCAATAAGGAGCATGCCAGTCTCAAATTAATTCAGAATCACAGTAGAACCAATCAACAACAAACATCCTGATTGGAAGAAATAGCTTCTGCAAGGTTCATAGGTATGTACTAGGCTAATGGCTCTGGAGCCGTTACAAGCCTAGCCCATAAGATTACACTGGCATCATGCCAACTGACCTTAGTTCCCACTGGAGTGATCCCTGGGGTAAATTTTCTATTTCCTATTCACTTATCAAGATTTCTCTTGAAGAGAGCCAGTAAGGTGCTATGTTTGACATGTATGGGAAGTCTATTCCATAGCATGGGCAGTCTCTGGGTTATGAACCTGTCCCTCCAGCAGGTTTTGTTGATTGTGGTAATGAGGTTGAGGTCTCTGGAGTGTGTGGTGTGGATGGATTGGGATTTCTTTAGCTGTAGCATTTCTAACACATCTGGGTCAGACATGGCTTTGTAAGTCAAGCAGAGATCGCCTCTAAGTAGGAAATATGAGACAGAGAATAGTTGGAGTTTTCTGAGTTTGTCCATATAGGACAAATTTTTAAGACCTAGGATCATCTTTGTGAAGTACTTTTGTGGCCTCTCCAGTTGTTGCAGGTGTTTAGTGAGGTACATGCCAAATGAGGCATTGTATGCAATGATTGGCCTAATGAGGGAAGAGTAGAGGGAGACAATGACCTCTTTCTTACCAGATGCAAAACACTTAGTAATGAGATGTGCCACATAGAAGAACTTTCTGACCACAGTGGTAATGTCATGGTCAAAAGAGAAGTTGCAGTGAACCTGTGTTCCCAGATCTCTTATAACGCCTTCTGTGTTCAGTGGACTACCATCAATGTGGTAATTCATGGGAACCACATTTTCCCAAAGAGGATGACAACACACTTTTTGGCATTGAGCTTAAGGCCATGGTTCTGACAACAGTCGTTGGTCTCAGTCAGGCCTTTCTGTAGAATGTCAATATCACTTGGGGAGTTAATAATAGCTCCCAACTTGCAATGGGCTGGGAACTTTATAAACCAGAGTCCCTTTGTGTTGGCTTAGACTTCAGAAAAGTAGATACCAAACAGGAGAGGACCCAAGATCGAACCCTGTGGGACTCCACTCGTGAATGATTGGCAGTCTGACTTGGAGTTACTTACTTTCACACTGTGGGTTCTATCAGTTTGCCAGTTTGCAACCCACCTAGTGATATAGGGGTTGATGTCTAGTTTAGTGGGTTTTTCTATGATTCCTAAGTGGGGATAGTCTCTCATTGGTCATCTTGATATGCTAAATGGATGATTCAGTTTGAGAAGCCTGTTCCTGATTCTTGATGATTGGCAATAACTCATTTTATAAGAAAACTTGTTGGTTAATGGGTGAGGATCTGAAGAAGGTTTTTACCAAAAGTGCTTATCCACCCTAGTACTTTGTTTTATGCTACTTTTTATTGTTCATATTAAAGAATTTGCTTTTTTTAATGTGACATGTTTGTCTAATGACAACCTTGATGGTACGTCTTTGTTCCTGCATCCCTATAGAGGTGGTCTTTAAGTGGATGCTGGGAGATTCTGTGGATGTAGGTAGGGGGATGGTCACTCAGGGAGTAAGAAAGTGTACTGGGATTATGACAAAAGTTGGGATTTGAGGTATGGATCAAGTCTAGGGTGGGTCCAGTAGAGGAATGTTTGACAGTTCTAGTGCAGGAGGCGATAAATTGGTGGAAGCCATGAAGCGTGATACTTAGAATAGGAGATGAATTGGCAAGATTAGTCCAGTTTATATTAATGTCGTCAAAGATCATAGTTTCATATGGAACATATTCAGTGAGCCATGAATGGATGTTCTCTGGGATAGGAATATTGTTACCTGGAGGGATATAGATTGAGGCTATGGCAACATTTTTTTGTGGAAGTTAATGTGGCAGTTTGCAATAAGAATTTCAGCAGAGTCAAAGCTGGCAATATAAATTGATAGTGGGGAGAGATTAAGTCGGTCAGAGTAGAGGATGGCAACACCTCCATCCCACTTTTTGATTCTGTCTGAGTGAAGGATATTATAACCTGTGGTATGATTTCAGAGTTAGAAATATGGGGGTTTAACCAGGATTCTGACAGAGTTAAGGTTTGATGGGTAAGGTTAGCAATCAAGGCATGAAGCTATGAAACTTTATCCATGAGGCTTTGAATATTTAGAGAGTAGATTTTTACTGTTTTGGGAGAATGATATGGAGAGGAGATAGAGTGTGGGGTGATGATATCAGAGGTGAGAGGTGTATGAATGTGAATGTGAGGGACAGAGGCAAGTGGACCTGGGTGGGGATGGATGTCCTCACCCAACAAAAGTGTGTCCAAAAAAGTAATTATGTGTGAAAAGATGTCAAGGTTAGCTGACCTTTTTGACTTTGGGAAAGAGAAGAGTGGGGTATTTGGAAAGAACTTGGTCTTATAGTGGAGTGATGGTGAGAAATGAAAGAGAGATGTGATTTGTTATGAGTATGGGATGCTGTCAGTAATGTGGGAATAGGGGAGAGTGGGTGTTGGTGTATGACTGCGTGCTGTGTGGTATGAGGTAGATAGTGAAAGGAAGAAGAGAAGACTAGTAAAGAGACAAATACTTAGCATGGTGAGAAGATGGGTGATGAATACAGATGTAGAGAGTAGTGCCGATGTGGTAGACAGGAGTAATTCGCAATAATGGTAATAGTGAGACGTAAAGGTCCTTAGATATACTAAGTGTGTGTATGATAAGGTAATGAGTAGAGTTTACAGGAAGGAAATGTTGAGTAGGTGAGTATACAAGGGAAGTAAAAGTTGATTAATTGAGAGTAGAGGATGAGAGATTGTAGGGGTGGGGAAAATGGGGGAGTGATGTAAAAATTGATTAAGATAAGTGATTGGTTGAGGGGATGGGAAGAGGTGTGGTTAGAGAGAGTAAAGTTAAACATATGGGGGGGTGGGAATGGGGGTATGGTAGAGGAGGAGAGTGAGCTTGAGCAGACCTAGGGTGAACTGAATGGGGTGGCCCGACATGAGGAGGCACAGAACTGAGAGAGAAAAAGAAAAACAATCAGGCAGCCAGAGGTTTAACAGGTAAGCAGTATAGTTCTCAGTAGTAGGTTTATGACCTGTTGTTTGCAAAATGTATTTGCAGGGTGTCAGGCCCGCATAGAACTGTACTAAAAACACCCTTTTCTTTGTTGCTAGTTTGTATTCAGCTATTATTTTTATGTTGCTTTCTTATCAGCCCACATTTTATAAGAAGATTCAGCTAGACAAGCCTTTTTTAATTGCTAGGACAGCTAGGTGTCTGTACATTACCATTCCATATACAATGCTGCCATCTAGCAGCCAAAATGGGAAACCTTAGTTGAGAATATGAGAAAGGAAAACAAAAAAAATTAGGGGAAAAAAAAAGTAAAATGAAACGTTCTTACGGTAGTCGTTGTGAGTGTGCTGGCCACATGTACAATAAAGATAATAAACAGTTGGAAGGTCAGTAGGCTGACACCTACATTATTTTTTAAAAAGAGGGATACTTGTCCCAGTTTTGTGGGTTCTGAAGCTTTCCGGGGTTTCCAAGTTGACGTGGTCCGAGACAGCAGAATATCCAACTGGAGGAAGGGGATACGCACTCACAGTACAAACTGAAAAAAGAAAATATGGTAAGCAAAGCAAGGTTTACAGAGAGAGCTAAAGATAAATATTACAGGCAGGAAATACAATAGGGTAACATAAACTGGGGCAACTTATATGAGAAACTAGTCAGAAAAACAGCGCAAATTGTTTGAAATAAGTAGAGGGTAGATGCATAAATCTCAGTGCAGTAGAGTTACAGTAAACCACAGTAGGTCAACAGGCAGTAATAGGAAGGAGTAAATACTTTAGCAACTAGTAGAGAGGTGTTAGGTATAAATAAGAAGAAGACATGAGAGGAGTTGCAATATTATACATGTTATACACACACACACACACACACACACACACACACACACACACACACACACACACACACACACACACACACACACACACACACACACACACACACACACACACACACACACACACACACACACACACACACACGCACGCACATATAGCTAGATAGATAGATAGATAGATAGATAGATAGATAGATAGATAGATAGATAGATGTGTGTGTGTGTGTGTGTGTGTGTGTACATGTATACATAACTGACCATGGCCCATAAAATTATCTATAACTCTGAAACCTGCCCTGCCATAAATTCTATACTCTAAACATATGTACCTAATCAAGCTCTATGCTCTGAAAACAAGCAACTTGTAACTTTATATAAACCAAACCAAAGTCCCAGACAATGTTTATACTCTTATTCAGTAACTAAATTATGGAATGCATTACCCAATGACATTAGAACTTGCTTAAACCTCAAAAAGTTCAAATTCAAATTAAAAGAACACCTAATGAAGTCAAGTCTCTGTCCTGTTCAAAAATAACTTAAATTCCTCTGACTCTTTACTTAACTCCACCCATCTGCGTTCTTTCCCTTCCTTCCTTGATACCCCCCATGCAGGTTCATTTACCTTAGTTACCTCTTCCCCCACTACTTTTCTCTTCCTCTCACTCCAGTTATCTCTACTTAATCACCTCTCACTGAATATCACCTCACTCACTCCTTCTTTCATTACCTCCATTGAGTACCACCAATCCCATAACAACACTTCTGCTTATCTTTATCTACCCTCTTTGTCAACTGTTTCACTTGCCCCTGCTAATGCTTCCTACAAATGCTAACCTCTGAAATTACAGCCAGCTCATGGCTCTACCACTAAAAAAAAATGTCTGTAGGCAGATATAATAATTATTAGATTCTACAAAATGCAGCCATATTAACTAAGCATTCTAAACTTTCTTAAAAAAATGCTATGTACATGGATCCTATGACTTCCAGTATATGTTTATTTTGTATTTTTTCTCTGTTTTTTTCATTTGTGAATACTGTTTACTCATTATTGTAAAAATCATTTTTTTTTGTTTTTGTCTTCATATTTGCAGCTTTTCTCTCCAGGCCTCCGCTGAAAATGGGTTTTCTACCAAGTCAGTCTTTCCCGATAACCAAATGTCAAATAAATAAATAAATAAATAAATATGGAAAATGTATGTGACTTTGACTGTGCTATCAGTTTATCAGCAGATATGGCACTTAGGAATATCTTTGCAGCAATTTGCTTGATCATAGGTCTTACTTGACAATTATTGTAATATAAAGGGGATTAGCATGAGGTCAAAACTAGCTAGTTCCTCACAGATAGGCTACTTATGAGAAAATCCTTAAAGTGAGAAACAGAAATTAAGGGTCCATTTGGAGGTAACCTGTATAGCATCCATAGGAAATAAGTACTTTTAGAGTTAGACTTTTGGCATGGGAAAGGACTGAACTTTGGACTTTCATTTTGTTTAAAAAGACATCTTGCAAGTCATGATGGCAGTGTGGACTGAGCAGTGTCACCAATGAACTATTTGATTTATTTTGAAACTGTGATACTTCTCAACTGTCTAGATTTTCACAGGATGTCCAGATTTTTGCCTAATATTTTTGATCTATTCCTCATAAAATTTGTGGTTTTCTGGCAAATCACTGGTATGATCTGAGAACTGAAGTCACTAAATAATGACACACATTTCAGTTTCAGACTTCAAATCTTCAGAAAATATATGCCAACACAAACACTATTATTCTAGCAACTTTCTAAGTTTATAAGAACAATATTTAAAATCTGTCCTTATTTTTTGGGCTTTTGTCCCCCCATTTTGTCATGCTTTGTCCAGAATTCTTGCATTAAGAGGTGAGAGGTATAGAAACTGCACAGGCAAATGAGCTAATATTATCAAGCATTACTGAATAAGCCTATGTTTTTTTTAAATGTCCAGCCTTCAGCGTCTTTTTGGAACTATACTTCTGCAGCAGTGTAAAGTACATTTCAGCTACACATTCTTTGTAGTACTCTGACAGTTGTGATCCAGGAATGGATAAGTGTCTGCAACAATGCAGGAAATTCTGAGGAAGATCATGGAATTTCAGCTAAAGATTAACTAGAAGCTGATGAAGCCACATCAACAGTTGAATATGCTGGATCAACATAGCTACCAAACCTGGGAATGTGCTACTTCTGGAGAAACAAACCAGAGAGGATGATGGGTAAAGTTATTTAAAGATTTTTTTCATTGCTATTCATAACAGAGAACTGCCAATGAGTAGTGTGGGCAAGAATCCTACCACCCTAGCTGAGAGAAGAGACGTTGAACACATGCATGCACACGGACTATTATAAACATAGAAAAGAACTGTTAGGCAGCACTGTTTACAAACCCTAAGGTGCAAGCTGTATTTTATAACTAAATGTTTAATGCAGATAAACTAGTAAGGACATTTGCATGTCTAAAGCATATTTTAATTGTCTGACCTGAACATAATAGCAACAGTAAAGTGAAAATTCTAGAAATGTTAGCAGCATACATTAACATTAAGTCTAGTAGTATAAGAAGGTGATTACTAAAACTGATTCCAAAAATCTGATAAGCTAGGGACTGCTCTCAGGAATGCAAATTAAATAGATTACTTAATCAAACATCTTAGTGCCTCAGTGTCTATTTGCATTAAATTACTTTTTTTGCACTTTAACAGTGTGACACAACTTGCCTTAGATGGCTTTTACATTATGTAGTTTATGTGTATATCACTTGTTAGAAAACTTTTACTTCAAGGTATTTCAGGCTGATTGTCCATCATGGGTGTAAGGGACTAGCAAGATGATGAACTTTTATTGCCACAGACGGTCTAAAAGCAATACAATCAGCACTGGACTTGTTAATGGAGCTTATCAAATCCACAAGATGATTTGTATTTTGCATGAATCAAAGTTGTCCACAATCAAGGAAGTCCTGGCAGAGCAGCAGGAGCGAAAAGGTGCTTCCCACTGGTAGTCAGATCAAGTATACAATTGAATTATCTATACTCAATGGCTCAAGCTCAGACTGGATGACCTGCAAAATAGAGCTGGTGCAACAACTCAGGAATTATTGGGTTACCTGAATGGATGGAGAGCATGGGCTCAGTGTCCTTTATTAAAAAAAGAACAATGATGGAACTGTTGATAGACACTACAAAATTGCTCATTGTTGAAACAGCACACCATATAAACCTTAAAATAGACATGCCGACTCTTCTAGGCAATTTATTAAATGCTCTTATTACAATAATCATAGAAGGATGTTTAGTGTAGCTAGAGAGGGCACACTAATTTAATACCAACAGGTCACAAGGTAAAAATGATTCCTGTGTAGAGTGTGACTGTCATCTGAAATAAAAACAAGTGGCCCCCATTTTGAGATGGCTATAAAGTACAGCTAAAATTCCCTGCAAAAAGCTCATCTAAGTTAATGTTTTCACTCTGCAAGAAGAGAAACATTACCTACAGATCGTTCCTAGGATGAGATGGTTTTACGGAGAAATCACCCAGATCAATGGTCAGGTTCTATAAAGTTGTAAAATGAAAGATCATTCATCTTCCTCCTGTCCCAAGAAACTGCAGCAGAAAAAAAGAAGAGACGAGGAGAGGGTAGAAGGTAAAGCATGAAGATCCAGCCTAAGAAAGAAAGAAGTTAGAGGTCATCTCCTGGGTGAAGGCTACAACAGACTCTAACACTTAGCCCATATCAATGCTAATGAAATGCGATGTACACAGCAGTGGATGGTGGGGTCTATATTAGAACACTGAATGTTCAAAATTTCGAGTGTTCTAATATCGAACCCTATGAATCGAAAATTTAAAACATCGAACATTCAGAACAGCAAATTTTTTCCTAGGGAAAAAATTTGCTGTTCCAAAACACATACACACAACACAAGCACACCAAACAAACAGCAATCCACACATATACACCTAAACTCTTACACCTAACCCTACTCTAAACTATACATCCACCACTAACTATCCACTTACCTTAACCCAAACCTTAACCCTAAGGTCTGTCACTATCGCACAGTCACCACACCAGTGCCCTAACCCTAACTCACCTACCCCACCCTAACCCTCACATCAACACAATCGCACACTTACCTGAACCCGACCCATAACTTTCCACCACAGCTCTGAAAATACCGAAGCTACAGAAACGGACATCCGGATTCTTTCCCTAGGAAAAAATTCAGTTCTCTGTTTCTTCGATATTTTCAGCGTTCGCTGAAAATGGGTCGATAGTAGAACACTCAAAATTTTGAACGTTCTGTGTTCTAATATAGACCCTGATGGTGCTCTCTACTCTGAATATTTTGGGTGAGGACGTATGTGTTCTGGAGCAGCCATGGGGAGATCAAGCAGAGGCTGATACCTACAAAAATAAAAAAATGACTCCATGCTAGTGACACCAGTGACTTTAGTGATTTAATGTACAATTAAAATTTGATTCTATGTGATTGTTACATTACTACAATTTTTGTACCAAGGAGACCTGTAAAGGGTTCATACATGCATACATAGATGGGTTTGGATAGTAGGTTATAGTCACTGTATTTAAAATTATTTCAGTAAATTAGTTGTTAATATTGTCTGTAAATTTATAGTCATCAGAGCAGCAAGTACTATATTATGCATAAGTATTAAGGAATTCTGTAAGTCTGTCAGGTAACATTAATACCTGATATATTCTGTATTATATGTTTTTTATGTAATTACATGTGGAGCTTTTCTCCCCGGGCCCCAACTGAAAATGGGCTCATCTCTGGCCCAGTGGACTTTCCCGGTAAACAAATGCAATAAATACATAACTAAATAATAGAAATGGTTAATATATGCAAGGGAAACCATCAATGCGGTGGTGTGTAGAGAATAATCTCTCACATCTCGTCTCAAAGTTGTGTTAGTGTTTTTGCTCTGTAATAGTTAGAACACATTACACAGTGCTTGATTCCACTCATATAGCTATTTGTTGTTTTATTGGGTTTGAACATTAACTGTTTATAATAACTTGCATCATTTCCTACAAGCCTTTCAATAGTACAAGCTATGTGAAATTTACAGTGTAAGCACCAGACTTCTTATAATATTTTATTTATCACATGAAATGTAAAGAGATCTCAGCTATTAAAGCAGGTGCCATAATTGACCATTTGAATTTACTCTAGGTGCAGGTTATATTTTTAAAAGAAACATAAATAAAAAAAGGCAAATATAGGCACAACTTTGTCAAATCCGGAAAGGTCAAACAAGTTTTATCCTGTGCAAGATCTTCTAAGTGAGGGGTTGCCATTTTAATCTATCAAGACCAGAGATGAACTATAGCTCACACATTTATAAAGGATTAGGGCCACTCAGTTGTTTCTGTTTTAGCCAATATTTATGACACAAATTAGGATGACTGTGTTTGAATGTATAGCTTTTTAGGGAAGATTAAATATGTTATTAGCCCAACCTGGAAAGTTTTTATCAGAGTGGTGGTCTCCTTTGTGATGAGACCCCTTTTTAGATATGATTTGCAGAATTACTTGCTGCATCCCCAAATCTGCTATGGCATCAGAATGGAAGCATTTGAAATGAAGGGACCTGCTAGACTGAGTCTGGAAATATGGAGACTGAATGGCCAAAAGAACGGACTTACATATATTTAGTCAAAGATGCAATTTCTAGGAATATTCCCTTTTCTTTCAGGTATGGCAATCTCAGAGTTGGTATATAATAAGCTTTGGGGGATGCAGGGGTGGCTTGCCCCCTCCAAAAGAAGTTTAAAAGAGAAGACAACATTTTAACATTCATTCCTTTCTAGGTTTTCAGTCTCTTTTTTCATCTCTTTGTGACTTGGAATTTTGAGTACTGACATTTCATTAGGGAGCCCCATAGAATCCATTATAGAAGACAGACAATTGGTGGCTGAACATAGAACCCTAAATCTGTCTACATTTGACTATACGTACCATGCAATGGCTATGCTCAGCAGATTACATTTGTTGGTTCTTGAATAAATGGCTATTGTCCCTAGTCTTCTCAGGCATGATACATCCACCTACCCTTCTGTGTATTTCTGTGATACACTACAAAATCACATTATGGGCTTTCATAACAGTGTAAGTAAGATCTTTTATTGCTATATTGCAAGGAGTTAAGAAACAAGCTATCTCAGAGGATAATGTCTTTTTTTGGGAAACTCATTCCCACAAAGCTCAAATATCTTTGCCGCATGGAAGGATTTTAAACAAAAATGCAGACAGTATACAAGAGAGATTTAGGTACATTGCTAGGTAGTGATAGATTCCAAAGTAGACACTTTAACCATAGAACACTGAATACTGGAGTCTCATTTCAAAAAGAAAAAATGCCTAGATCAAGAAACCCTGTGAAGAATTAAAGATATGAAGCAATACAGAAAGCAACAGCTAAAACATTTGCAATATTTACAGTTACATGAAAAATGGAAAAAGATACAAATTATGTCTTTGAGCTTTAGACAGAAGTTCTGATAAACTTTTAGCATGGAAATGCAAGTAGCATAAATAAACTCCCATATTCCTGTTTGTACCATCCAGACTGACCTTTAGAGGATTATTTTTATTTTATTTATTTTACATTTGCTTACCGGGAAAGTCCGACTAGAGTGAGGACCATTTTCAGTGGAGGCCCGGGGAGAAAAGCTCCACAACAACACAATTACAACAATAAAACAATTCAGTACAGAGATATGTTTACAATCAAAGAGATATATCATACAGTAGTTTGTTCTAAGCAAGCTTAGCTTATACATAGTAGTCCCTGGATGTCAGCATTGGTAGGACAAAACACACATTGAGTGATGCAATTAAAAAATGAGCCATTAAGGAAACATGCCACCAGATAAAAATAATTTGCAAGATAGTAGGCCCTGTATGGGAGCTTTTGACTACTGTATATTAGAGATGGTCAATAGTGAAGAGAGGAGGGTAGCAAGATTAGGAGGAGAGCAGGAAAGCATTTATGTGATGCAATGACAGAGCCATGACTGCAGGAGGTGTGACTTAAAGCGACTTTTTGAAAAGTGAGATAGATGGTGCTAAGGAGATATTTTGGGGTAGGCTATTCCATTCCCTAGCAATGGTGTGAGAGAAAAGAGCTTTCCCTGCAGTATTATTGGCTTTGGATATACAAAGCAGGGTTTTGTTGGATGAGCATAGAGGACGGTTTGCTGAATATTGGCTTAGTAGTTGATTTAGGGCTGAAGTTTTGTGGGGGCTCCTTATTATGTTCAAGGTGAGCACTAGTTGATGGTAATTAATTAGCTGAGGGAGTTTTAACCACTTTAGTTCCTTTAGGGTAAGACAGTGATGACTTCTAAAAGTGGAGTTATTGGCGAATTTTGCAATTTTATTGTAACATGATTCTAGTTTGTCTAAGTCTGTTTTCAGATATGAATTAGGATTGGTGATGTATACATTGGGGTAGACAAGAGGTGGGTTTGGGCTAGGGAGATTTGTGCTTGGTCTGATAGGAACTTTTTGTGTTTTTATAAGGTTCCTAATTTTTTATGTACCTTTTTAATGGTTTGTGAGATATGGACATCAAAGTGAAGATCCTTATCTATTTCAACGCCAAGGAGCTTAGTATGGGGAGAGAGGGAGATTGTGGTGCTGTTTTTGGAGGTGATAGTGAAGGAAGGAGGTGTGGTTTTGGATTTATTGGGGGTAAAAAGAAATAATTTGGTTTGTTGGTGTTTAGAATAAATTGGATATCAGTAATCCCTTGTTCCACGGAGCAGAAGGATTCTTGGGTAAGCTTTTGAAGAGTGGTTATGGATGGGGCTGAGCAGATTAATGTGGAGTCATCTGCGTACTGTATAAGTGATGCATGCAAGGTGGAGGTATGCAGTTTGTTAGTGAAAATGGTGAATAGTAGAGGACCTTGTATTGATCCTTGAGGAACACCTATAGTAGTTGGTAGTAGAGGGGATAGTATACCTTACCATTTGACTGATTGCTTTCTATCAGAGAGATAGTTTTTGAACCAGGAAGTAGTGGAGGGGGTGAAGGACATGGTGGATAAAGTGTGTAAGAGTAGGTTATGGGAGACCATGTCAAATGCTTTAGATAGATCTAAGAATATGGCTGATATGAATTTGTTGTTGATTTTTAGTTGGTTAACCTGGTTGGTAAAGGAGAGAAGAGCAGTAATTGTACTGTGGTTTGGGCGGAAGCCATGCTGTGTGAGAGAGAGAGGAGATTATGTGAGGTTAAGAAGTGCATTACCTGGGTGTGAATGCATTTCTCCAGGAGCTTGGAAAGGGAGGGTATAGGATAGCAATGGGCTGGTAGTTTGATAGTTCATATGAGTTGCCACCCTTGTGCAGGGGAATAATATATGACAGTTTCCATAGTTGGCAGATGTAAGCTTCTTTTATAGAGCGGTTTATAAGTATTGAGACAGGGTAGGCTAGTGACTCTGCAGCTAATTTTAGGAAATTAGTGGGTAGACTGTCTGCTGCAAGAGTGATGGGTTTTAGTTTAGAGTGTAGTTTTCTAACTGTGGAGGTTGGTACATGTGAGAGTGTAAAGGTGGGTATGTTATTTTGATCTATAGTTGGGGTGAATTTAGAGTTATTGTTGGATAGCTGGTAGATAATGAGAGAATAGATTCTGTGAAGTGGTGGTTAAATTGAGAAGCTATGCTGTCATTATCACTATTGGTGTTGGGAGCTGGGGTGGTGGTTTTGCTGGGTTTTAGATGGGAATTGATAGCCTGCCAGAACTTTTGGGAGTTTTTGGAATGTTTGTTTTGGATGTCTAAGAAGTAGTTTTGTTTATTCATTTCTGTTTGTTTTTGGACTGATTCCGAAGTTGTTGATATTTTTGCCTTTATTGGTTATTGTTATTCTTTTTTCAGTTCTTCCAGGCATTGTCTCTGGCTTTTAGTAAGGCTTTTGTTGTCCTATTTAGCCAAGGGGCATAGTTAACTTTAGTTCTCAGTTTCCTGATGGGAGCTAGTATATTTAGAACATTCTTAAAAGTACTATTGAATAACTCAAATGCCTGGTCTAATGGTAGAGTTTTTAGTGGGTGCCAGTCACATTGCTGTAATCTGCTGTTAAGAATTTGTGGATTTACCTTGTGTTCATCTCTAGTTTCCTTAAACAGTATTGGTTTGGGTGTGTTTACTTGTATATGAAGGAAGAATGTGGGGCATTGGTCACTCAGTTCATCAGGTAGGCAGCCCACATGATAATTTTCTTTGGGGAGATTAACTAAAGCCCAGTCGAGAATGGAGGTTATTTTGGATTTTTTGTCAACTCTGGTGGGTTCTTGGATCAATTGTGAGAAATTGAATAGGTTAATATGGTGAGAGGGACTGATGGAGTTGCAGGCTAGCCAGTCTGGGTTTAGGTCACCTAGCAGGATGGTTTCTTGGGGTAGGTTGATTGTAGCCCATTGTAATAGCTCTTCTATTATAGGTGAGTTATTTCCTGGAGGAATATAACTGCAGAGGATGTTGACTGTCTTTTTTGTTTTTGAGGGACATAATGGAGCCTAGAGACAAGTGAAAGGAGTAGTTCAAGAAGAACAATCAGTAAAATGCTGACTACTGAAGGTAAGTCAAGGTGTGGGTAAGTATAGATCTAAGGAATACAATGGTTGCAATCATAGGACAGCTGGGTGTTCATAGTAAAAGGATAAAGTGGGATAATGCCAAGAGCAAGTATTAGATGTCAGGGATGTAATATAGTTGTACTGTAAAATAGTGGGATAGACGTATAAAAGGTCAGACTGGATGATGATTCCACCTAGTGGACAGAAAGTATATTACAATAGTAGTTCATATTGGGAGATGGTTGGCCACGGATTAAGGATGGCAATATTTTCAGTTAAAAGGGCTTTAGAATTAAGGAGAGGAAAAGGTGCACTGTTGAAGGGTAGAGAGTAAAGGGGGGGGGTAAGGCTGCTGGCTGTCCTAGCTGGGAAGCATGCCATAAATGAGGTTTGGCAACAAACCATTTTGTCCTGGGACATCTTCAACAGGTGGGGTTAGATAACTATAAATGGGAGTTAAGAGGGATAAGGGGAGGTAAGGGTTAAAATTGAAGTGAGGATTGTTTGGGAGGAAATGAGGTAAGGGCAGGGAGAGGCTTAAGGGGTTTATGCAAGAGTAACTGGATAAGGGGTCACATTTTGGTGTGAACTTGCCATGGCAAGCTACGCCTGTGACAACCTGAAGGTATTCTGATGGATAGCTAAGCCTTAATTATTGTTAGCATATGTGGGGAAGGTGATAAAAGGGGGCAGTTGAGTAGTTGGGTCATTTCGGGGATGTTGGTTTGAGTTCCTTTTGTTTTTTTTTTTGATGGTGGGGTCATTTTGGTCAGAGGGGTGCATGGTCCGAGCTGTCATTTGGTAGGTGCTGCAACCCTTTTGTCTCAGTGCTGGGCTGTTTTGCATTTGTGGTTGAGCTCTGGGGTGAGTTGGCTTGGTCCCCTGATTGGTAGGGTGGTGGCCATTTGTAGTTGCTTATTGTCAATGGGGAATTTTAGAAAATAGTTACATGGATAATGGTAAAGTTAAAAATAAATAAATAAATAGAAGACAGGCAGCTTTTTTGGCACAGAAGCTGCCAGCTTGTTTGGTCCTTTGTGGTGTTTGTGCCCCTCCTTTTGTTCACCCCTGTGGTTTTGGGTGTCTAAGACCTTTTAATGAGCCGGTGGGTTGTTGGAAGTTTGGTAGGAGAAAGGGGGGGCAGCCTGGTCAGGCTGGTGGGCAGAGAAGAGGGGCAGGCTTGCCCCCTTCTGTTCCCCCCTCTGGTGTTGGATGTTCATTACAATGAGTTGGAAAAGGAAAGGAAGCAGTTGGACACTGCTTGGCAAATAAAATAAGCGAGTGGAGGTAAGAATGCTGCTTATTTGGGCGGATGGGTAATTCAGTCAAGGGTAAATGAAGTGAGTACTGGGACACTGCTTCATAAAGTAAGTGAGTAGAGGGGTATGGACGCTGCTTAGTGGGTCAGGATGAGTGCACGTTGTCTTGATTAACATTATCTGGATGTTTATGCTGTGATTAAATCAACTATACTATGATTCAGTTGTAATTAATAAATGTTGGTTAACAAGTTATGTTTATGGAAGTTTAATAAAGGTCATCAATTGTCATTCGGTGTGATGTCTTTATTGAAGGGGACTGGGACAAACCACTTAGAAGTGATAGATTACTAACTTATGCTTTAGTGCCAGTTTTAGTAAATAACATACTTCCTTGCTTCCTTTCGTGAAAGGGTACAGGGATATGAAGACAGTAAGATGAGGCAACAGGTAGTTTGGAAAGTGTCCTTGGTCAACAGGTAGGCAGGTTTTTAAGTCCTAGTACAGGAAAAGCAAGTTGGAGAGCTAGGTATGTTTGCGAGAGAGAAAATATATAGTGGAGAGAAATGAAAAAAAAACAACCCTTAGTAAATAAGAATCGACAATATATAATAGGCAGTTAAAAAAGCATATGTTCAGTCACTCAGAAATGCTAAACTCCATAGGATAAGATTGCAGGCTAGTTATACCTTTGACTAAGTTAGGTAGGTGCATATACATAAACAAACAGTTCTAGAAAGCTCAAGAAGACAAAACTACTAGTTCATAGTCAATTAAGAGCTAACTAGGTAATGCATTAGTACTGCTGTCGTTCCTTATTCCGATATTAATTCTAACACAGTGTACACATACCAAGGACAGTTATGCTAGGTATAAAACAGGCTTGACTACAAAGCCACACCTAGAGTACACAGTTATTTCATGTTCTTAGAATAAGTACACAATGGTACAGGAAATATCAGACTAAGGAAGGTCAAGGAAGGTGCATCTCCTTAAACAAGTGCACCTGTACTAAACACTGTACAAGCATGTAATAATACAGTTATGTATGTGGCTAATAAAGGAAAGGTACTTGCTTTTGTTGCCCACGCACAGCGCTTTTAATGTAACCAAATTTTAATGAGTGAATACTTTGTACAAGTTATCCAAGGAGCAACGTTATGGGGAAGCTCTTCATGGGTAGCTAACATCCCTTCTGGTGGTCATGATGGTGGTATCACTTACAAACCCCTGTATGATCCAAGAGACTTGGTTTGCTATATCTCTGTGAGCCAAGGGTAAAACCTCCAACATCAATGGGCTCAATATCAACTTTTACAAGGCATTCAGGAATCAGTTATGTTCTCTGCTTTTGGATAATTTCAGACAAGCTGTTCTAGCTAAATTCTTAACTGCAAGAATTACACGGGAAAAGGTTATTATGATACCAAAACTCAATAAGAACTCATTGTGCACTGCCAGTTATCAGCCAATTTCAGTACTAAATTCTGACTTAAAGATTTTGGCCAAAGGAAGTAAAGGATTTGTAGATAAATTATCAGATCAAATTACTTATGTTTCATTAAGGGGCGATGGGTAGTCCTGATGCTCTATGAATGTGAGCAAATTTGCAGCAAATCTGTCAAATCAAGGATTTAGGAGCTTGTGTATTGCTCACAGATTTCAACAAAGCCTCTGATACTGTTAAGTAGTCCTTTCTGTATGGAACATTATGAGTTACTATCCATTTCCACTGCAATTTATTGATTGGGTTAAATTATCCTATGCAATTCCATCATCCCAAATTTTCACTGATAGGATTTTACCCAAATTAGTTTTTCTAGGCAGGGGTACTAGATAGGGGTACCTGCTGCCCCCTTACTCTTTATTCTTATGGTGTCAGTCATTGATAAACACTTGTTCTTAGAATACAAACTATTTTGTATTAGACTGAGTAGCATAATAATGTTAACAATATGCTTACAACTTGATTCGCAGAAGACTGTGTGATTTGGTTCAGTGACATGATGCATACGTTTCTTCCAGTTCTAGAAGGATGGATGCTGTGTCCTACACCACTGGTATGTAATAATTAGCAGATCAAAACTGTACAGTAGGTGAACTACATAGGTTTTAATATAAGAAAGGACTTGGAAATGGGATGAAGATTATTTCTTTCCTATAGTAAAGAAATATTCATTTTTAAAATGGACAAGATGTAATTTTAATTGCCTCACCAAAACTCAGGCTGTCAAGATATTCATCCTTCCTGAGATCAGTTTTGTTCAAGACTAAGACACATTATGAGTTTTCTCCTCATAGGTACATAGGGCACAAAAGTAAATTTTTGACTATGCCTGAGAAGGGAAAAGGCATAGAATAAGTCACAAAAAGATGTATTTCATGGCTAGTTAAAAAGGTTTTGGTGTTCCTAATCTACAGGGATATGGTAAAACTACCAATAGAACGTTTTACATAAAAATAAGGCAAATCTCCAACGCTATCTGGTTCATCTCTGAAGTATTCTTATGATGTCTGCTGGGTCTGATGTTAATGGGCACCCTGTCCTACAAAATATGTGACCCCATGAGTATAGATGGTTGTTTAGAAAGGGCAGCACTCTCTACTGGAGAGAATGGATCCTTGTGTGTTAGAATGTACACATTTATATGGAAATGCACTAACTTTAGGGTTGCAGGTAAATCAGTATTGTGGCGTGTATATACCACTTTTGGGACTGCTCTTTGTACACTTTTAAATACTGGGATCAGCAGCATTTCCTACCTTAAAACCTTACTGATGGCAGTTATAACTCAGGGCAAGTCTTTTCCTAGTAGGGGCATATAGGACAAGAGATACATTCTATTTAACATATTCTTGTCTCATACAGGTTTTAGGATCTAAACCCAGTAAATATCAACTACATAAGCATGATGGACAATATGTTTTCACCCTTAGTAGAGTACTTAAATAAATGAAATAAGATACTTGCAGATACACTTCTTTACATGACAGGGAACACAGTCTCAGAGTGCTAACTGATAACAGATGGCCACCTTTGTCTTGAGTGCCTTTTCTTAAAGTATTGCACCATTAGCATAAAATGCTGACTGCATTACTTAATCAGAATAAGACTAAAGATAATCTTTTCTGAGCTATTAGGGTTTGGAAGCTAATTATCTGAACAGGCACAAAGACTCTGGTAGCCCGATACACCCCCCCCCCAAACATTTGAATAAATAGATCTCTACTGTCACTATCTAACCAGCACTGAACAACGTTGGTTAGCTTCCTGAAGAAGATTCTAATAAATGCCTTAAATGAACAACTGAGAGTTTTGCTTTTTTCCAATGTCTAATTCTACATATAATGAGCAACTAAGAAACTTTGTTTACTGCTAAGCAAAACTGAGGTTTCTCTAATTGAGATTTCATCCAGAACAGCTTCATAGATTTTTTTAGGAGGTTCGGGAACCAGCCCTGTGATTTCAGATAAAACCGAAACACATACCTTTTATTTGGTGCTACAGGAAAGACCAGCAACCATTACTGTGATTCAACTAAAACTGAGGTTTCTTTTAAAGTGAGGTTCCTACTAACACTGAGAAACCAGAGTTAATACAGTGCACTTAAAAGGGTGATTCTTCAGGTTCACAGAGTGAGTGAGCTAGCAATTACATTTTGAGACATTGTGGAAAATGTGGGACAGAAATTGCCTAAATTTAGTGTGTGAAGGAGGAAAGCAAGACAATGGGAGTCACACAGACAGAATTAAACCCAGGTAAAGGGAATTAGCACTCCAACTACACAAGAAGCCAAGATTTGGTTGTGGCTAAACTGTAAAATGGGCCCTGTCCATTATCAGAAGCTTGCCTCAGCAATAGACCAATAGGAACCCAAAATGATAAAAGGTGCCTTTATAGGAACTGGAGCTGCAATGATTGAAGTAATAATCTGTTCAATACAGAAGTCAGCACAGAGACTTAGATGAAGAAGTGTTAACAGAGAAAATGAGACAGAAAGGTACTTGAGTTAAGGACTGTATAAAGTGAGTGCAGAAAATAAGACAAGTAAAAGGACTAACTTCTGCTCATATAAAGGAAAGAATGCAACTGCATGTGGGCATTAGACAGCAGGAATCTGTGAATCAAGACTTCTTGGGTGGCGTATGCCAGGGAACCTTGTTGGCTAGGCTTACTTAGGCCCTTGGGCCAATAGCCTAGTACCTACCTATGAACCTATAAGAAAAAAATTAGAGCTGAATAGCATTTCAACATTTTGATGTCTATCCTATGCCAAGAACTGATTTGTTGGAAGAGAACTTAAAGTAGGCAAGATATTTAATAAGCATTGTATTTGACAAAGATATACTAATGGACGGCACTAACCTCATAGCTAAAGACAAAGCAGCTTTTGTATCCCTTGATAGTCTGTTTCAGGGCATGTTGCTACTACCTGGCCTACATGAAGCTCAAGATAGTCAGTGACTGATGGATAAAATACTGAAAATGTACTGCTTATGTAATGCAGCATCCCAATATAGCATGGCCATTTAATCAGAGGATTGGTAATCTTACTTCCCTAAAGTACAGGCTGTGGAATAATCCGTAAGATAGGCAAGCTTAATGGTAAATGTTAAGAAGGGTAAACCAGGGTATGGTAGAAGCTATGTACTTAACTACAGGAAGGAGGGTGGTTAGTACCCCAGTTACAAAAGATACAGACACTAAAACATCTCTGTGATCTCTAACAAGAAAGAGTTGAAGGCTTTTGCCTTACTAACTAGGTACTACAGAATATTTAGACGCAATATTATGACCACTGCTTGTCCTTTAAAAGATGTCATATGGGGAGAAGTTCCAACTAAGGCTCAATTGCCTTATCAGATAGACTCTTTAATGAATAAAACAGGGTGCTTTTTTCTGAGCCAAGAGAGAACTTTTGATTTTCTTCGTCTTTGTATTTACATACCAGCATAACAGAACTATGTTTGGATGCAGTACTATTTCATGAGGTACTCAGCTACTGAAAAGGAGTATCTGACAATAAAGTAGACTTTCTATGCATTCAAATACTACTTGTTAGGCAGGTAATTCAGTTTGTTAATGGAGTATTTCACTTTATAGTGGTTAAATTATTTATTTATTTATTGAGATTCGTTTACCGGGAAGGTCCACTGGGCTGAACAATGCCCATTTTTAGTGGAAGCTTGGGAGAAAAGCTCCAATGCACAATAAGAAAGTAGTTACAAAAGAAAGTTACAAAACAGTATTTATATATTTAAAAACACAAAACAACCAGGCATAGTGATGGGAATACCAAGTTGTTCAGGTTGGCACTATCTGCCCAACCTTTCCAGTGTGTAGTAAACTGCAGACATGAACTAGCAAGTAAAATACTGATGTGATATATATGTATTTTGGAATCAGGCCCAGTGTATTTATAACAAAGCTTATTAATTTAGATATGATACATACCATGCCTTTGTAAATTAAATTTGCAAGAGTATTGAGTCTATAGATGCCAGGAACAGAGATCGGCCTTCCTTTATGAAGTTCATTTTATAGCCATTGTCAACACATGGATCTGGATGATAAATTTATAATAGCACAGAAACATACGAATCTGGATGATAAATTTATAATAGCTAATATTAGTATAGTTATTAATTCTCATTAACAACTGTCAGTCTAAGAATGTGGTATATTTTGCTAAGTGCTTAAACTGTCCAGAGTTTTATAAAGGAAGAACACCTAGGCATTTAAAGGATAGAATATATGAACATTTCTTTGATATAGATAAGGAGATACAAACTAATACTTTATGTAGACATTCACAAATAAAACAACCATCATTCTGGATTCTTAGTCATTCAACAAGTTAATGCTGAGCAGCAGGGTAGAATGATTTCTGAACATTCAGAGATATGTAAACTTAGATGGCCACTGTGGCCCCAGGTTTAAATGAAAACATAAGTATTAGTAGTGATTTAAGGTTAACAAATTACGAAGGTTTATAAATATATATATAAGCATAATGCATTTTAACTGTGATTTTTTTAATATGTTTCCAAGCTTGTTTCTTTAAATTTATGGGTTCTTAATTAATTAGCATAATTGTCAATTGCTGGTTTTATTGGATGTGTATTGAAGGGAAGTTTCTGTGTATTTTATTGTTCTGAAGAAGTATTTAACAGTTATAGGCATGAAAGGGCTAAACCAACATAAAGTTCAATAAAGTTGAATTTGGTTTTACCCTACGGTGGCTGCACCTTCCTTTTATTGTATTTTTGATCGACCTCAGAAACATACCTTGCATCTATGCATAATTTGAAAAGTTTTAAAAGTGATTCAGAGAGGTATGTTTGCAACTATTAGTTATTTTAAGGGCCCATAGAGGCAGAATTCTTAGTGCTAGAGACAGGATACATTCCATAATAATTTGGGATGGAGGAAGGGACCTAGGAATTTCCAGAACTTCAGTGAGTGCTTATGATGTGAAGTTATCACTAAATGTATTTCTATGTGTATTATTAACAGCTTTAGGGCCAAGGTGAGTAATGCCATTCTGAATTAATGTTTTCATTTCTTAATCCTTTAATATTATTACAGAAGTATTTTTGTTATCCATGACATCGGGTATTCATTTTAATTACTGTGTCATTTTGATCTTCCTTATGGTAACTTTCACATTTTTACTCTACTTTTAGTCTTTTTGGCTTGTCATTGGCCTTAATTATTTTTTCTCCTTGGTTTTAACAAAGGCATTTTTATTTACATTCTCCAATATACCTGGTTATGACTGGGGCCACTTATTTGGCACTGTTTGCTGGATGCAAGTAAAATGCATGATGTATGTGGCAGCTGAGACTACAAGGGGCTAGAAATCATGCAGAAGAAATCTGGGAGATCATATATATTGTCATATCAATGTCACTGAATACTGTCGAATTCAGTATGGTTGGTTTAGATACCACAAAGGAGAAGATTACTTATTAGCGACCAGATTTCACCAGAGGTGAAGCTACTACAATAGCAATGTAGGTAGGCATAATATTAATGAGAATGAGGTCATGAGGGTTTTGACTTCTAGTGGGCTAGCTAAATATCAGTACAGAGGAGTTAGCATTCATTAATTCTAGGAATAGTTGTCTGTACACATCCTTTGTGAAATATATACTCCAGCTAAGCAATAGATAGGTGAAATCACTCATCAAAAAGATATTTTGATCATGGTAGTTCAGTAAGTTTGTTTAGAAATCTTTTGTGATCCTCCAGGGGCAAGGACGGTCATTTAGAACAGATTATGACTTGATGGTTTCTCCTGCTAAAGGTAATTTGCAGATCAGTAAGTTCTGTGGGTTACAGAGAATCTGCCTGGAGATAGCTGAGTCTCTGATAACTATAAATATTCCCACATAGTTTCCAGGTTGTTTAAATGGGTCATAGACACTGACACCAAGTAAAGAATGAGTAATATCTTTTACACTGAAATCAAGGCTGTGCTCCAGTATAGATGTGTGTCAATTGGCAGGAGATTTTTCAATATCCAGCAACTTACATGATAAGACTTTTGTCACTGGTATTATGCTGGGATGTCCAGAAGGTGAACATGAACATTGCCTTAAAAGGCACTAATGGCAAAGCAAGTGCTTTAGTCAACAAACGGAAGCCACGAAATTACATTTGCTAGCCATCCTTTCCAAACAAGTTTGGGCTGTGAACCATTTCTTCCTAAACTGAATCTTTTTTCCTAGAATGATGCAGTGACATGACCAGTTGTTAAAGCAAGTTGTCTTTCTTTATATCTGGGCATCATTCTGGATGAGAGAAGGATTCCACTCAGGTTAGAGTCTTAACTGAATTTGAGACATGCTTAGTAGGATCCAGCATGTGTTTCTGTACCCTTCTGGGCTGGACACTTCGGAGTCAACACTAGTTCAAAATCTTGGCATTTCCTGATATTTGGACTGCTGTTTAATGAGTCTGGATCATGCACACAAAATTCAGACTGTCTCACCAGCAATCCGGAATAGGAAGACAGCATTTAGCAGAAGATATCCCAGAATTACAACAGCATAGACACTGAAAGGGGATCAGACTGCAAAATCTGCAGGCCGGATAGCACCCAGCTTGCTCTCTTGGGAAGGGACGAGGACGAGCCTCGTGGGAAGGACTAGGACTTGTCTTTGCAGGCTTTTGTACTGCAGGAAGGAAACTGGCATTTACAACAGACTTTGGGCTCAGGTAGTGTGTGTGGACTTTAGCTGAGGTAGTGTGTGTGTGTGTGTGTGTGTGTGTGTATGTGTGGACTTTGGGCTCAGGTAGTGTGTGTGTGTGGACTTTGGGCTCAGGTAGTGTATGTGCATGTCTGTGTAATGCCCCAGTTAAATATACCTGGTGGCTAGACTCAAACCCTTGGGAGCAGGTAGCAAGAGTTTGAATTCTCCACCAATTGTGAAATTTTTGCCTCACATTTTTGTTCATGTGAAATTTGTAGTCAGACTTTATATTCTTCAGAAAATACATCTTCTTCTTCTTTCAGCTTTTCCCAGTTAGGGGTCACCACAGCAGATCACCTGTCCACTCATAATTGGTAGTGGAGTTGTACAGTGTTGAGTTGCCAGCCCGACACCCAGCCTTCCACAGAAGGCACACACATACTCACACCTAGGGTCAATTTAGAGTGACCAATCCACCTACAGCATGTCTTTGGGAGGAAACCAGAGCACCTGGAGGAAACCCGCGTGACCACAGAGAGGACATGTAGACTCCGCACAGAAGGCACCCCAGCTGAGGATCGAACCAGCGAACCTCTTACTGTGAGGCAACAATGCTAACCACTGCACCACCGTGGCCACCCTTTTCTTCTGAAAGTACGTGATAGCACAAAACCTTTTATTGTAGCAATTTACTGTTTATAAGATCAGTATTTGAAAGTTGTCCCTATTGTTGGAGCTGTATTCCCCCAGTATTGGCTTTGTCAGGTTTTTTGTGCTAAGAGGCTGAGAGCTATGGTGAGAACTGAATTCAATGAATATGTTTGGAGGCTGTATTCCCCCATTATTGGCTTTGTCTATGTGTTTTGTGCTAAGAGGTTGAAAGCTATGGTGAGAACTGAAGTCACTAAATGATAGCCATTTAAGTTTCAGTCTACCTGTCTTTTAAAAAGCAGCTGATTTGGCATAGCAGTATGTTGCTCTGACTGTAGTACACAGGGTCCAAAGTTTAAGACTTGGCAGTGAAATGCAAGGTGGTAACACATCATCTTATTCTAGCAATTTTCCAAGATTATACAAGTATTGTTTAAAGTGTGTCCCTAGTTTTGGGGCCCCCCCCCCCCAAATGCATTTTGGCTTTTTCCAGATTTCTTGTACTTCAAAGTTGAGAGATACAGTTGAGTGTCGAGTGGATTTTTTAAGGAGCTGAGAGCTTGAAGAAAAGTTTAATGCTGCTTATGCTAAACCTGCTTGCATTGTTAATAGCACAATAGGTAGGGTACTTGCTTTTGATGCAGAAGGCTATGGGTTCTACTCCCACAGTCTATAAATGCATTGCTGATATTGTACTGTGTTGACTTTTGAAGGGGGTGGATGCTGCAGTCCTGAGAATGTCCTCTTTGGTAGACATACCTAGTAATGATGAACCTGTTATCACTTTGCCATATATTCCCTATTGCAATATTACTAACTTATCATTTTTTTTAATATAACATAGGCAATTTATTCCTCAACAGCAACAGGCACTTTATTTGTAGATGAAACAATGAAATATAAAGTTGTTTGCTAGCAGCAACCTCTTCATTACTTACAGATCTCTTTAATGTGGAATTATTTACATGCCTTTTACTTCTGCAGAGATTGTGCATATTTACTGATACTGGTTGATTGTAGAAGTTTGAGTAGACTTTTATGATGGAGATGTTCTGAACTGGGCAGTTTTGTCATTATTGGTGCATGCATTTTGTGTCATTATTTACTGGAAAAATGTTCAAAACAATAAATTTAAAATGTCCTCTAACAGCTGTACTGTATTATACGAGGAATATAATTTAATACAGTCAGGAAGGTCTATCATAGATTATGTTCATAGATTTAGTACTAGGCTAACTGCCCTTTTGGGCCATTTAAAGCCTAGCCAGTTAACCTATGCGAGAATCAAATCCTGCACCTTGTGTCTTTAAGGTAAACACTTTAACCATTATGTCATGCTCCCATATGTATGTTTCCTGTGCAAGGGGCCTATGATTTGAAAACAGCCCAAAGTTAATCTTTATCTGCCACTGGCAAGATGTATTTTCTTTGAATGTGGGTTTCAATACTGTTTCAATGAATGTGAATTTCAAGGACAGAGAAGTTTTAATGCTAAGTTTATTTTCATTGAGAGAATGCATTGCTTTGTTTACCAGATGTCTATAAGTGTTTGTGCTGTAAAATGTAAAATAAAACTTTTAAATGAAATCCAAATCATCTTAGAAGTAAAGCATTATGCACATTACAGTGTTTATGGTAAATAGGGCAAAATAGCCAAGTAATGGGACATTGAAATAGCTGCAGGGGGAGGCCCCATTCGACCATGATTTTGTGAGGCTGAACTATACCTCTTAACTGTCCAGATTTTTGCAGAATTATAGATTTTTGCTTCATATTTTTGTTTTTTTGCTCATAAAATTTGTGGTTTTCTGGCAACTAATTTAGGAATTAAGTCACTAAATAATGACAGACATTGAGTTTTAGACTTCATACTCTTCAGAAGAATGCATGCTAAAGCAAGACCTGTGTTCTGTCAACTAAGTTTATACAAGAGCAATTTTTAGTTCTGTTTGTATGTTCCCCCAATATATTTGGCCTTGTCCAGACTTTTTGTGTTAAGATGATGAGAGGTACACACAAATAAATGCAGTTTGGGACAAACTAAGTTGTCCTGGTCCCTCGAGTAAGGAGGTACAGGGGTGTGGGGAGGGTATAGTGGTAGAAAGGAAGGTAAGGATTGTAGTTGGTTTGGATAGGGGGTTTGTGGTGGTGAAAGGGTTAAGGAGAGAGGGAGATGTAAAAGGAAGTGAGGTAGGAGTAGGTGGGACGTCTGACAGTACTAAGGGTTTGGGATTAAAGGAAGTAGGCACATTTGGCGTGAGTTGGTGGAGTAACAACTAGCTTATGTCCAGATGACCTGTAGGTATCGTGGATGAAGGTACACCTTGGATGGTGGGGAGAGAAGGTGTTAGGTGGTCTGGGTCAGTACCCCCTTTGGTGTTTTCTAGAGGTTAATTTAAGGGGGGGCTGGAGTCTGGGAATATAGTTTGAGCTTACTGGTAGGAAACGGTGATAGAGTACTGCGTGTGTGTGTGTGTGTGTGTGTGTGTGTGTGTGTGTGTGTGTGTGTGTGTGTGTGTGTGTGTGCGCGTGGGTGAATGGTTGGGGGGGGCAAAAGAAAAAAATATATATATAGATATAATGAAGTGGATGGGAGGAGTGCTAGGCTTACTTGTGTGTTGAAGTTTTTCTTTGCTGCCTGTCGTCTGTGGCTCTCCTGGGGATTCATCGGGCCTTGTTTCGGTGGGGCCATGCAGTTGAATGACATCTGTGGGGGGAGGCTGGGCCTGTCGTTAGCTCCATTGGGTAGTAGGCCGTATGCGATCAGGGAAGACAAAAAAAATAAAAAGTGGAAAGCGTTCTCCCGGTGGTCGTGGTAGGCAAAGGGGGGTCCATTGGTGTAATCCGGTCCCATTTAGGTTGTGGGTAGTGGTGGATCATCCCCTTGTGCTTCCTGGTGGGTTTGTGGGCTGGTTATGTCCGTTTCTGGGGTAAATGGTTCTCCTGGTGGTCGTGGTAGGTGGTAGTGTTGGGGTATAGTTGCGGATCATCTCCTCAGGGTCCATCGTTGTGTCCGGCTTCATCTGCGTTGGTGATATGGCGGGTTTTCTGTTTGTGCTCCCTGGGGGGTTCATGGGTGTCTGTTTGTCTTCTCTGGTTTTGCTTCAGGATGGCGTTGCGGTTGTCTGGGTGTCCCTCCGTCCTGGGATTTGGTGGTGGAATATCTTCTCCCTGGTGGGTTCATGGGCTGCTGTGTCCATAAATGCTATCCCGGTGGTTGTGGCTGGCGTGTGGGGGTCCATCATGCTTCTTCATCGGTGGTGATAGTGGCGGATTGCTGTTCATGCTCCCTGGTGGGTCCGTGGGTGTTGGTCCATCTTCTTCAGTCCTTTCAGCTTCAGGATTGCATCATGGCCAATCGGGTGTCCCCCTGTCCTGGATTTCATTGGTGGTGGTGGTGAAATGTCTTCTCCGTCCTCCCTGTTGTTGTAGTGGGTTGCTTCTGCCATTCTTTCAGCCATTAGGTCTGAGCACCGGTTTGCACATGCGCACTGCATTACTTAGCCGTTACCACGATGAAGGATCATTATGGGAGGGAAGGTAAGTGTTTTTTTGGCTTGTTTGTGTGAATGGTGATGAGATTGGGTGGCTGGTAGATAGGGAGATAGTTAGAGGGGCTTAATTAATTATTTTTTTTTCTTCTCCATAGATACACATGGAGAGGGATATTGATAGGGGATATACTAGGGTTAGGAAGGGGAACTAATGGTAGGAGGTGTGGCTGACAGGGTGGGTGAAAGGTGGCGGTGGGCAGGCAGGGTAAGTTAAGGTGTGGGGGCAAGGCAATACTAGGGGTTGGAGGGGGGAGTAGGGCAGTCAGGCTTATAGAATAGTTCTAATATTTTGTTTCTCTTTTACAGATGGCCAAATTACCAGAGCTAAGGCAGAGGTGGCAAGCAATTGTGGCCCAAGCAGAGGAGCTGCTCCAGGAGGCAGCAACATCAGAGGTGGTACCGGAACCTGAACAGACCCCAGGTTGGAAGAGGTGACGCACGGCAGTGAGAACTCCAGCTGGAGGGAATAAGCAACAGGCATTGCAGCAGGTGATAGCAGTGGAGACACCGGTTCCCAGCACATCGCAAGATGAAGGTGAAGGTAATGGTTTTATTATCACAGTATTGTCGGGAAAGCTAGGGATTGAGGATTGTAGGGTGGGGAGGGATGATAACTTGTCAGTTGGGGATCTTGGGGGCGGTGTGCAAGGGATAGAGGAGGGGCAGAGGCAGCTAGCACATGGTGCCAGGTACCCGGTTAGAGATGCGACGCGGGGGGAGGTAGGTTCTGGGGACAGTTCAGGCTTGGGCTCAGAGGTAGGCTCTGATTTTGGGTTGCGGCCTGGGGACTGGTTGGCCTCCCAATATTTGGGGCAGGGGACAGGAGCAGTTTTTCTGACTCCGCACATTCTGGGTCCGGTTAAGGAAGCAATTTGGAAAGGGGAGTATGTGGATTTGTTTGAGCTGATCGATGCAGAAGGGGTCCAACAGCTTGTGGAAGCAGAGTCCTCGAACAGTAAGGACTTGTTAGTGGCCTTAGCAGCATTGGGAAGGCAGAGGGTAGATAAGCTTCACCCTAGGACATGGTATAATTGGGTGGTTGGCTTTATTCATTTATGGCAGTGCAGCTGGAGAAAGAAGGGTCCTTGGCTCTGCCGCTCCTAGGCTATTTCCTTACCATTCTTGAGGCACAATGGTTATGGCCGGGTAATGCGTGGCTCTGGTATGATCAGCGTTTCCCCAAATAGAAGGCTGTGGACCAGTCACTTCGTTGGGAGGTGTGTCATCCAGATCTGTGGTTGGCTACAATGATGGATAATTATGGGGTCTTTAACAGAAGTTTGAGTGGGCCGGAAACAGCGAGTGTGTGTTGGTCATTTAATAGTCGCTCCTGTTCATGGGTGAGGTGCAAATTTGCCCATGTTTGTTTGAGATGTGGAAGGGGTCCTTCGGCCACTGGCTGTGGTCGGCAGGATTTGTCCTAGAACTCTAATGTTATGGGTCATGAGGGTGGATTTGATGGGCAAGGCTTTCAGCTGGCCCAGGGGAGGGGTAATTTTCATGGGTCCCGGGGATTTGGACTTGGGTTCTTTAGAGGCAATAGAGGGAGGGGTGCCATTCCTTATTAAGGTGGAGGTTCTCCAGAGTATGCTTCATCGGTTTCCTGGCTTGGCCATCAAAGAGGAGATAATACAGGGTTTTCAAGGTGGGTTTCCTACTAAATCCACCGTGGGAAGGGGTGGGGGGGGTTGCAAGAATCTACAATCTGTTCAAGGTAAAGAGGACATCTTGGAGGCTTTACTGGAGAAAGAGAGTAGGGTGGGCGGTTATTGGGTCCTTTTGACAGTCCACCTTTTAGTGCTTACAGGGTGTCGCATTTTGGGTTGGTGCCGAACAAGCGAGAAGGGAATTCAGAGTGATACATCACTTGTCTTATCCGGAAGAGAATTTAGTAAATGATTTTATTGCAGAAGAGGAGGTTAGGGTGCATTATGCTTCCTTAGATAATGCCGTGAAAGTGATTAGGGAATTTAAGGAGCCATGGTTGGTTAAGGTCGACATTGAGCCAGCTTTTTGATTGTTGCCTATTAGGAGTGAGGATTGGCCACTATTGGGGATGCAGCTAGGAGATAACTACTACTTTGAAAAAGCTATGCCTATGGGTTGTTCAGTGGCATGTGTGACTTTTGAGAAGTTCAGTACAGTATTGCATTGGATTTGGCAGCAGAAAGTGGGGACTCAAAAGGCAGTGCATTATTTAGATGATTTTTTTTGTTGGTGGCCAAATGAAGGGTAGGAGCACAGGAGGGTTTCGGGAGTTTACGATTATGTGTGAGGAGTTAGGGGTACCATTGGCTCAGTATAAAATGGAGGGTCTGGCAAAGGCATTAGAATTTCTTGGATTAACAGTTGATGCAGAGCGGGGTCTGTTTTGTTTACCAGAAAATAAAATAGAGAGGCTTAGGTCGGTGATACGTTTGGTGTTGGGTAAGAATAAGATTCGCCATTCGTTCAGCTATGGAGTTGCTTGGGCTTTTGAATTTTGCTTGTCGAATGGTACACACAGGGCAAGCTTTTTGTAGGTCACTGGTATATTTGCTGAAAGGGGTTAAGAGCACACACCATTGGGTTAGGGTAACCCAACTGGTGCGGGAGGATTTGGGATTGTGGAATGGGTTTTTGCAACAATGTAATGGGATATCTTTTTGGCAGTCAGACTGGGTGGGGCAGGAGGAACTTCAGTTGTTTACAGACACAGCTGAGGGTGCTGGCTTATTTCAGGGGTCAGTGGTTTGCGGCTGAATGGCCTTGGGATTGGGAGGAGGTATGGAAGCGGGATGTGGCCTTTCTGGAATTGATGCTTATATGGGCAGCTTCGGTGGTGTGGAAGGAGCAATTGAGGGACAAATGAGTAGTTTTTCACTCAGACAATATGACTGTAGTGAGGGTATTGCAAAAGAAGACAGCTAAGTCAGTCTTGTTATTGTTGGTATTATGTAAATTGGTTTTGCAGAGCCTTCTAATACATTTTTCCTTTACAGGATTGCATGTGCCTGGCGTAAGGAATGAGATTGCTGATAGCTTGTCCCGATTTCAGTTTTGCAGGTTTTAAGGGTTGGTTCCATGGGCAGAGGAGATGCCAGAAATCCTGCCAGAGGAGGTGTGGAATCTTGGGTCAATGTAGCCAGGCGGTTGGTACTGCATTCCTGGGCCCCTTCTACAAGGAAGGTGTATGGTAGGGCTCTTTCTGATTTTAATCAGTTTATTTTGCAGCTGCCAGAGGAGGAAGGGGTATGGTCAGAAGAATTACTACTGCGATATATAGCTCATGCTTGGGGGTTAGGCAGGGCTTTGCAGATGGTTAAGGTGGATTTGGCTGCGATTAGCATTTTTGCTAAGGTAGCGGGGTTGCAGGATTTCACTAAGTCTTGAACATTAGGCCGTATGTTGAGGGGTTGGGGGAGAATGGTGGTGGAACGTAAGGATATTCGATGGCCACTTACGAGGGTTATATTGAAAGTTTTGTTGAAAGGGTTAGGTTTGTTGCAAAAGGAGTCTATGGATTATTTTATGTGGGGTACGTTATGTACATGGTTATATTTTGGCACTTTTTGTATTTTGGAGTTGTTAGGCTCATTATGTTGGAAGGATGTCATTATACGGGAGGGTGAGGTAACTATTGCATTAAGGAGGAGTAAGACAGATCAGTTGGGTAGGGGATGTGTGGTGATACTTAAAACTGACAAGAATCCTTGCATTTGTCCAGTAATGTTGGCAAAAGAATTTAAGAGGAGGAGAAAGGGGAGTGTGGATCAGTTATTTTTTTTGTTCAGTGGATGGGAAGGTGGTGTCCAGTAGTAGATTCATACTTTTGGTGAGGAAGGTTTTAAGTTGTATGGGATTTCCGGTGGAGAGGTTTGCAGCTCACTCGTTCAGGATAGGCAGGGCTTCAGATTTAGCTAGAGAGGATAGTTCTATTGAATTGATTAAAAGAGTGGTGAGGTGGTCTTTAAATGCATTTTTGTCTTATATTAGATAAGTTGTGGTCTTATTATTAATTTTTATTCTTTTCTTTTAGGGAAGCACATTATCATCTTGGGGCATTCGTTCATCTTTAGTTAGGGATGATGGAGTAAATTTGGGTTTAGCACATTTAGGGTGGTCAGTGTCCTGGCGTGGTGTTAGGGTGCTTAGGTGGGACAGGTTGTTACATAAATTTGAGAGAGCTAAACTGAAGGTGGGTTGTCCTTGTATACTAGTCATTCATTTAGGAAGCAATGACTTGGACGTTGTTTCTAAAAAACAATTGGTGGACATTATGCTGCGAGATTTGATGAGATTACAGAGATTGTACCCGGGTATGGAAATTGTGTAGTCAGAGTTGGTTCCGCATTTGTGTTGTAGGGCTGCATATAGTTATAAGGAGATTGAAAGGGTTAGAAGGTGTATTAATCAAAGGTTGGCTAGGCAATTAAGGATTCTGGGGATGCATACTATTGACCATAGACATTTTGGGGATGGAGAGGAGTCTTGATATCGGACGGATGGAGTACACCTTAATGACTTGGGATTGGATCTTTTTAATTTGCATCTGAAACTCTTTTTAGAGGATATGATTGTGGCTAGTGTTTAGGAGGGGGAACTGCCTGGGATAAGGCTGGTGGCAGAGAAGAGGGACAGGATTGTCCTTTTCTGTTCTCCCTCTAAAGAAGGTGGTTATTGGTTTATGGTTTGGTATGGTGGTGAGGTGAGTAGGTACGCTGCCTCTTTATGTGGGTGAGTAGGTACGTTGCCCCAGTAGAGATGGTATCAGGGTGAGTTGGTACGCTGCCTTGAGGTAAAGTTCATCCAGGGTGAGTGGTGACACTGCCCGGAGATCATCGTTGCTAAAGAAGATAATTAATGTTGGTTTTTGTGTACATAGTTCATTGTATAATACAGTTTAATAAAACGTTGTCAAATGTCTTTATGTGTGTGGTGTGGTTATTTAAAGGGGGGATGGGACAAATGCAGTTTTGGACAAATTAAGTTGTCCTGGTCCCTTGAGTAAGGGGGTAAAGGGGTGTGGGTAAGGTATAGTGGTAGAAAGGAAGGTAAGGATTGTAGTTGGTTAGGATAGTGGGTTTGTGGTGGTGAAAGGGTTAAGGAGAAAGGGAGCTGTAATAGGAAGTGAGGTAGGAGTAGGTGGGACTTCTGGCAGTACTAAGGGTTTGGGATTAAAGGAAGTAGGCACATTTGGCATGAGTTGGTGGCCCTCCCACCCTCCTCTTTTATATATGGATGGAAGATGTGGGCAATTTGAGGCAGAGAAGCGGGACAGGATTGTCCTCTTCTGTTCTCCCTCTAAAGAAGGTGGTTATTGGTTTATGGTTTGGTATGGTGGTGAGATGAGTAGGTACGCTGCCCCTTTATATGGGTGAGTAGGTACGCTGCCCCGGTAGAGATGGTATCAGGGTGAGTTGGTACGCTACCTTGAGGTAAAGTTCATCCAGGGTGAGTGGTGACACTGCCTGGAGATCATCGTTGCTGAAGAAGATAATTAATGTTGTTTTTTGTGTACATAGTTCATTGTATAATACAGTTTAATAAAAGGTCTTCAAATGTCTTTATGTGTGTGTTGTGGTTATTTAAAGGGGGGATGGGACAAATCACTTTATAGAATTAGGTATATCCAAACCTCTCAACTGTCCCTGGTTTTGGTTCAAAATGTTGCTCTCTCCCTAATAATCCCTCCGCAAAATGGCAAATTTGGAAGAAAACATGGAGGGTTTACAATTAATAAATAATTGTAATGATCAGAGGTATAGATTACTTTTAATTTCAGAAATGCATGTAGATTCTCTTTTTTTGTCAGCTGCTCAAGTTAACAGTACTAATATTAAAAAAGTATCCCTTCTTTGACAGGTTCCCAGCTGTATTGTGTGGCTATTTTATATTTTTGCATCACATTTTTGGTCCATTTTTCATAAAATTGTGGTTTTCTGGAAAATTAGTGGCAAATCATTAAAGACTGAAGTTAGAAAATAATGACAGCCATTTGAGTTTCAGATTTCATACCCTTCAAAAAACCCATACTAATGCAAGATCTACTATTCTATTATCTTTCTAAGTTTATAAGAGCAATATTTAAAAATTGTCCTTATTTTTGGGTCATTTTCCCATTTCTTTGTATGGCTTTGTCCATATTTCTTGCTCTGAGGTTGAGAGGTATAACAAATGTGTCAGGTACATCACAGTCAGCCAGAGACATTTCAAATTGTGACATACTTGTTGCACCTCACTCCCCCACATAGTGACTCTGGATGTGTCCAAGCAAGGCAAGGAGCAGTTATGCAGTGTAAATGTGCAGAATATCCCTCCATTCAAGGTAGACACAAGTACTACAGTGGCTTTTCATCTGTCCTTGATTTTGCAGAATGTTCTGGTTTTCTGTCATATTTTTATACTGCTGATTTATGCTTCTTCTTATTCAGAAAATGAATGTGGTCGCAGTGCCTGTTGCTCTGTGTTTAAGTAGCAATGCTTTAATGACCATCAGTTAAGTTTGTCTGAGACTGTAAGATGCAAGTAAGCTTTAATAAGCATACTGGTAAAGAACTACCAACACTGAGAGCCTTTTTGTTGTTGCCATGCAGAAAATATTTACATAACTAGATAGCATATAAGCCTTGGGTATTGAAATGCATATGACAGTATTTGTAATAAAGGACAGGATTACAGTATTTTCAGAAGGTCATTACAATTGTTGGAGACTTGCAGTCATCTTTGCAGACTTCCCCCATAAACTAAACACAATGCCAATCTATCATGTGTGGTCCATAACTTGTGCAGTAATCCTTTAAGCAATTTATCTTGAGCTTGTTTCTTGTTTGCGGTTCATTTTTTACGTTGATCATATTTTCCCCATGAAACAAGTAGATAGTTGTTGTCAGGCAGCAGGTCTTTTTTGGATAAAAAAACATTTTTACAAGTGGGAGTATTGCTACTTTCAGCATGTTACTTGGTACTTTTATAAAGCAGAATATAAATTATAATTAGAACTGCAGTGCAAGGAGAAGTGGTTTGAGTTGAGTGCTGCTTGTTTTTTTATGCTTGATTTTGACTGGCATTCCAGTAATGTATTTAAAAAGTAATTCATTTTTTTATGCCTCACAACCTTTTTGTTTCCATCTAGATATTAAGCAAGCTGTCATGTTGTCAATGCATTAAAATATTTTTTTTCTTATACAATTCATTTTCATAGGTTCATAGGTTGGTACTAGGTTATCGGCCCTAGGGCCTATACAAGCCTAGTCATTACAATTCCCTGGCTATTTCTTCCCACACCATTTACTTCCCTGGACCCCTGTCTATCAGGGGGACTGACGTGATCCCTGGGGTGAATTTCCATTCTCCCATCCAGTCATCAAGGTTCCTTTTGAAGAGGGCCAAAGAGGTGCTCTGCTTGACATGTATGGGCAGTCTATTCCAGAGTCTGGGGAGTCTCTGGGTCAAGAACCTATCCCTCCAGCATGATTTGTTTATTGTGACGACAAGGTTTAGATCCATGGAGCATGTGGCTCTGAGGGATTGGGATTTCTTTAAGTGTAGCATGTCCAACAGCTCTGGGTTTGACATGGCCTTGTATGTTAAGCAGAGATCGCCTCAGAGTAGACAATATGTGACAGGGTATATCTGGAGTTTTTTAAGGCGGTCAGCATAGGGCATCTGCTTTAGGCCTGTGATTCTTTTAGTGAGGTATTTCTGCGGCCTTTCCAGTTGTTGCAGATGTCTTGAGAGGTACATACCAAATGGGCTGATGTATTCTGTAATGGGTCTAATGAGAGATGAGTACAGTGGGTCAATGACCTCCTTTTTTCTTGATGAAAAGCCCTTAGTGATGAGGTGTGCCACAAAAAAGGATTTCTTGACTGCTGTGGCGATGTGGTTATTGAAGGTGAGACCACTGTCCACCTGTGTCCCTAAGTCTCTTATCACACTTTCGGTGTTTAGTGTACTGCCACCTATGCGGTAAATCACGGGTACATGTTTTTTCCCAAGGGGGATAACTATACATTTCTTGGCATTGAGCTTGAGCACATGGCTCTGGCACCAAGCATCTGTTTCTGTAAGGCCCTTTTGTAGAGTATCCACATAATTTTAGGATTCAATAATGGCTCCCAGTTTGCAGTCATCTGTGAACTTTGTTAGCCAGAATCCCTTAGTGTTGGCCTGTACTTCAGAGAAGTAGATGCCAAACAAGAGAGGTCCCAGGACTGAACCCTGAGGTACTCGACTTGTCACTTGTCTCAAGCTGGAATTCGAGTCAGCTACTTTTACAGTGTGGGTTTTGTCAGTAAGCCAGTTGACAACCCAACGAGTGATGTAGGGATTAATGCCCAGCTTAGTAAGTTTATCTATGATTCCAGAGTGGGGGGTGGTGTCAAAGGCCTTGGTGAGGTCCAAATAGGCTGTGTGGACTCCCTTACCCTCATCCACGGCTCTGGAGACTGATTTGAGGAACTCAATCAGGTTCAGGAGACAAGATCGGCCCTTCACAAATTCAAACTGGGTGGGGTGAGGTCCAGTGTTTTAAGGTTGCCAATGTCTTTGTTTATAAGTTCCATGATAATACGTTCCATGGCCTTGCAGATCAGGCTCGTCAGATTGATGGGGCGGTAGTTCCTGGGATCCAAGATGGATCCCCCCTTGTGGAGTGGGATAACTGTAGCTGTGTGACATTCAGTGGTTACGAAGCCTGAGGTGAGGGTATGATTAAACATGACACTTAGGTGAGGTGCCAGTTGATTTTGTAGTTCATGTAGTACACAGCCCGGGATGTCATCTGGTCCCATGGATGCTGTTTTCTTAGCTTTGGAGAGTGCGTTTTTACCTGTGTGGCCATTATTACCGGAATTTGGCAATCTTCCGGTATTGAGATGAGCCATTTAGGGGATGAGGGGGGGTTGAAGTTGGCATTTTGTCCTGATTGTACTCTCATATTGGCAGTTTGGAAGTGGTACCCAGAGCAGCGTATTTAATTAAAGTCCCAGTTTTTGCAGTTTTTATCATAGCCCCACCCCTTTCTAATTGGCCACACACCCATTGGCCCCACCCATTCAATTGTCTCCTGCAGCCCCCCTTTGATTTGAAGTCACCAGCCACGAGTGATTTTGACCTGTATGAGGGACTGTAGGTTGCTATTACATCACTGATCCTAGCAATGGAACAGCTGCTGTCTTCTTATCTTTTTTCAGACTAGTGAGTATAGCGAAAGTGAGTCTGATGATGGAGTCTCAACTTAATACAACATTTCTACTTGAAAATTAATACTTAGTGGTAGTGGAAGTTTTGCATTCTGATGTCTAGTGATTAAGATTTATGAGGATGTTGTAGTTGTGTCAATGGATTGCTGCAGCTGTTCTTTTGTGAATGATGTTTTTTTTCAGTTTCTTCAAATAAACTTGACATTTTAGTGAAATTACTTTATGTGTTGCTTTGTTGTCATTTGAGTAAGTGAGAAGGTGGCTCCAGGTTATGCAAATAACGACATCTCAAAAAATCACATCATGTAGATCCAGTACCAGTTGTTTGTCAGGGATCATTAGGCCAGGTCTAACTCTATCTCAGAAAACCAAATTCAGTAAGGCTAACAAAAGAAGGAATAATATAGATTAGATTTTTGTATTAGGTTGATTAAATTTCTTTGTGCAAGAATGATATATTGAACTAATTTAGTCAGCCTGCAGAGAATATAATGTAAGGTAGGTAAACTATGCAGGCTTGGACTTATAGAAGTTGAGTCAAAGCAGTGCTAACGCTGATGCACAAATACGTGAAGCAGCATGTTAGAGACAACACAATACAGTGTAACATGAAACTGTGAGTTGTGAAGTATACTTCTTTCCAACTCACAATTTCTATAGTAATATGATAATACAAAGATTATGTATAATAACACTAGTATTATATACAATGCTATCCAAGAGTAGTGTACAACTGTATTTTGGTATTAACATATACATTATCAAATGCATGCATTTAACATAATAATAATAATTATAAGAGTATGAAGAATGAATAGGTAGTAAAAATTATTCATAGCACACAGTAATAGAACTGGAGCTCAGTTCAGATGCCAGATAACAAAAATGTCAGTGCTTGACTGGCACCAATGCAACAGATTCATAGGTTCATACTAGGCTATCTGCCCTAGGGCATTTATAAGCCTAGCCAGAGTGTGTATGGCTTTCGCCACCCATATTAAATTAATTTTGCTATGCCCTTTTTCGAGGTTCGTATACTGTGCCTCTGTCTAACAGTGACACAGAAGTGATACCCGGGGTAAACCTACGATCTCCCATCCAGTCATCAAGATTCCTCTTGGAGAGAGTCAATGAGGGACTCTGCCTAACCTGGACTGGGATTTTATTCCAGAGTGACGGGAGCCTCTGGGTTATGAATCTGTCCCTCCAGCATGTCCTATTTATTTCAGTGCTGAGGTTCAAGTCCCTCGAGCGCGTAGCTCGATGGGATTTGGATTTTCTGAGGTGCAGCATGTCCATTAATTCCGGGTTGGACATGGCTTTATACATCAGGCACAGATCGCCTCTGAGCAGGCGGTATGCCACTGAGTAGAGCTGGAGTTTCTTTGACCAGGCAGCATACAGCATCTGTTTGAGCCCCTTGATCCTCTTGGTGACATACTTTTGGGGTCTTTCCAGTTGCTGCACGTGTCTGGTAAGGTACATCCCAAAAGGGGCATTGTACTCAATTATGGGTCTGATGAGGGATGAGTAAAGAGGCACAATGACCTCCTCTGATCTAGATGTGAATCCCTTCATGATTAGGTGGGCTATATAAAATGTTTTTCTAACCACTTTGGCCACGTGGTTGTCAAATGAGAGATTGCTATCAACTTGGGTCCCCAGGTCCCTAATTACTTCTTATGTACTTAATGGATTACCACCTATGTGGTAATTTGTGGGCACTTTGTTTTTGCCAAAGGGGATGACTATACACTTTTTGGCATTTAGCTTGAGGCCATGGCTCTGGCACCAGTTGTCTGTTTCTATGAGGCCCTTTTGGAGGATGCTTGTGTCAGCTGGAGAGTCTATTATGGCACCTAGTTTGCAGTCATCTGTGAACTTGGTCAGCCACAGTCCTTCCATGTTGGCCTGTACCTCCGAGAAATATATACCGAACAAGAGAGGTCCCAGGACTGAGCCTTGTGGGATGCCACTTGTAACTGGTTTGGAGTCTGACATGGCTCCAGCTATTCTAACCATGTGGGTTCTGTCTTTGAGCCATTTTGCAACCCATCTAGTGACATAGGGGTTTATATTTAAGCTGGTGAGCTTATCTATAATGCCTGAGTGGGGTATTGTATCAAAGGCTTTTGCAAGGTCCAGGTAGGCTGTCTGGACCACCTTCCCCTTGTCAATGGCCTTGGTGACTGTTTCAAAGAAATTGACCAGGTTCAAGAGGCAGGATCTGCCCTTAACAAAGCTGAACTGGGTAGGATCCAGTGTCTGCAGGTCCCCAATATCTTTATTTATAAGGTCCATGATGATCCTTTCCATAGCTTTGCAGACCAAGCTAGTGAGACTTATGGGGCGATAGTTTCCAGGATCCGTTGAGGCACCACCTTTGTGGAGAGGGACCACTGTTGCTGTACGCCACTCTTTGGGTACATATCCTGTAGTAAGGCTGAGATTGAACAGTAGTTTTAGGTTTGGGTTTAGCTCTTCTTGGAGTTCATGTAGGACGTAGCCGGGACACCGTCTGGTCCCATTGATGCTGTGTTTCTTGCTTTGGAGAGGGCAGCTCTTACCTGAGCATCTGAGATGTCAGGGGGGCAGCACTCTGCTGGGATAGAGATTAGCCCATTTGGTGGGGAGGGGAGGGAGTTTGCGCTGAACCTGTCAGCTAGGATGTTGGCAATGTCTGTGGGTTCGTATTTTTGTCATTTTGGACTAATTCTGAGCATATCTGGGAATTCCCACCCAGGTTCCTAACATAACTAAAGAAAGCCTTGTGATTATCCTTAGTGTCCTGTGCAATTTTTCTCTCAAAGCTGGCCTTAGATGATTTTATGAGTGCCCGTAGTTTTTTGCTAATACTGATCAGAGATGCCTTCCCTTTTTGGGATTTTGCTCTATCATGTAGTAGCTTCCTTCTTCTATTGTATAGTTTGTTTATGGCTGGGGTCCACCAGACAGGACATCTGCCTTTGGAGGATTGGGTCTTGGTTTTATTTGGGATTGCATGATCCATGCATTCCTGAAGGTGTTCATCGAATGTGTTTATAAAGGATTTTGCGGTCTGGGCCGTATTATGAACATGCCCGGGGGCTTTGAAGGATTCCACCTTGGTTTTGAGGAGTGTGAAATTTGCTTTAGAGAAGTTTTTCACTGTGGTTTTCTGGGCATGGGGTGGGGTCGGGATGTGAATATCCAGTGAGATTAGTTTATGGTCTGATCTTACCAGTGAGGTATACACTTCTGGTCTGGAGCATAGAGTCCCCATGTTGGTGATGATCATGTCCAGTATGTTTTCCCCTCTTGTGGGAGTGGTAACAAGTTGTTCCATAGCATTTGAGTTTATAAATTCTAGGAACCTTTGGGCTAGGGTGTTGGAGCTAGAGTAATGCTCCCAGTTTATGGTTGGGTAGTTGAAGTCACCCAATATAATGGTGTTTGGAGAGACCTTCATATTTTCCAGTGTTCTCAGGAAGGCCGAGTGGGGTTCCTGGGTTTGGGAGGGTGGTCTGTAGCAGGCTATAAACTGGAAGGCAGTTTTACCCACTGTTAGTTACACATGGATAGTCTCTGATGCTTCGTGCTGTGCCACCAACCTGGAGGTGTGGGTATCTTTGACGAATATTGATACTCCCCCTCCTTTTGTGGTTCGGTCCAAGTTTGGGGGCCGAAAAGCATGGTATGAGGTATTACCTGGTAGTGCTGGGGTGTTCTCGAGAGCCTTGAGCCAGGTAATAGGTTGTCATGAATACGCAAAGAACGCAAACTTCAAAGAGTCAGTTGGCTGAACTGCCACACAATGATTCTTTCTTGGATTTGGCAGGTATTGGTGCAGCAAAATATAGTTGTTGTCAATAACTAGCCAAAGTATAATGGAAAATATAGATATGAACACCTGTTGATGATAGCTATGAAGTGGTTTAGTACCAACAAAAAGCTGTCTGAGCAGCTGACATGTTAGCAACAGAAAGGCAAAATAAATGAGTGTGGATAAACAAGGATTTCCCATCAACAAGTGACATCAACAGCACACATTGCAGTTCACCCTACAGCCAAGTTGCATTTCCAGTTGCATCCTTTAACAGCCATGCAACCTAAATGAGGGACTAATGTAGATAGTTAGATAACACTTAATCATTTTCAGACAAACCAATTGTATTGATACAGGACAATGCACAGTGCTGCTCTGCATAGTGCGGCAAGGTCAAACCCAGTTAGAACTAGTCAATCCAGCAGGACTGAGTGACAAAGAAAAGCAAGTACACAGAAGCCTAGCATCATAAATCAGCATATCCTGCTATGCAGCACAAATTAGAAGCTACACTTAAAAATCACGTTCACTCAAAAATCAACTGCAGATTAAGCCCGTGGTTAGCAGAACATCCTGAGCATCACTAATTTCCTACTCACTCTGGATAAAAAATGATGGTTTAAAAAATCAGTAGAGGCTGAGGGATAAGGAAGTGGATGATGCATGAGAAGTAACACATACATCCAGGACAAAGTGAGTGCATGTGGCTGTATGCAAATTTGAGGAGTAAAACAAAGAACATTGGACATTCATGTTTGGCTACTGAATCTTTCCATTTCTTTCCTGGTAATTTTCCTGCACCAAAAAATATTCACATGATACTGAAAATGTGCCTGGAATCCAATGTAATAATTAAAAAAAAAAGTGACAGAATGACTCTTCTCAATGTTTTAAAGCATACACTAATGTGGTGATGCTACAGAATGCTCATAAAATACTGGAATCAATAAGTCTATGGCTGTATTGGCTGTATCTGCTAATCATAATAAATAAATAAATATGTCCGCAATCTCAAGGGAAGCACCCAGATCTGCTCAAAACTGGTGGTCAAGGACACCACATACACAAACCTTGTAGATATAGCCAACCTGCTGGCACACAGGTACTGTGAAAACTTCACTCCTCTGCCCCCCATCAGTAAACTAGGACATCCCCAGTACTTCCCCCCCTCCCCTTATGTCTAGGGAGCAAGTCATCACTGCACTCTCAAAGACAAAAAATACAGCCCCCATGGGACCCGATAACATCCCAGGCTGCATCCTACTTGAACTCAGGCAGGAACTTGCAGCACCATTAGGCACCTTATTCAACCAAAACCTGAGTACTGGCTTTCTCCCAGCTAAGTGGAGGACATCTACTGTCATCCTTTTGCACAGTTGTGGAGCAGCCACCAATCCCAGAAATTATAAACCCATCAGCCTAACTAGCCTGATCTGCAAGGCCATGGAGTGGATTATCATGGACCCCATTAACAAGGACATTGGCAACCTCCAAACATTTGATCCCACACAGTTTGGTTTTGTCAAGGGGAGGTCATGCCTGTTAAATTTGGTTGGCTTCTTTGAGACAGTCACCAGAACCATAGATGAGGGGAAGACAGTGTACACCGCCTACCTTGACCTGGCCAAGGCCTTCGATACTATTCCCCACTCAGGTACAATAGATAAGCTTTCTCAGCTAGGCATCATTCCATATGTTACCAGATGGGTAGCAAAGTGGCTCTCTGATAGAACCCACCTAGTCAAAATAGGGGAAGCTACCTCAAGTAGTAGATGCATAACAAGTGGTGTAGCCCAGGGATCGGTCTTGGAGCCTCTGCTGTTTGGGATATACTTCTCAGATGTGTAGGCCAAATCTAGTGAGCTATGGCTGACTAAGTTTGCAGATGACTACAAACTATGTGCTGTCATCAATTCCCCTAGTGATGTGGACATCCTCCAAGAAGGTCTCACCGAAAGAAATGACTGATGCCAGAAATATGGTCAGAAACTAAATGCAAAAAAAAGACACCATCATCCCTTTTGGGGAGAATTACATCCCCACAAATTATCACATTGATAATAAGACAGTAAGCGCACAATCAGTCGTGAAGGACTTGAGAACCCAGGTTGATAGCAAACTGACTTTGACCACCATATTGCTTCCATGGTATGGAAAGCTTTCTACATGGCCCACCTCATTAGTTAGGGTATCTTATCCAGGGACAAGGTGTTCATAACATCCCTGTATTATTCAATTATAAGAGCGATTATTGAATACAATGCCCCTTTCGGCATGTACTTCACAAAGTACATGCAGCAGCTGGAGAGACCACAGAGATTTCTCACCCAGAGAATCCAGAGCCTCAAACATCTACCCTACACAGGTAGGCTAAGAGTTCTCTCCCTATACTCAGTCTCCTACAGCCTCCTCACAGGTGACCTCTGTCTGGCATACAAAGCCATCTGGCTGCAAGTCAAACTCCACTTGAGTAACCCACACATGAGACCTCAGCCTAGTCTTTGACATCAATAGGAATTGTTGGCAGCACAGATTTGTGTCCCAGAGACTCCCCTTTTTGTGGAATAGACTCCCTCTCCACATAAAGCAGAGTACCTCATTAAAACCTTTTTAAGTGCAACCTGGATAACTGGATGGGGAACAGAAAATGCACCCTTGGATTCCACCTATGTCTCTGCTGGACTGTGGCATAGAGCGCTGACTTGTTGGGACAGGGGCTAAATTCTTGGCTAGGCTTGTAAGGGCCTCAGAGCCAATAGCCTAGTAACTTCCTATAATCCTATAAATAAATAAATAAATAAATAATCGGTGAATCCCTTGGATAATGGGCTGCTATTGCTGAATGATAGTTATTTGACTAATACAACTTACAGTGCCAGTAATAAAAAAGGAGGACATTAAGAAAACATGACCAATGGAAATAAGCAAGTTACCTACTTGTACTGTAAGATAAGGATTCACATAAATATAGTTTTGTTAGAATAAATCCTACATAAATACAGTATTCTGTTTTAGGGTTAGCACCTGTCTCTCTTAGCACATGATAGTCCCTTTTTGAGCAGTTGTGTCCTGTGAAAAAAAAAAACTGAAAATTTCCACATGTCCTGAGATTTTAAGACAAAATATATTTAGGTTGTTTTAACAGTTGCATGAAACAATTGTTTTGTATCTGAAACAACTAAATTTTTCATGAAATAATATAATCAGCTCAAATGTTATAAAATAAGCATTTATTTGGGCAAAAAGTGAAGTTCAGTCCTTTGCACTGGCTGTGGGTGTCACTTGTCCCACAAAATCTCATGTTACTACAAAAAATGTGCAACTTTAGACATTTAAAAAGGTGGCAACCCTATTCCCTTTAAATAGGTCTAGAAATACAGGCATATTAAAGCATTTTATATTTCACAGTGCAGTTTCCGTAAGTGAGTATCAAAAGAAGGGAATGTTTCAGTGAAGGATACAAATGAGCTGAGTGAAATAATGATCAGACAAAAGCATTGATATGGATGAGATGTGCTAACAGAATGTGTTGAAATTTGGTAGAAGAACAGATTGGAGACACATGCATGCAATAATATAGCAATAACCCACGCCTGGGTGTGGGTAATGCTGGATTTACCCACGGTTGGCGTGGCTTGGTCACGAGGGCGAAGCCCGAGTGGCCAAACAAAGCCAACCGTGGGTAAATCCAGCATTACCCACACCCAGAAGTGAGTTATTATATTAATGACATTATTTAAGAAAAGAAATAATTACTTTTCTTAAATAATGGCATTGTATAATGCCTCCTTGCTGCCCTTCCGCAGCTATCTGGTATTCTGCGGCAGTTCTGATGTACTGCATGCATGCCTCGCGGTACAACAGAGCTGTGGGCAAAAGCAACGGAGAAAGCAATATCTTCGTTGCTTTTTACAAACTGTTTCACTATGTTAAATGGGTTTAACATAGCGAGACAGCTTTAAAAAAAGCAACGGAGAATCTCCGTTACTTTTTTTAAAGCTGTCTCGCTATGTTAAACTCGTTTACATAGCGAGACAGTGTTGTTGTAAGAGTTATAGTAATGGAAAAAGTCTGGGCGACCGGACCTTTTTCCATTTCTATAACTCGGATTTACAACATGCACGCTGACCAATCAGCGTGCACATTTTTGAATATTAATGGGGGGGGGTCATTGTCTTATTTACATTCTACAATGCTTGTGAATCAAGGTTTAGGAGGTGTGTAGAACCTGTAGGAAATTTATAAAAGTTTAGTATTATGTGAGAACCTTCCATAATAGAAACCAGAAGACTGAGTATTGAAGTCAGTTCAAATGTCCTGCAGTTCAGATATTCAAAAGTCAATTCAGAAATCCAGAAATTAAATTCTAACATTACAGATAAAAGGAACAGTTCTGATTTCAGGGTTACAAATGACTGCATTATTTATTCTTCAGAGGTGCAGAAGTCTGAGTACTCAGTTTGAAGTTTTAGCTACCATTTAGTTCAGTTAATCAGCATTGTTATTTGAGACAGTTTTATTAATATAAGACTCTTTCAGTTCTTTTTGGATTATGTCTATCTCCACTATATGCTGCTACTACATAATAAACCACCTTTATCAGACTTTTAATGAGTAAGCACTTTTATTCTGAAAGGTACAAGAAGATTCAGCACATAAAAAAATGCCAATATATTTTGCACTTGTTCAGGACAATTGGAGGTAATAAAATAAAAGACATATAGTTCAGCTTTAACAAATGCCAGCCTGATGTGGCTTGGTGAGAGTAATATTTATGGTTAACAGTCCCAGAACACTACAGCAACCCTGAAAATGTGTAGCTGCTCAAGAGCAAACAGACTATGTGTAATTTAAAGAATGGTATTGTTCATTAACAACAATACTTCAGTTAAAACCTACAGTAAAGTATCAGAAAACGTCAGAATTTCCACAAAAAAAAAAAAAAAAAATTATGGGCCTTCAAGTTTCCAGAGTGATGTCAAACTTTTAATGAATAAAGACATTTAGTCTGAAAAGTACAAGAAGACTTGTTACCTAAAGGAAAAGCTGTGATGTTTGGCACTTGTTCATTTTAGCTCTGGGTAATAAAATTAAAAACATTTAGTTTAGTTTTAACAGTTACAAATACTCCACTGTCTTATCCTATAAATCAAAATGATACTGCTGAGTTTGCCATTTATACATTTTAGTAACCTCTATGGTTTCAGAGATATGAACAGTTGTTTGAAATGTGAGAACATAATTTGATTCCATCAAAAGGTTTAGGCTTCGTCCATTGTAAGTTACAGTGCAAACTTCCTGAGCTCAATTGGAGGGAATGAGTATTGAAAAAAGGAAGTTTCCTTGAATAATAAACTAACTTTAAGATTAGAAAGTGTAGGAAAATCCATAAAATACTTGATGTGCCAGAAGAGATGGAAATAAAGATTGGCCTAGTTAAAGTTCTACAGCATATATTTCAAGCAGTTTTAGATTAAAATAATGCCTTAACAATTGAACTTGACATATTTTATCATACCATGGCTTTTCATTAGTTGGGTATGGCTTAAGAATTTCATAGACCCATTATGGTAAAGTTTGTTAAAACTGTGATAAGGAAACAATTCTTGTAGCAGCTAAATAATAAAGAAGAATTGAGGTTGATGCTGCTATATTTTCCATGTTTGCTGATTAACCCTTTGAAGTAATCATACAATGGTGAGCATATGAGTCAGAAATTATATCAGAAGCAAGTGGTCAACTTTTAGTTTTCCAGCAAAATGTTCTACTTAGTTTGCTTTAGCACTTTCCTTCCATTTTTTTTTCTACTTAGCTTATCCAGCAGGTGTTTGAACATTGATTATGAACACTTCTTGTGGGCTCATTTTATTCATTTCTCCTTTCCTATTTTCTCTTTGTTTGTCTTTCAGCTTTTCCTGGTTAGGGGTCGCCACAGCGGAACTCCGGTCCACTAATGATTGGCAGTAGATTTTTTTTATGGTGCCGAGTTGCCAGCTCGATGCCCAACCTTCAATGAAGGCACACCCGTTCACGCATGTCTTTTGGAATGCCACTCGACCGTGGGGAGGACATGCAGACTCCACACAGAAGGCACTCCCCACACTCCAGCCAAGAATCAAAAGGGAGAACCTCTTGCTACGAGGCAACAACGCTACTGCTGCACCACCGCGGATTCTACAAAATCATTTTATATTTTTTATTTTCCTACATGGGTGTAGCAAAGGATGATTATCTGTATCTAAAGAATATGAAGAATGTTTATACAAATTATAATACTGTCTACTAACATTAATGGTGTATATACTTTTTCGTAATTGAGGAGTATACTGAAATGTATACAGAATTGCCATGTAGAAATATTTTTCTTACAGGAAACACATATTAGTGACAGATAATGTGAATATAAATGTAGAAAATGTAAGTGGGGTCAAAGCAGTTTATTACAACTTCTGTGCATCAAAGTCTACCAAGGACATATCCTCATTAAGAATTTTTGGTGATGTGGTGAGATGTGGTTGTAGGTAAAATGGTCATGTAATTTCACTATTATTAAAAATGGATATAGACACATTAACAATAGGCTCAGTATATAGTCCCTTTATACAATGTCAGTCTTATTTAGATAGTATTGCAGATGTCTTATAAATATTGGAAATGGTTCTGTCACTACTGGAGGCAATAATAATTTGATAATTAATCCTTGGTGAGAATGATCATTTCCAGACAGAAGATATGTTTGTCAAGTGTCTCATAGCAAGTTACTGCATGTTTTATATCAAGAAGAATTGCACAATGGATGCCATATGAAATTTCCAAATGCAAAAGAATCTACCCATATTTTATACATTGCAAAAGTGTGCTCAAGAATTGATCTATTTATTATGTCTTATAATTTGATAGCGAAAGATTATTTCAGGAAACAGGCAGCTAGTCATTTTCTCTGTTTGTTATTATATAACATTTAATCTATTAAGTTATAAGTATGAATATAAGAGGAAAATGAATGCTAATTGGATTGCCTATGGCAATTTCAGTGAAGTAATTAGAGAAAGTATTAATGAGTTTTAGAAAAACAGTCTGTGGAAACTTCTTTTAGAGTTAAGTGGGATGCATTTAAGGCTTATCTGTTTGTCTTGATACAAACTATTTACAGGAATTTATAAAGAACTTGAACATGTATTACTTTTGAATGAATTACTTGCCATTATGTGTAATAAATACATTAATTTATGAAACAAAAATATAATGAGAGAATGAAATATGAAGTAAAATATACCTTAAAAGGTAAAAATCAATTCAAAAGGGGTACTTAATAGTGATAAGGTAAAACAATTACTTGCTTCTCAATGTAGAAAGCATTATTACAAGAATATTATTATGTATTTAAAATACTGGTGAAGATAAATGTTTTATACAAAAAGTGGATTATTATGAGTGGATTTATGATCGTAAATGGTCAGAGGATGAGGAAGAAAACTAAGGAATGGATTAATGACTTTAATGATTTTGAAATTATGACACAAAGCATCATAGAAAGCATAAACTAGTTAAAAATAATAAAGGAATTGACCCATATGGATGTTTGTTGAATTTCATATGACCTATAGATTTGAGTTATTATATTTGTTTTAGCTTACTGAGTTTATGACTATTTATAATTGGTTGATTCCTGCATCAATGTATGAAGATGAAATTGTTTAAAAAGACAGGGAAGCAAAGATGGCTATCACTATCTATTTTGGATGTTGATTGCAGGATTACTATAAGAGTTATTAAATAATAAATACCTGTCAGCTTAAAAAATTGCCACTACAGTCTTACATGGGCTTCTGTCCTGGTAGATCTTTGCATGAAGCAAATAAGCATTTCCATGCCTTTTTTGTTAATAATCATATGGATGCTCAAAATAACAGTGACATTTTTGAAGATAGATGCATCTAAAGCTATCACCATGCTAAATACATTTGAAAAGTTCTTAAATACTCTTTTCTTCCACACACAATTGTAACAATAATTCAAAATTTGCACACACACACACACACACACACACACACACACACACACACACACACACACACACACACACACTTGTATTAAAATATATGCTGAACATTCTGAGAAATTTGATAAATTTACCACAGTATGATAGGGGTATCCAGGCTCTGCAACTTTATTTGTTCTTGAAATTAACCCAGATTTCTATACATTTAATCAGTTAACCCCTGGACCATTATTAAAGGCAATTTCCTTACTATTATAGCATGGATGAGATAGTGATAGTTACAAAAAATTATGAGGAAAAATATTGTTAAATTAAGATTATATATTATTATAATTAAAGACTTAGTTGTATGATCAAACGTGAGGAGACAGAAGGGATAAAACTATGTGATAAAACAGATTCCAAGCTAAGTGTAATTCAGGTAGTAATTCCAAATGGAAAATAGTAAACCTTCTTAGAAAATATTTATTTACAAAATTATGATAAAATGGTGAATGAAAAATACAATAAATGCTGTGATAAAACTGAAAGCAAGCTAAACTATATTAAGGCTAAAACATTTTCTTTGTTTTGGCTAATTAATATTGGCAAGATGACAAGTACTGTTGTTTCAAATGCAAAATGTAACATTCACTTCATTATATATTTGAAACTTTCATGGAGTGATGGGTCTCCAAGATCACTTTGGTTGTGAACTTACAAAGCCAATTGACGATTGGATGGGAGAAAGGAAATTCACCCCAGGGATCACGTCAGTTGCCCTGCTAGACAGGGGTCCAGGGAAGTAAATAGTGTGGGAAGAAATACCCAGGGAATTGTTATGACTAGGCTTGTATAGGCCCTAGGGCCGATAGCTTAGTACCAACCTATGAACCTATAAAATTTAAGATCATTTTGGTAGCAGAATTTCAGCTTCTGGGTAATTACAATTCAGGATCAACAGTTTTCTAAGGAAACAATAGGACATATAAATATAAATTATGTATGGCACTTGATCCATTATATGTGGAAGTACTGAGGATAAGAAGCAAAAAAAAGTTCATAGATATTGAAATTTTGGCGGTCTTTACATGTATGCTCTTTCATCCTTGGTATAGACACACCAGGAAGGTAGCTTGGAAAATGATATTCAAATACATCAGATGAAGATGACCACTTAGAAGATAACAGCAATGTTTAAAAGTTCTTGGGAGATAGCAAAAAGTTTGGAAAATAAGTCGAATGTCCATAGTAATTAATGTAGGAAGAAGTCTATGGACTACTTTCGTAATGAGAAATAAACCAAAGATAGTGTAGAACAAAATAATGTGTTCGCCAAGGAGATTCAAGAATGAGAATCAGTGCAGCTATTCATGGTTTGAAGAGAAGTAAATATGTAAAAAAGTGTGGGTTGAAAAATGAAAAAAGTAAAACGAGATTCTATAGCAGAAATCATTAGAACATTTTAGGGAGGTGCATACGGGGGGGGGGGATACTCAGCATTTGGATATTTACCATAATAATGTTATTATCACAGTTTAGCAAGGATGGTGAATATATGAACTCATACAGATTAGTAGCTGGGTTAAACAAAGAATGTGAGCTGTATGTGAGGAAACATTTTTTTGCTTGAAGAAAGTGGCACGGCAGGTTATACATAATGGAAAGGTAATTCTGTAGCAGGTACTCATACAGACAATGCAAGTAAAAGAGCAATTATTCTCATTGCAGAAGTTCAGTGGGGTGGAACCACAACACTAGTCATACGTTTGGATACTTATAGGCACGCAATATGGTGCAACTGACCCTTTGCCAAAAACACAACAGACGAAAGTAAAGTCAGAGTCATACACCTGAATGTCTAGCTTATGGGATTATTTTTACAGCATTCAAAGTATATAGCAAAACATGGCTAAATGCCCAGTATTTAGACTTGTGTTTGTTATATTACTTTATACCCTAGGAATACATCTGAGGGTAATCAGAGCAGTGTAAGGAATGCAGGCTGTTGAATGACAAAATAAGTTGTATTTACATAAAGATGATATACTATTTATCCTCACTAACTGAAGAAGTCCAGAAATCCAGCTCTCATACCTTGAAGTTACTCATAAATACTAACAAGTGGCATGATATGTACATATTATGCTGAAGTCACAATTATTGATTCTGATGCATCATTTGTCAAAAATTAAAAGAAAACCAGATATGAAAAGGGATGAAAGGAAAATAAGATACTAAGAGATAATGGTAACCTACAGGTTGAAAGAGACGCTGGATTTAACTGATGTGACAATGGCAAAAATTATGCTAGGCTTGTTATAGAAATGTAGAAAGTTTTTTTTTTTTTTTTTTGACAAATTTGTTTTCACACAGCAACAATGGCAGATACGATTTGAAAAGTCATACATGGGAGGAAGCATGGAGAACTGCCAAGTATGGTAGCTACATAGTTCAATATCTCTGTTTTGCTGACCCCGTAAAGGAATCTCCTTATTTAATCAGAAGTGTAGCAATTAAATAAATGTGCTTAACACACAAGAGTGCCAGAACGTCTGTTATGCATGGCTTCAGCTAGAATGAATGATTTCTTTTCACGCTTCAGTATTCATAAACTGAGTATCACCATCTGATCAATGAAGCGTGATGGGATTCAAAGTCACTTTAGCTGATAGATGCCTACAGCAACACATTCAGTACACAATGCCAGTTCACTAAGTTCACCAAATGAAATTAAGTGCAGAGATGCCTTACTTGAATACATAATAAAGAAAATCACAAATAGCACAATAGATTTGGGGCCTAACAGAAGAAGCAAAAAGCAGGGTCCTATTAAGTTTACAATCACACTTACTGAACAGTGGAATGTTGTCGACCCCTTTAAGTTTGAAAATGCAGAACTGCAGAGGTGTTATGTAAGCATTCCGGGACCAACATAGGCTAAGAGATTTCATTGAAGAGCAAAAATACAGCTGAGCTCTACAAATACTTCCACACAGTGGATATTCCTCTTTTCTGACTGCATTGACAAAGGTTTGCCTTAGAGATCTAAGAACTGTCCAGAAACCTTTGGTAGTAGTTGGTGCATAAAGTAGGTGTGTTAAACGATGCTTATAGCAGTTGTATTACCACAGAAAAAACATGTATTATTTAATGGTGCATTTACATAACATGGTCTTCTGAAAAAACTGCATTACATGGCAGTTATAGCAGGACAAAAAACATTTTAACAATGAGGACACATTGAAAGATCTTATAAACAGACTCCTTGCCTGTTCCAATGCCTGTATGGGACCATCCACCAAGAAAAGAAGGTGATATTGCAGTTGAAAAATAGGTTCTTTCAGTGTCAAATGAAAAGGAGAATAAATTGTAGAAAATGGGGACTATATCTGACTCTGCAGACACAGATTTCTGATGAGTTGCTGAATTCCTTTACTAACTGACCAACTTGCAGCTGTTGAATCTGAAATTCAGATAACATTACTTCAAGGATGAGTCTTACCTGTGACTAAACCTTATTATTCAGCTGCTGCTGAACCGTACCTTTTCACTTCCAACTGACTTTTCTATGCCTGCATTTTGTGCTTCTTCTGGATAGAGGCACACATTATATATTTCACCTGGATTGGCTCTAGTCACACATATAATATTAACAAAACTGTCTCCATTCACACTTACAAAATGCTGAAGATTATTGCTATCATTAGTACTAGTAGTAGTAATAGTCACAGTAATAGTAGTCTTAGGGGCAGTAGTTGTAATAGTAGTAGTGGTGGTAGTAGTAGCAGCAGTAGTAGGAACAACAGTAATAATAGTAACATTATTAATCTTGTTATTGTAGTGGTTTTGATATACATATCTTTAAAAAAAACAATGTTTATTTTGTGGTGTCTGGACTATAGCTCTTTACCTGGATATTATCATTCAGTACTATTACTGTTGGCTACTGTGTTGGTAGGGTTTTCCTCCCAGACAACTATAACGTGTCTTCTTTTTGCTTTGCTTGAGGACACTTGTATAAAGGATAGATATATGGTCTAATGTGCTACAGTTCATATTTGAGAGACCAAAGTGGACTTTGAGCTATCCCATTTTATTTTAATTCATCATGACCCATAGTTATACTTCATCTTTCGGGTATGTAGTCTCTTTTATATTCTTTTATAGTTGCTTACAGAATATAAATCATATATGTTAAGTATAACATTACCTTGCTTCACCTGCAGATAAAAGAACAGTCTGTACCAGTATTGTTTTGCTTCTGTCCAATAAAGTGAATTTATTGTATAGATGTCAGAAGGGTAACTATTTGGCTCGTTTAATACAATTTGGTAAGTATAGTAATTCTACAAGCAAAATAATTATCTAACAACTTCCAGTTGGGGATTTCCATAATGGTTAATGTATTTATTTCTCAGATACAAGGTACAGGGTTTGAGTCTCAGCATTCATGGAAATTGCATATTATTAACCTATGAAATATGAAATGAAAAATGGAACCCAGAAGTGTAAGATAGTACTGTTCATTAAAATGACTCCTGATGTTTACTTCACCCATTTTCTCTTACTGTGGAAGATAGTACTGTTCAGTAACATGACCCCTCATGCTTACTTCACCTATGTCCTCTTACTATATACCCTAAGGGCTTAAGACTGGTTGTCAGGAAATTATATGTGTTATCCCACTATTGTCTAGTCATTTGGCTAGAGACTGTTATGAGGAACAGTCAGTTCAATTATTAGAAATGATTTTCACTTGCAGGTATGTATTTTTATTTAAATTACTGTTAGATAACCAGATTTATGTGAGGACAGATGAGACAGTACACTCAGTGATCATAGAACACTCTAGTCATCCCTTATTTTTATTTTTATCATTATTTATTTTTAAAATCAACGAAGTAAAACCAGTAACAACTCCAAAAGCGAACAAAGGTCCAGTACCACAATAAAGTGTGAAAGTCAATTTTAATAACTTGATAAAGCTCTTTTGGGGCAACCTTTAATGGGCAGTGCCGAGGTGATAAAAGGAAGAAAAAAAGAAGAAAAAAGGTTTAAAGGGGCTTGTATTATGCAACATGATACATTTTCAGATATGTTCACACAAATTTTAAGCTCACATTGGAATATATTTAAAACTAATAAAGAAGTTTTTAATGCGGTTGGAAACAAACCTGTATTTACATATAAAGTTGGAAAAAATTTTAAAAGGACATTTGAACATATTAATACAAATTCAATAATATTTAGAGCAACTACTGCCTGTGGAAATTGTAGTATGTGTTCCATGATTTACAGTGAACCTACAATCAAGCTAAGCAATGGTTTAAATAGCTTGGTTAGGTTCTGTAAAGGGAATTGTAAAACCAAAATGGTTGTTTATTTAGCTCTATGTAAATCATGTTGTGCATTTTACATAGGAAAAACAGAAAGGTCTCTAAAAGAGCGTATGTATGAACACCAATATGACATCAAAACAGGCAAAGTTACTAATGCTTTATATAAGCATGATTCAGTCTGTCCGTTTTTTAATGGTTACAGGCTTGGGATTATAGATATAGTAAAAGAAAACAATTTCAGGGGAAGGGGTAATTTTAAAACTCTTCTGCTCAATAAAGAGCTTAAATGGCAACTCAGGCTGAGGGCAAATATACCACCAGGTTTAAACGAATACATAAGCATTAAATCTATCTTAACAGCAAGAGCTGATTGTATTTAATGAACAACAGCATGCAATATATGGTGAAGTTCATGTTTTTACAACAACATATTAGCATATTTTTAAAAAATTTTAACATTTGGTTGTTTATTGTGTGCATTTTATTATGCAGAAATAAGACTTTTGGAATTCTATAAGTAGCATTGTATAATACATATATTTATATAACATTTTTCAATTGGAAGTGGATTTTAGACTGTTTTTTTTTTTTAAATTAACAAGGAAGGGTACTGTTTAATTTAATTAATTGATTGTTAATTATTGTATTAAGTGACCTGTATATAATCAGGTTTTTGGCACTAGTGCTTTTATCTGAAGAAGTCTGTGTCTCAGATGAAAGCGCTCATTATTTATTTTTATTGGGATAGCGATGCTGTTTGGTGATCTGAGAGAAAACAGCTTATTATAAATACAAATTTGCATACTTAAAATATATGCACATTTGCATGTTATATGTGGTACAGATCTAATGGTGATTAAATTTGTTTATTTACTTGTTGGCCAGTTCTTCTGCAGGGAGATTGAGGATGTTAACCTGTGTCTCAAAGTATTTGCATTTTATATTTTAGATCAAGTTTTTTCTAATTATTTACTGAATGAGATATACTTAGTTTAATACTAATATTCTTAATATTCACATTGGCTGGAAAACATTACAGAAAAATGTTCCTCAGTTTGCTTGTTTGAAATGAGGTCTTTTAAGTATGTCAACCAGATTGTTGACACCTTTAAGTTACTAAAATCAGTTTTTGCATATCGTATTGTTTGCAAGTGATGGCAGTATTTATTAATGAACATTTTAAAAGTTAATGAGGAGAGTGTGAGTGCTACCATGTCAGTAATAGGACGCCATTTGGGCCATTTTAGTATTTTACACTGAGATTTATTGCTGGCTGATAGACTAATAAATCAACACATTTTGTTTATTGCAGATAGTAAAGTGTTAGTAGTTTTTGCTTAAAATTAAGGGATATTAAGAGAGGGAAACATTCTAGTCATGGAATCGGTACACTTCTGGATAGACATTTAATGGATTCCTTTTTAAGTGGTCAGAGATAGAGTAGCAAGCTTGAAGTCACTTGCTCACTTTATCTGTTATTTTTTTTTCTTCATTGAGGGAGGAAATGTTACAGGCCATTCAAAATGTAGTTCTAAACAATGGAAAGTCTATAGTTTAATGATACTGCTTTTGTTTAGGTCCTTAATATTGATTGCTCTGCCTCTGTTGTTTATGAGCGAACGATGATCCTTGGAAGATGTGTTTCCACAAGTCTTTTGGCATCTCTGCAGCAGGGCATTTCCAGCCAATGATTATTGCCTGAAATACCTATACACTCCCATGGATATCAGTGTTGCAGTAACCACACCAACTCCTAAAACCTCCAGGACAGGAAGGTCAGCAACTGCTATTCATTCTCGTCATCCCTGCCATAGTCCTTCCAGCACACACACCCGCGTTGTGAACCTAAATCATTTGGACCTACACAATATGGCCATGTCTAGATTGTTGTATTTTTTAGAAACACTGTGAAGATTTAACCTGTGTTTTAACTTTCAAGTTATTTTATCACTGTGATTTCACAGCTAACCTAATGCAGATATCTTTAGAGTCAGGTCACAGCAAATATGCACATTTTTACTTTCTCTCAGAAGGAATAAATCTGTAATATATATATATATATTCATAACTATATCTTATTTTCATAGTCATAAAAACAAAACTATTGCTTTGTCCTTGAATGTGAAGATTTCAATTATTTAAAATGCTATCAGAGGAAAATAATAGAATGCATTACCTGGAATGGTGACTTGCATGCAGAAATGAAATGTGGACCTTCTAAGTTAGCTTTGCACTAAAAAGTGGAGTCTAATTACACTTAAATCCTCATTTATTTTCAAAAACAATTGCTATAAAGTGAAAAAATGTTTCAGTTATATTGCCCTGTGTGGATAATATTCATCAAAAGGTCTGTATAGCCAGGAGAATGTGCAAGGCTGACATGTTTCATTATACTCACTTTTTTATTAGTTGTTTGTATACAAATGTTCTCGAGGTGATAAAATCCATTCCATGTCTAACATTTATCTTTAATCTGCTGTAAATACTCCAAAAGTGAGTAAGTAAACAATTTTTTTTTCATCTGACAAAGCAACGTTTATTTTAAGACATCTAGGGAGAGAACTAAACAATACGTACTGACAAAGAATATATATATTTACACATAAGTGTATTTTTTATAAATTTATACACACACACGCACACACACACACACACACACACACATATATATATATATATATATATATATATATATATATATGTGTGTGTGTATATATATATATATATATATATATATATATATATATATATATATATATATAGATATATATATCTATGGGTCTATATCACATCAGTGAACGCTAGAAATAGCGAACGCTGATATATCAAACTTCAAAGTCTGAAAGCTGAAAACAGTGAAGGAAAGGACCCACACATTTATTTCCAGGAAAAAAAATTTGCTGATCCAAAAAAAAAGAGTATACAGTCAAAATTAAGTGGAGGGGCTTCACACCACACCCCTATGTTGGTGTCTGTGCCCCCCACACCCCCCAACTTAAATATGCCAACTCCGAGATCGCACCACAGTGGAGAAAACAGCAAAGCCAAGAGAATGGCCCAGCAAATTTTTTCCCTGGGAAGAAATTTGCTGATCTGTTCCTTCGCTGTTTTCAGCTTTCAGAATTTGAAGTTCGATATATCAGCGTTCGCTATTTTTAGCATTCACTAATGTGATATATATATATATATATATATATATATATATATATATATATATATATATATATATATATATGAATCTCCTACTATTCACCAAAAGCACATCTCACCGAAAATCAAATTAGTGTACACTTTTCACCAAAAGCACAATTCACTGAAACACATTCCACTGAAAGTTATATATGGCCTTTTCCCCACTGTAGTGCGACCCTAGAGTTAATATATATAGTAAGGGGGGTGTGGGGGGCACCAGCCCCCATATTGGGGGGTGTGGGGGGTGTAAACCCCCCACATATTTTATGTATATATTATTGTCAGAGAACAGTAATATATTGCAATTACATATATCCATGTATAGAATTCAAAATATTTAAAATATGCCCCCCACACCCCCCCTTTACTATATATACTAACGCCAGGGTCGCACTACAGTGGGGAAAAGGCCGTATATAACTTCTGGCAAATTGTGTTTCAGTGAATTGTGTTTTCGGTGAATTGTGCTTTCGGTGAAAAGTGCACGGTGAAATGTGTTTCAGTGAAATGTGCTTTCGGTGAATAGTAGGAGATCCATGTGTATATATATATATATATATATATATATATATATATATATATATATATATATATATATATATATATATATATATATATATATATATATATATATATATATATATATATATATATATATATATATATATATATATATATATATATATATATATGGTTCTACTAACCCAACCCACCCCTATCCCCACAGACCCACCATCACACTTACCACCTCGCACCCTCGTCCCGTCACTACCGCCCTCACACACACTTCCCCACCCATCGGGCATCCTCGGCCGGGTGTGTGTCATCCCGTCGTGTCGGTCTTCGAACCATATATATATATAGCAGTAGTTTAGGCAGCAGAATGTTTTTAATACTGAACGTGAGTAATGCTGACAAAAATTAATCACAGAATCATTTGACCGACTCTGCTGGCATCACCTTTTTGGACATTGTGGAGAAGCAGGGAGTGGGGATTTGCTGTGTGTCCTCAGAGTTGGTATCTATAATTAACAGAGGTTGTGGGACACAGCCACTCACAAAGGAGTGCAGGGCCCCCTGCAGAAAACATTAGTTGTTGTATTTTTATTTATATATTTTTTGGCATTTTGACTTTTAATATTTTTGGATCAAGATTTTAATGTTTGATATTTAAGTGCTTCAGTATTGTGAAGTATATCTATATATATAACATTGAATACAGATCACATGAAAATAACATCCCCTCCTCATGTAACGAAATATAATGACACCAAACTACCAAACACACTTTTTACTACATTTCTGCAGGGGGTCTTGATACAGTGGGGTTAGGAAATTACCATTTTCCCACTGTAGTGCAATCTTGGAGTTGGTATATTTAATTTAGGGATATATATATATATATATATATATATATATATATATATATATATATATATACATACATATATATATATATATACTGTATAAATCTGTTCTGCACCCAGAAGAAAATAAAATATTATACCAAGCAAGAATACATTTCTCTCAGCTGCATATACAGAGACATCTAGTCTCTATCTACTAGTAAAAGGCAGTGTATACAGCCTTGTTATATCAGAAAGAGCAATCCATAGGATACAACTGGATTGCTTAGTATATTTTTACCCAAGCATCTTACTAGCATTGTCTGATTGTTTTTTTTTTTTTTTTTGGGGGGGGGGGGTGGAACTACATTTGGTGAACTGGCATATAGCCTCTTATATATAGATAACAAATTCAGCATTTTAAAGGGTGTTTGTTCTCAGAGTCTGGCATTATACCTGATGTGTTTATTTGACTTTTGTTCAACAGACCAGGTAAAACTAATGTCCAGAACATATTTTATACTAATTTCATATTATATCTGAAGCAAACATATATAATTTACCAGAAAAATATTTTCATTTGTAATCTATCATACCTGCAGCACCATGCTTTCAAGCAGATAAAGTAGTTGAACCAAATTCAGTGGTGTGCTGCATTGAAATACCCTAGGGAAAAACATTATTCTGTGTATTTTTTAACTGACCACATTGCTATTAAAGCCTGAAAATATTGTCACAATATCTTAAATAGGAGCTAAGATATGACCTTTAATGCACAGGTACCAGATCTATTAATTCAGATTTGTTTATACACAGGCAACAGCTCTATTAATTGAGTTGTTTACAGCCACACTCTGCAATGGAGTGTTGTGTTGAACTTCTCCACCTCTGCCAAGTGCAATAATGGCTTTGAATATTACTTTCAGAAGTATCATTACATCACAAGCAGTAATTCTTTGCAGTTTGCCAGATTTTTTCTGCATTTGCATCATTACATAGCTAACATATCATAGAAACCACAAAACACTTTTGTAGTCATCCAGAAAGTAGCAAAACGTGAATTTAATAAGCGCTTTCGTCCGCTAAAGTAAACTGTGAACTTCTTCAGATCTGAAGAAGTTTACAGTTTACTTTAGCAGATGAAAGTGTTAAAAATTAAATTATATATGTGCGACAAGTGACTATTAAGTAAGTATATGAAACCCTGAGATAAGATATTAACTGAATTAAATGGGGACTATTTGCAGGGATGAGTTCATACATGCTGCAATGAGTAAGGAAAATATATGTGTATTGATAGTTAAGACAGAAAATTATGTTATAATCACTCAGATAAGAGTTTTATTTTTAATCTAACAAGGAAACTAGGTGGTGGAGGCATGGAAATTAAATTAAAAGCAACATGGGATTCGGACTTTAGGGATAATTTACAGGAGAAAGAGAAGGTGAGAACAAACATGTTTATGTTGTAACTAATCAGACTATAGTGAGATAAATGCTAAAATATATGTATGTTATATATATATATATATATATATATATATATATATATATATATATATATATATATATATATATCTGCTTTTGATTGCCAGGAAAGTCCAAGTGGAAGTCCAGAGTGAAAAGCTCTAAAAAATAACAATATACATCAAAAACATGAATAAATATATGCATAAATATACAGTGGGATTCAATAAACTCTGTGTAGTGCAAGGCTTACACAGAGTCTAGTCTACATGTGTGTGGGGTGATGAGGGGCAGCAGAGAGAGAGAGCAGCAGAGTTCATTACATATTCATGTCACACGCCATGTTTAAATGCAAATAAGTGAGGCTTTGTTGCTGGCAACAGTGATAGATCTCAATCTCTTACTGCAAGACATCTGGACAAGGCCAACACAATGACCCAGAAATAAAGATGTGTTTGAAATATTTGCCTTATAGAAATGTACTAAAATAACCAGGTGTGTGTGTTATGATACATGTTCTAAAGGTTATGAAGTCTGAAACTCGAATGTAATTATTGAGTCGTATCAGTCCTGAGATCATCCCAGTGATGTGGCAGAAAATCACAAATTTTATGCCACAAAAAGAATACCTAGGCATAGCAAATAAGCTGTGTAACAGCTCACTGTGACCAAGGTGGTACACTTCAATTACACATCAGTGGAAGATGAGTAAGGAGGTACATGAAGAAGGGTACATTGCACTCAGGTATTGGTCTGGTGAAGGCTGAGAACTATGGAGGTGTTACAGCCTGTGATGTGGATGTCCTTTACATACTCTATACTTGGTTTACATACAAGGCAGTAGTCAGCACTTTGACTACATGCTGGTGGATGTTCCACTTACCATCTACCCCAGAAAGAAGGTCACATACCTACTGGTCTGATTATAGGATGTGATGCCCACATTATAACTGGGTTGTGTGTTTGTTTTCCTAATGTAATAACCACCCAATTATTTTGTCATTGCAGGTGTTGTCATGGTTATGGCAGCAATCTTTGGTGTGTGTTGATACTGTCTGTAATATACTAATATCACAGATGGAGTCAATGATTGCCCACAATCTGTAGTCCTTCAGCCAGCTGATTGGACACAGGATGTGTATGTTATCTGTGATGTCCATTACTTAAATAATGGACAGGAAAGGGCCTAGCAGACAGCCCTAATGTGCAGACCTGATCACTGGACTTGAGATATAAGTCACTTCACACATGTCAACATATTTAGATGCCATGTATGTGACACACTGGTCTACCCACTTGTAGATAAAGGTGTATATGGCTACTTCTGAAGTGATGAATAAATACCTCACTGTGGATTTGTGTCAAACACCCTGGGTTTGTCAAGTTCAAAAGGATGATAGTTTTGCCATCCTGAATACCCTCGATGATCTCTTTGAGGACATCTAACAGCTGAAACAGACATAATGTAGCATTGACACCTCACACAGGTCTGTTCCACACAGCCGAGATATCAATTGGGTCCATTTAGAAAAGGTCCATGAGGACATGTTTGTCTACCTCACAGATAAGGGGAGTCAGGATAAGTCTATACATGCATCCATCAGATGCTGACCCACCCCCAACTCACACGGATAAATGTTGAAAACACCCTTCAGCTTTAACATATTGTGTGTGTACGGTGTGTTCAAGTGTGTATTAAACCATGTGAGGAAGGTGCATGTGATGAGTCATGTGATAGGTGATTTCTGATCTTGTCACAGCCCATTGATTTTGTGTGATGGGCCAAGATGTAGTTAAGGCAGTGCATACTGGCTATCCTCAACTGACATATGGTTTGAACACAATGCTCCATACAGTGATCATTGAGAAAGTCTCCCAGCTGGGGATTAAACCTCATGTCACAAGATGGGTAACCAATTGGCTCACTGACAAAACACATACTGTGAAAGTTGGTGATCAACCTGTACCAGTAGATCTATCACCTTTGGTATACCACAGGGAATTGTGCTTAACCCTTTCTGATTAGAATCCATTTCTCGACAGTTCAGGCTAAAGTCTATGGCCTTTGGCTTACCAAGTTTGCTGATTCTTGCATACTGGGAGTCCACCTATGATGATAACATACTATAGGCTGGGCTAACACAGATAAATGATTGGTGACAAAGCCACATGGTCTACAAATAAATGCAGAACTTTGTCTTTATTTTGCCCTTTTGAAAAGTAGATTCCATGCTAATTACAGCATTGACAACAGTCCTGCTATGCTGAAACCCAGTGATGCAAGCACTGGGAACAAATGTAGATAGCAATCATTGGATCATAGGAACATAAGAAGTTACTAGGCTATTGGCCCTGAAGCCCTTACAAGTCTAGACAAGAATTTAACTCATGTTCCGACAATTCAGCACCAAAAGCCTGTGTCCAGCAGGGACACAGGTGGTATCCAAGTGGTGTATTTTCTGTTCCCCATCCAGTTATTCAGGTTGTGCTTAAAAAGAGTTAATGAGGTACTCTGCTTGATGTGGAGAGGGATCTATTACACAGAAGGGGGGAGCCTCTGGGACACAAATCTGTCCTGCCAAGTCCTATTGATGTCACAGACCAGGTTGAGGTCGTGATTGAGGGTTACAAAAGTAGAGTGTCTTGCAGATATGCAGCAGTCCCATCAAGGTGGGGTGTGAGATTGCTTTGTATGCCAGACAGAGGTCACCTCTGAGGAGCCTGTATGAGACTGAGTAGAGGGACAGGGCTTTTAGCCTATCTGTGTAGGGTAGATGTTTGAGGCCCTGGATTCTCCTGGTGAGGGATCTCTGTGGTCTCTCCGGCTGCTGCATGTGCTTTGTGAGGTACATGCTGAAAGTGGAATTGTACTCAATAATGGGTCTTATAAGGGAAGAATACAGGGATGTTATGACCTCATTGTCCCTGGATGAGATACCCTTACTGATGTGATGGGTCATGTAGAAAGCTTTCTGTACAATGGAAGCAATATGGTGCTCAAAAGTCAGTTTGCTATCAACCTGTGTGCCCAAGTCACTCATGACTGATTGCATGCTTAGGACTTTGTTATTAATGTGATAATTTGTGGGAATGTCACCCTCTTCAAAAGGGATGCTGATGCATTTTTTGGCATTCAGTTTGAGGCCATGTTTCTGGCACCAGTCATTTGTTTGAGTGATACCCTCTTGGAGGATGTCCACATCACTGGGGGAATTGATAACAGTGTCCATCTTGCAGTCATCTGCAAACTTGGTCAGCCATAGCCCTCTAGTTTAGGCCAGCACCTCAGAAAAGTATATCCCAAACAGCAGAGGCCCCAAGACTGATCCCTGCGGTACACCACTCATTACAGGTCTACTGCTTGAGGTGGCTTTCCCTATTGTGAAGGTGGGTTCTATCAGTGAACCAGTTTGCTACCCATCTGGTAACATACAAATTGATGTCTATTTGAGAGAGTTTATCTATTATATCTGAGTGGGGAATAGTATTGAAGGCTTTCACCAGGTCAAGGTAGATGGTGTGCACCACCTTCCCCTCATCCATGGCTTTGGTGACTGTCTCAAAGTAGTCAATCAAATTTAACAGGCATTTGCTCCCCTTGAGGAAACCAAACTTTTTGGGATGAGGTGTTTGGAGGTGAGGTTGCCAATGTCCTTGTTAATGAGGTCCATGATAATTCACTCCATGGCCTTGCAGATCAGGCTAGTTAGGCTGATGGGTCTTTAATTTCCTGGATCAGTGTACATTCCACCTTTGTGCAGAGGGATGACAGTGGCTGTCCTCCACTTGGCTGGGATGAAGCCGGTACTCAGGCTTTAGTTGAACAGGGTATCTAATGGTGCTGCAAGTTCCTGCTTGAGTTCATGTAAGATGCAGTCTGGGATATTATTGGGTCCCATAGAGGCCGTATGTTAAGCTTTTGAGAGGGCAGGGATGACTTGCTCCCTAGAGATAAAGGGAGGGGGCTGGTACTGGGGATGTCCTGATTTACTGATGGGGGGCAGAGGAATTAAGTTTTCACAGAAACTCTCTGCCAGCAGGTTGGCTATATCTACAGCATTTGTGTATGTGGTGTTCTTGACAACCAGTTCTGAGCAAATCTGAGTGCTTCCTTTGAGATATCAGACAGGAGAAGAAGGCCTAATGATTGTCATTAGTAGATATGGCCAGTTTGGACTCAAAATTTGTTTTGGAGGATTTCACTAGTGCTCTTATTTGCTTGTTTTGGCTAAGGAGAGATTGCTTCCAATTAGGGACGTTTCTTTTTCTTAGTCCTGGACAGCAAGTTTTCCTTTTATTATAGAATGTATTTATTGCAGATGTTCAACAGACAGGTTTGCTCTTCCTTGAAGAGGATGATTTTGTCCTGTTGGGCACTCCTAATTCCATGCAGTTATATAAAATGTATAGTACTTTGGTGCAGGCTTGGACATATGCGCCAGTTCCTATGGAGGGGGAGGGGGCTGTGAAGCTGTTTATACCTTCCCTCAGGGGGTTGTAATCAGCTTTGGATAAGTTTTTTTGTTTGACCCTAGCTGAGGGTCGGGAGGTCAGGAGAGATGGTGATTTCAAAGGTGACTGCTTTGTGCTCAGATCTTACCAGAGAGGATGACACTGTAGGGATGCTGCAGTGTTTACTCATGTTGGGTAATACCAAGTCCAAGATATTTTCACCTCTTGTGGGGGTGTTAACAACTGGTCCAAGGCATTTACATTGACGAAATTAAGGAATCTCTGGGTATTTGTGTTTTTACATGAGTAGTTCTTCCTCTTTATGGTTGGATAGTTAAAGTCGCCTAGAATCAGGTAAAGGGTTGAATTTTGATAGATTCAAAGAGGTCCAGATAGTGGAGTGGGCATCTTGAGTCAAAGTTAGGGGCTTCTAGCTAGCTATGATTTGAATAGGGGTCTTGTCTATGGTTAACTGCACCTGGAATGTATTTTGTGTGTCATACTGTTTGACCAGCATGGGTGTGTGTATGTCTTTTATATATATTGCAACTCCACCTGATTTTGCTTTGCTGCCCACAGTTTGGGTTCTGAATGCATGATAGAATGAGTAATCTGGTATGGCTAGGGTGCTCTCCACAGCTGTGAACCAGATTTCTGTGACTACACAAATGTCAGCATTTTCCAGGATTAAGAATACTTGCAATGAGTGCAGTTTTATGATTAGGCTCCTAACATTTAACAGCATAACTTTCAATTTGTATTTTGAAGAAATTTTTATGTTGGTAGTTTCAGCCTCAGGGCATTGCCTAAAAAAGACATTATGGGTAGCAAGAGCCTTTGCCAGAAGCCTGAAGCCCAAGGGAGACAAATGCAGGCCATCTCTGGCAAAGCATCATGGTTTGTCAATCATGTCTTCCCAGGCTGTCAGGTAGTGGATGCCCTTGGAAACTAAGCCAATTGCCCTTGGAAACTAAGCCAATTGTTAAAGTCAATTATCTTCTGTTTGTATTGAGGCATCATTCTGGGTGATAGTAGAATGCTGATTAAGGCTAGGAACATACCTGCCTGGACACATATTCAGTGAGCTTGATCATGTCTCTCTTTATATAGTTTAGAGAGGTACATTTCAAGTCATTCACACCAAAATGGACTATGACAGAATCATAACAGTACCTGTTGTTGAGGTGCATGGGTGATATGGTGGATTCTGGCACCAGACAAACAACTAACCATGACTTTTTCCTTATACAGCTTGGTGAAGGGCATATCTGTGTGCCTCACATGGGTTTTTGTTTAGGCCTAGGTGGCTGTGAAACACATATGTGTGGACTATGTGTGGTGTGTAGTGTGGTGGGCAGTGGAGTTTGTGTGTGTTTGTGCCATGGAGGTATCTTTTGTTTGGATATGTTTTTGTTGAGGATCTCCTCATATGTGGGGGGTGTGCATTGTGTATGTGTGGGTGGTGTTTGAGGTGTGCTGCTTGTGTTGACACCCTTCTCAGAGCCAGATATACTGGCTTGTGAGGGAGGGAGCATAGACTCTAGGTTTTCATACCTCACAACTGTCCCGAATTACTCAGATTTTACCGAATTTTGGGGTCCAAAAATGGGGTGCCACGATTCCCAAGTGGCACCCCTTCATTTCCAAATTTTTTTCTTTGTTTTCTTTTTTTTTCTTTTTCGCGCTTTTGCTGACGTCATCGCTCACTCGATGAGGTCATCTCTGTCAGGATTACCAGCCTATCAGAATTGAGCTCTCACACATACGTAGGCTCAAATCAAATGCATTTGTGAGCGGGAACGGCTTGTTTGTGTCACTCGCGCCTGGTTTATACTAGCTCCTGCCTGCTTTTCTCGCTCTTGGGTTTATTTTCTCTTGCACAGAAGCTCCTGGCTTAGCCTGCAATTGATGTATTCAGTCTTGCTCGCTTGTTGGATTTATAAACTCCTGGGGAGTCCTGGCTCAGCTGTAAGTAAGTGAGGACAGTTTGAACAACTGGCCTGCCTGTAAACAATGCAAGTATGGAGAGGTGTTTATATTCTCTCTCGCTCGAAAGCTTAGCCTGGAATGGATATATTCATTCATGCTCACTCATTGGATTTATTTCTTGTTTTCCCCACTGTAGTGCAATGTCAGAATTGGCATATCTGAGTTGCAAGGGTTGGGAAGGTGTGCGGGGGACATGCTCCTCTGGAAAAAAAAAAACACTATTATTTTTGTATTTTTGTAGCTTTAAATGAAACATTCCACTGGTGTAAAGTTGTCAAAGGAATTTTAGTTGATGTAAGAGACCTTCATCATTTTCCATCCATCATTCTAACATCAGGAGGACATTGTACCATGTATTATTTTTTTCTTTTCTTTCAGTGGATATGTGTGTGTATGTCTGGATGTGTGTTTGCTGTAGAGAAATGCACATATCCTTTGGTCCTGCAGTCCATCATAGGTTGCTTGTTTTTTCTTCAGGACTAAAACTGCTATCATTTTATCACCAGGTCAACAGATACCCTCTGATATATGCATGTTTTATAGCTGATCTTTAATTGCTGATTGTGATATATATATATATATATATATATATATATATATATATATATATATGTATAAAATATTATTATTATTTTTTTTTTACTTTGGGAAAGTGTTTTACCAGGGCTATCATGGTGTGTTGAGGTTTATTTGAGATAGGAGAGTGACTTAAGTTCACATGGAGGGATGTAGATTTGTTCAAAGCTGTAATGTATGTAACTGGAAACTGCATAACATTTAAGTTGGTTTTCATTTAATTGGACGTTTTATTGTACTACTTAGGAATAGGATAGCTGTATAGAGTATTTCACCACCATGCTGTACCAAAATGAAAGAAAAATAGATAATATTTTGTCCATTTTTGTTGAACTGTGTTCTTTGTGGTGCCATTATTATCTGTGAGGGCTATGGGATTTTTGTGTGTGCATGTGCGCTTGCGCGCTCATGTGTGTGTGTGTGTGTGTGTGTGCGCGCGTGTGTGTGTGTGTGTGTGTGTGTGTGTGTGTGTGTGTGTGTGTGTGTGTGTGTGTGTGTGTACATTTTGCTACAGAGTCACTCCATGGCATTGTCAGGGTACTGCATAGCAGGTAGAGGTAGTTAGTGGTGAAAGTGTTTCTTTTCTTTATGGAGGCATGAGGGCAGCTGACAGCAATATGAATGAAAATCATGTTACCCATCAATGAATGTAGCCTATAAGTTGGGTTTGTCATGAAGTCACAATTCAAATAAAAGAATGACAATTATTGTAGCTTTGCCTAGGTTTTTTGTGCTAAGAGATTGAGACCTGTGGTGAGAAGTGAGAAATTAATTCACTAAATGATAGCCATTAAGTTTAAATCTTCCTATTTTTCAGAAGGCTGATGATTTGGCATAGTGGTATGTTTTTCTAACTGTAGTGCGTAGGGTCCTGGGTTAAAAACTTGCCAGTGAAATGCATGGTGGTAATACGACATTTTATTCTAGCAACTTTACAAAATTATACAAGCAATGTTTAAAATGTTCCCCTGGTTTATGACCTTTTGTCACCCCCCCAAAAAAATGAAATTGAAAATAAGTGTGAGATGCTGTGCAAGATGCCTATGACTTACACTACTATTATTTTATTTATGGTGTGGGTGTGGAGGTAGACTTTTATGATGGAAATGTTCTGAATTTGGCAGTTTTGTCATTATTGTTTCATTGCCTACAGTACAGCCTACTGGAAAAATGTTCAAACAATTAATTTAAAATGCGCTCTAACAAGTGTGTTGTATTATACAAAGAATATAATTTAAAACAAGTGTGTTGTATTATACAAGGAATATAATTTAATAACGTCAGGGAGGTGTATCAAAGAAAAGAACATATGTATGTTTCTTGTTTTGTGTGCAAGGGGCCAATGATTTGAAAACAGCCCAAAGGTAATCTTTATCCATCACTGGCCAGATGCATTTTCTTTAGACGTGATATGGGTTTCAATGCTGTTTCAATGAATGTGAGTTTCAAGGGCAGAGAAGTTTTATTGCCAAGCCTATTTTCATTGTGAGACTGTATTGCTTTGTTTACCAGATGTCTATCAGTGTTTCTTCATGTTGTGCTGTAAAATGTAAAAATAAAATCCAAATAATCATTGTAGAATTAAAGCAGTATGCATGCATACATTAGTGTTTATGGTAAATGGGGCAAAATAGCCAGGTAATGAGACATTGGAATGGCTGCAGGGGGACTCTGGTGTGGTGCCATATTTTGGTTGTTTGTTCTTCAGTTTGCGACTTTGCATTTGAAAGTTGGTATCCCACAATTCCATTGGAGTGGGTGGGGGTTACATAATTATGTATGCAAATTAGATGTTAATCAGCATACAGATTTGTACCTATTTTTCATGGGCCTTGTCCAGATTTTTGATGATTCCGCGGTGAGAGGTATGGAGGTTCTTAATGTAATTGCATCTCTCACAAAATGTGTTCCTAGGTGATAGCAGTAGAGAGTTGTCCGTGTACATGAGACATTTGCTACATTGTGTCAGGATGCCCATATAAACCAGATTGGCATGAGAAAGAATATGAAATTGTCCATCCATATTTGTCAGAATCTGAGGGAGAGAGGTAAGAGAGATCCAAGAGGCTAAAGGGTGGGAGGTCTAAGAGTAGTACTACTAGGTGATCACACAAATGTTAGTAAGGAAAAATTTGTAGGTGGAATATCTCACAAGGGGTTAAAACAGTGCAACTGTGGTGCATGGTGAGCAAACAAGCCCAACCAGCTGAAACATGAGCTTTAAATACCACAAAAAATAGAAGATTCTAGTAACACATAAATCTAGCCAATCCTGCTAGTCTCTGCTTTCTTTACCAATCGGCCTGTGCCAGACAAGGTCCTGGCAGCCCTGCTACTGTCACTAGCAGAGGAAATAGGCCCCTACCAACACAAGATGGCTGGCAGAAACACAGAAGGCAAACACAAGATGGCTGCCAGAAACAGAGAAAAAGAAACAGCTCTGGATGCAGCAAATCTGTATCCAGACTATGCTACTCAATTTAAGAGTTAAGAACATAGTACAACTCACAAGAAAGTACAGATTAACCACTTACAGACAAAAACAGAACTCACAGTATGAAAAAATACAGTTAAACAGTAATGAAACTCAGTAAAGATCAAACAGTAATGAATTGCAGTAAATAGAAATGAAATACAGTTAAACAGTAATGAAATGCAGTTAATCAGTAAATTGCTTTAAACAGTACAAATGTGATAAATTAGCTCCCAATTACGACAATAAAAAAGCAGCTCAAATAAAACAGCAATTCAGTAGAATAAATACAGTTAAACAGTAGTGAAATGCAGTTAATCAGTAAATTCCTTTAAACAGTACAAATGTGATAAATTAGCTCACAATTACAACAGTAAAAAAACAGCTCAAATAAAGCAGCAATTCAGTAGAATACTGTCATCAGTTTAATAAGGCTACAGATGAGCAGTATCAAATGTGCAAACTAAATGCAGTTAAACAGCTAAGCACAAGCAGCAAAATGAAGTTGGAAGAGGCACAATATGTTTTTTTTTTTTTTTGCTATGTAGGAAGTGAGGAAATAGAAATTAATTCAAGGTTAAGAAGCTAAAGAGATGGTCCTTCACAACTGATCTCATTGTACTCAGTAGAATGAGCTGATGCAATGGGACTGGGAGGAGTATCCAATATCAATCTTATAGTAGAGGTGGGCAACTCAAAAGCCTCCAAGCTTTAAGACCACAACAACAATTGAGCGGGTGGGTGGACAAGATCAAAATAGAGGTAAGGACTTAATTCACTAAGCCTAAAAAAAACAGTTACAAAGCTTAAACAGATATGCAGTATTTTTATTTATTTTACATTTGTTTTCCAGGATAGTCCAACTGGATATATGTCCATTTTCAGCGGAGGCCCAGGGAGGAAAGCTCCACATACCAAAAAAAGAGACCGTAGATACACCACTGAGTGATAAACTCAGGCAGACATGTTTAGAAAAATATAGACAAAGAATACAGACAGATATTAATATACACAATGTGCAGACTTACATCTGATTGACAAAGATGTATTAGAAAATGTGAACATAGAATACAATCAGATCTCATAATTCACAGTGCTTAGACATTCAAATGCAATACTTGGCTAAACAGCAGGTTGGGAAGCAAGACATGTATTAGTGAAGTTGTTAGGTTTAGAACAAGAGCACAACCAATGAGATGTGAGGTATTTTTGAGTTCTCTTTTAAATAGAGGTAGCGAGGTTTCCTTGGTAATGGTAGTAGGAAGTAGATTCCAGATTTTAGTTGGCAAATATAGCACAGTAAATATTGTTTTAATCAGAAGTACAGAAACAGTTGAAGATAAGCTATTATCTTTTGTAGTCTCACAGCAATTTTTGTAAAATAGCAGAGGAAGAGCAGCTTTGAGCAAACAAGCACACACTGATTTAAGCACTGGCTATTTAAGGCAGAGAAACTGGAACTTGCCAAATTATCAAATCAAAGCACAGAGCCCTGTAGCAGTAACTGTAGCCATATCAGACCAAACTGAAACCCCCTGCCATGAAGAAATAGATGGCCTCTCTAGGCAAATGATTAACTGTACTGCAAGCACCAAAGGTCACAAACAGTGCTAAACTCAGCTCTATGCTAGTGTTTTTCAGGTTCAGCAGCAAGTAAAATGAACAGAACAAACAGAGAAACAAATAGAAGACAAAGATCTGAAAAGAGGTAAGGACTAAATTCACTAAGCCTAAAAACATTTCCACAGTTTAAACAGATATGCAGCAAATAGTGTTATAGTTAATCAGAAGTGCAGAAAATAGTTGGAAATAAACACATATCTTTTATAGTCTCACAGAAGTTTTTGTAAAACAGCAGAGCAAGGGCAGATGACCTAACTCACTGCAGCTTTGAGCAAACAAGCCTCATATGTAAGCACTAAGCTAGCTGCCCTTGTGGGTCATTTTACGCCTAGTCAATTTCCCTTCCAAAGGTGAGAATAAAACCTGAACTTCAACCACCATGTGTCCACACTGGTATTGAAAGTCTGTGTTGTGCACATCATAAGTCAGGCCATCATATTCAGATCTTAGGATTGTATGACAGCACTGTTCTCAAACCTCATCAGAACACTAATAGAGTATAATGCAATCTTTTGCATGTACCTCACCAGACACATGCAACAGCTGTAGAGACCACAGGGTTTTCTCACAAAGAAAACACAGGGCCTAGAAACTATGCCATGATGTATGTAAATGAACTGAAAGCCAGTTTCTGACCCTGCCCTGGTGGGAATACTCCATGCACACGAATCAGATATAGCTGGTAACACCACCAGTGTCTGTTGAAGAGAATATGGTAATAACAGTGTCCCACATGCTAGTGTAAAATGCTCTCTGTAATGTCAAGAAAGGGCACAAACACACATACACACACGTACACACAGTTGACTACAGTGAGAACATAACCCTTACCTATGCAAGGTACACAGACTACAGAACTCCATACATTATGCAAGCACCACAGCACAAGTCTGAATTTTACAACACTGCAGGTCAACTTATAGTGGATAACATCAGCAGGGCATGTTGTCAAGAAGATGTTGGAAGGCCTGCATGAAATGGATGTGTAGGCATGTGCAACTATCAAAATACTGTTAATCCATGGAATAAGAGAGGTAACTGTAGGTTACACACTTTTGTTCTTTGGGCTAGACACATACACACCTCTCACCTGACTGCAGTGAGCATAGAATCCCTACCTATCTAAGTACACAGACTGCAGAACTCATTACTTTATGCAAGTGCCACAGCACAACAGGCCAGGTTTGGAGAATAATGTTGAAAGGCCTGCATTAAATGGATATGTGGGCTTGTGCAACTATCAAAATATTGTCAAACCATGGGATTGGAACTGTAATTGTAGATACACACTTCTGATCTTCAGGCTAGATACACACACACATACACACACACACACACACACACACACACACACACACACACACACACACACACACACAGTCAACTAGCAGTGAGAACCGAACCTCTACTTCTCTAAGTACACAGACTGCAGAACTCAATACTTTATGCAAGCACCACAGCGCAAATCTGACTTTAACAAGACTGCAGGTCAAAGTATAGTGGATGACATCAGCAGGGCATGCTGGAGAGAAGATGTTGGGAGGCTTGCATAGTTTTCTAGTGTCATAGGTTCATAGGAGATTACAAGCCTAATGGTTGTAGGGCATTTACAAGCCTAACCATGTAAAATACAAGCACCCTTATTGAGCATAGTTTGATGGTCATTGTTAGCAGAGAGATTTTGTGATCAGCACCGCCTGGCCCTGTCCATGAGGGACATAAGTGACACCACAGGGGTGAATTTACAATTACACATCCAGTTGTCAAGGTTGATCATGAATAGTGTCATTGAGGAGCCCTGCTTCACGTGTAGTAGGAGCCTGTTATGGAGTAGTGGCAATCACTGTTAAATATATCTGTCTCCCTAGCATGTTCTGTTAATGTCACAGATTAGGCTGAAATCCCTGGGGCAAGTTATTCTTGTCCCATTTGATTTGCAGATGTCCAGCATTTTCAGTAGGGCAGGGTCTGAGACTGCTCTGTAGGCCAGGCATAGGCCACCTGTTAGCAGCCTGCATGATGCTGAGTACAGTGACAGGTATTTTAGTCTTTTTATGTTTGCCATGTTTTGGAGGCCTTGGGTTCCCTCAGACACAAACCTCTGTGTGTTCTTTTGCTGCAGGTGTCTGGTGAGATACAGAAAGAAGGGAACCTTGTTCTCAATTAGTGGTCTGATGAGGGTGGAGTACAGTGGAGCTATGACTACCCTGGTCTTGGATGTGATGGCCTTACTTATGATGTGTGCAGTGTAGAATGTGTGTCTCACCACTATGGACACATAGTGATTGAATTGGAGATTGTTATCAATATGTGTTCTCAAGTCCCATAATTCTGGGTTTGAGCTTAAAGAGGTACTTTGTATATCATAATTAGCAGGAATACTTCATTTCCAAAGGGGGAAATGAGGCATTTTTTGCTTTAAAGTTCAGTCTGTTAGTTTGACACCAATCATTTGTGTGTGGCAGCCCCTTCTGTAATATGTTAACATAGTTAGGGGACTCTATATGACTGAGTCCAATTGACAGTCATCTGCAAATCTAGTAAGCCCCAGGCCATCTACCTTTGCCTGTAATTTAGAGAAATAGTTTCCAAACAGTTGAGGGCCCAGCACAGATCCTTGTGGTATTCCACTGGTAAGTGGTCTAGTGGTGGAGGTGCAGTCCCCAACTTTGACAGTGTGTATTCTGTCGGTGAGACAGTTGGCTAGCCATCTCATAATGTATGGGTTAATCCACAGATTGGAGAGTTTCTCTATGATATCTGAATAGGGGGCAGTGTCAAAGGTCTTGGATAAATCAACATAATGGTGTGTCCAGTTATCTATCATCCAGGTCTTTGGGGTCATTACAAAAGAAGTGCACAATGTTTAATAAGCAAGATCTACCCTTGCCAAAACCAAAATTTGTCAGATCAAGTGTGTTGAAGGTCCGTTATGCCCCTGTGAATAAGGTCCATGCTGATTCCTTCTGTAGCCTTGCAGATACGGATTTTTAGGCTTATGGTGCAATAGTTCTAGTTCTGCATGTTACCAGATTGATTTGCATTGCAAAATAACACAACATTTTATATTACTGTCTGTTGTTTAGATGATATATGTGTGGAAAAAGTACTGAGACACCAGAGTTTCTGTGCCTGGGTGGAGGCAATACATGGCTGTATTGTAAATGTGTGAAATATTGTTAGATAGTGCCTTCAGTTTTTTATGTTTCCACATGTAATTTCATGTCATAGACAGTAAACAGCAGTAATACATAATACTATTTACTATTACATAGCGAAACATAGCTCTGGGTAACACAGAACCAATAAGTCTTTACTTACACCCCACCTCTTGTTCTTGTGCTGGACACATCTAGTACTATTTCACCCTCACAATATAAACTACTTATTGCAGCAGCTCACCAATCTGCTGCTAATTCTCTAACCCCTGACCAACCTTCCTCCTTTCCACCTTCACTTTCTATCTTCACTCCACCCACTCTAAACATCACTTAGTACAAACAAGTGTAATAACCCCCATCTGTCTCTTCCATCTTTCTACTCTTTCTGACTATGATATAACTTGTACAGCAAGAATGACACCAAGAAGAGTGTTCTCCTAATATATGAATCATGTACCTATATTTGACAGGACATGCCTGCGCTTTTAGCATTGTATAAAAATCTACATCTATGTGTTATGTAATTGTTATGGAATTTAATGTAATCTTATGTGCTTGTATGCATACTATGTTTGGAGCTTTTCTCCCCGGGCCTCCACTGAAAATGGCCTCTGCTCAGTCGGACATTCCCAGTAAACAAATATAAAATAAATAAATAAATAGTGCTGCAAGCAGCAGGTTTGAACAACAGTTGGCAAAGTGCTTGCGCATGTGATTATACACATTTTCAATGCTTTATATGTTTGAATGTAGTTAAGCAGTGCGCAAATGCGAGCCACATTGCGAAAAGTCTTAAAGCTAGTATTGAGTCTATGAAACATACCTGCTGCTTAATTGAATCTGTGGCAGCAGGTGCAAATGCATTGATCCATTTCTTTTTGAGCCCAGATGACACTGGGTTCGAATTCAGGGATATTTAACACTTTTAAATAAACATGATAATGCAATGACATGAATTCTTTACAGTACATGTGTTGCTGTGTGTTGGCATATCACAGCGTGGTTAAGAGGCTTTGCGTGGAGATAACCACAGCATTGTACCACCGTTCACCATCACTGTGCATTGGTGTAAGAAGGGAAACTCCACCCAAACACAGAGGCCAACAAGTGCAGGGATCCATTGCCTTTTCTGGTGCATGTGGGTGTTGTGTGTGATTTTATTTTTTGACCAAATTATAGGTGACAAAATAGGGTAGACTAGAAAGTGGTGGAATGGGGAGCAAGCAGGGGAAGAACAAAGGAAAGCAATTCAGGAATCTGCAGGAGGGGGTTAGGTAAGAACCACAGCTATGCATTTCTTTAACATTGTGAACTGAAAATATGTGCAGAATATTAACTGAAGTTTGACTGTCATCTCCAAAAAGAGGGGTGACAACGATGCAATCATGCTGTATAGCCAATTGGACCAAATAAAGTGCGTCAAGAAGACACACGTGCAAAATGGAGGGCTATGCATTTTTTTTTTTTTTTTTTTAATTTTAATTCAGTAAGATAGGACTGCTGGGTAAGGGACATATATATGTATGGGTCAGGTAAGTTGGGTAGGTGAGAAAGTAAATGAATACAAACAAGACAAATAAGATAAAAAACAGGGACACTGTTGAAAATAAAATGTTGGGGAACATTATGATTGTGGCGACGGAGGGGACAATGCAGGCTCATGGACGTCAAGCTTGGAGATAGTGAGAATCGACTCCTCACCCAATGGACTGTCATTACCGTCCCCTTACTCTGCTGACAGCTGGAGTGCTTGACTTCTCATTCTCCTACAGACCATTAGGGATAGCAGCCTCTCCATCCGGTGTAGGCATACACCAATGGTGTGGTGCATGATCCTATGCACCATCCATGGCAACTCATTGTAGGTAATGAAATCATCACATCTGCCACCACTCCTGGAGGGAACCACTGCACTAGCTACTGGGGCAGTATTACCTGAGTTACCTGAGGGTGCAGGTAGTGCAGGTATAGCAGAGGCCCTGTTGCCAAGTTGGCACACATGCTGGGCATCACTGCTGGAGCTGGTGGAGTCGGGCATGCTGATCCCCTGGGGTGGCCTACCTCACTGTACTGTGTAGCATTTAGTGATGAAGTACAGATGGACAATATGGAGACATTTTGGCAAAACATAATAGAAAATAAAAAAGAGAGATAAGGGTTAGGGTGAGAAAAAAAAAAGGGATAAAATTATATCATCACATGTGATATACAATGCATTAACACAATTAACTCTTTAATCTGAAGTATTGCACTTAAGTATACATCCTATTAGGTATTATACTACAGATTGCTGAAAGTAATCTTTGATATGTGCACATATTCCACATATGCATGTTCAACTATAGAGATTACAGTTTACACCAGGGCATTTGTGCCACTGGTATAAAGTTTTTAATTTAAGGCAAATATTATTGAAAAAATAATTTTTAATTTAAGGCAAATATTACTGAAGAAATAAGAGTATTGTATAGTTGGAAATTATGGTATTTGAGCACACAACCTCTGACAACAGTCTAATATTGAGCTCTTACAATGGGTCTGTGCTACAAACTAATGCATGCATACTTGCTTTTAGAGTTGGGATATGCATGCTCAATTTGATACAACTCTATAAAAGACAAAAAAAAGCTATGTTTAACTTTTAATGCTGCAATAACACTTCTCTTCTGCTGCATACATACCACTTGCTTTCCTCAGTCTCACCAATCAAGCAACATGAGCCTGTCAATTGAACTCAGATTCAGTGGGATCTGGGAAAGAACAGAAAAGAACAGAAGAGCATTATGCATATCAGTCCTGTCTATATGTAGATTTCTAAGTCTTACAAGTGCACTTTTATTGTCATAGTTATACAGCTGTGGAATGTCCACAGTCTCAAATTCCTGAAACCAGTGGTTGAGAGTCTCTTTCTTTCTCCTGCAGAAATCATTAAAATGATGTTTACATTGCTGTCCAGTGTGTAGGATACCCATGGCATTGGATACAGCCTATGCCAAACTATTCCAAACCTCAGACATACTGGTAGCCAGAATAGTCCCCCTGCATAAGCCTTTGGCTGTGGTGCTTTACCCGGAGTCCAGTAAATATCCTGGAATCCTGAATACCCCACCTCTGTGCACTAAAGTGTGAACCTTCATCTCCAATGCCAGCCAAGTCTACCAGGCAAACTAGATCAATGGAAACTGATGCTTTCCCACCAACTCTAGTTATTGCATTCACTGGCACTGCACAAACCGGAGCAATGATGCACACCAAGTTTGAGCAATGTTAACAGAGTGCAGCAGTGCCAAGTAGGAAGGAATTAAATAATTCAGATTGGAAGGTTAATCTGACACTTGGCCTTAGTTTGAGAGGTGTGCACTGATATAGCCTGGAAATATATATTGGAAATTGGAAGGCAACTGTTAGGTGAGTTAAGTTTGCAGACTTGCGCTGCGGTCATAACTATAATGACATGACATTTTTTTGTCTTTATACACTGAGGAAAATGTACTTTTACAGGGTGGGATTCAAACCTAGGCATAAGGGACAAAACATTTTCTTCTACGGTGTTGATTTTCTGTCTTTGCCACAGAATAAGCACTGCTCATCTGTACTCAATAATCATACATAAACACAGGTGACAGTTTGAGCTGTTACTTATATGTGCTTCACTGCACCCCCCCCCCCGATGGAACTGGCAACTATGCCGAGTTCTAAACCAACATTTTATACAAACATCTGCATAACTGCATTGATTCAGCCATACCTGATAGGACTCATTCAAGCTCCTCAAGGAAGAGCAAACCTGCCTGGTGGGCAACTGTCATGAACAGGCTTTACAATAAGAGGGAGAAATTGCTGTCTAAGACTAAGAAGGAGTGAGCCCTAAACTGGAAACACTCCCTCCTCAGCTTAAAGAAGCAAATACAACTTCTTGTGAAGTCCTCCAAAGCAAACAATGAATCCAAATTAACTTCTGCATCTAAGGACAACCATAAGGCATTCTTTAGTTGCATCCATAACCTAAAACGAAAGGCCCAGATTTGTGCCAAACTGGTAGTAGTTGCACCCCTATTATTTTGTTAGCATATATTTGACTGTAGTAGTGTAGCTATTATTTTTTCCTGTGTTTTTTGCTTAATATCACAGGTGATCCTGACAGTGAAAGTCTAGGTAACGTATCATCTGATGTCAAAAGTATTGGCAGACTCTGATGTGGATGGTGATCAAACAGAGGCACAGTTGGGTAGTGCAGATGTTGAATTGGACACTGAGGTTGACATACAGCCATCCTCTGAAATCCCATTTGATATAGCCAGTAGGCCTATGCCTACCTATTCTTGTGAACCCACAGATATTGGACAGGGGGGGGGGTGACACAATTGATCAGGGAAGTGTGTGGCCACTATGGCTTTAGTGCCTGTTGACTCTGGCCATAGCCAAAGTGTGGGTGAGGTGCCATGCAGGAGGGTTGTTAGGGATGCTCAGAGAAGGTCTGCTGTCCATCCTCCACTTGATCTAGGTGTCTCTTCCCATGCCACTCAATGTATGTTTAGGGCCATCATGGAGTCACAGTCACATTCCCATAGGTGCCTCAGAGAAATGCTTAGTATTATAGATGTGGCCCAGACTGACATGCATGACTGCATCCACCATGTTGCCACTTCAATGGATCAGATGAATGACACATTGGAATAAGCAGTGTCAGTGATGTAACATCTGCTGGGACGGGGATGGCATCCTTGTGGGCATAGGTCAGCCACATCATTTGATGTTAGCCAACAGGGCCATGCCTGATCATGATCCCATAGTGGCAGTCTTTCCACTGCTTCATCAGTGTGTGAGCTGTCCACACTCAGACATAGCAGGCCATAGGGCCATGGTCCTGGGCATACTTGTGAGGGGAACTTGTCCAACAGACATCAAGTCAAACAGCAGTGCATCTGACTAAGGGAATGGATGTGCCAGTGGAACTCCTGGCAGAACCAGTTTTCATGGTTGGGGATGAAAACAATAAGCTGTCACCTCTACCAAGTATGGCTCACACACGTATGACATACCAAGATGTAGAGCTAGCACAGAGCTTGGCTGTGTTCATGCAGACACTCGCATACCAATTTCACCTGGAGGACCCCTACAGACACACATACAACAGATACATGGCTCAGCTGTGCAGCTTAAAACTCATTTTTTCTCACTGGCCATTTGTTGGTTTATTCAAATGTCAGTCTGTTTCTCTTTCTTGCTCACATATACTCACTGGCCTTACATGTCAGCCTAGGCTTCCTACCCCCCCCCCAACACCCTGTGCAAGTGATGATAACTGTGCCATATCCCTGTTTTGTATCTTTTGGATTCAAGGATACATAAGCTTTATGGCTGATGCTCAGGGTGCATAGCTGACTTAGTACTTAATATATTTGCATTTGTGATGCTGAACTGGTTAATTTTACCTTTGACTTATATTGCTCTTAGAATGTTAGATAGTGTTAGATAGTTGATAGCATCAACATTTTCCAGCTTTATTGTGAATGATCCTGTGAAGATTGTGAAGTCTGAAACTGCAATCTGTATCACTACCTTCTAACTTCTGTCTTTAATGATTTTGCCAGGGCAAATGTATATTACTAAACTAAGAGCATGCAGTGGCCATCACTAATTTTGAGAGGTTTGACTGTGTGAATCTGTGATGCCTAAGGCCTACGCTTAATAGTGGAAACATACAAGTCAAATAAATCTCTGCTGTCACACATTGAGGTCATATCTATACAAATCTCCCACCTTTTAATTTCTTGCAATACCAAGTAACAAAATGCAAGGATATGATTTTAACTACCCTGCCATTAACTGGGAAAACTACTCATGTCCCAACACCTTTGCGCAACGGTTCTTGGAATTTATAAATTCCAACACCCTGGATCAACTAATCCATAGTCCCACCAGGGGCTCCAATATCCTAGACCTGGTCATTACCAACATGGGGGGTAGGACACAATCACACCCATTCATTATCAAGTGTGCACGTTTTACGTGCATTGTCTGTATTTTGACCAATCAAAGTACACTTGCCAATGTTTAAGGGGCCAAGGATCTCAAACATAAAGTGTGAGTGAGGATTAGGGTTACACTAAGAATCGTGGAGGACTCCCAGGGAAAGAATCTTATGACTTTCTGCAAAGAAAAGAAGTTGTGTGTCTGAATGGTCCGAAAATGGTGAGCAGAGTATGATAACCTCAGTCAACAGGTGTCAATAATATTATTATTTTATAATTCAACACGTCTGTCATGTGTTGTTGACAATCTTAACCCAGGCTTATTTTTGGGGTAGGGCTTATATCATGAACACTCTGGAAAATCATGCTAGGCCTTATTCTCTGGTTAGGTCTTATTTATGGAGAAATATGGTAATAGACCACAACCAAGTAGAAGATGAGTTTTCAGGCCCAATTTTACTTTTTACAACCTGCATGACATGGAAATTGTACAGCACTACAGGATAGACAGGGCATACTAAGTATCAAATAAATGTCAATTTGTGTACATAAATAAATGCCAATTTTTGTACATGAATAAATGTTGATTTTTGTACATGAATAAATATAGATTCTTGTACGGAGGGGGGTAAATAAGGCATCCCCTGATAATAAGCCCTAATGCATATTTCGGCTGTGGAAAAAGTATAAGACCTGCCCCCGGATTCACGAATCCTCTGTGTAAGACTTAATAAGTCTTACTAGGAGGCTGCAGTTGAACGGTATGATGTCAGCGTGCCATGAATGTGCATGAGGGCACGCTGACCCAACCATAAGTCCTACACGGTCTGTATAAGAAAGCAGGGGGCATGCCCGACTGCCGAGCAGTCTAAATGCCCATGCCCCAGCAAGTGTTGAAAATAAAAGGAAATAAACAAGAGCGAGTTCACTCAAATGTCCCTGCACCCAACACCTCACTGTGAGATATTGTAAACCCCCATCACACATCTAAAACGCATAACATTAACATTTTTTTAAATACCCAAAATAGCTGCCTGTATCTGCACTTGTGTGCACAGTGTGCCCATTGCTTAGCTACAGTTAGCAATTCTGACATGGAAGAGCATAAGAAAGAATGTTTATGCAAATCATACCAAATAGCAATAGCATAATGGTAGAGCGTTCGCACAAAGAAGAAGCATTCACGGTTCGAATCCCACCACTCCCTTTCATATTTATTTTTTAAATCAGTATATGGAATAATAGCCAACATATATGTTTAAACATAACAAAAAAGCAGTGAAATGGCCAATGTATCAGTGAATAAAATAAATATTTAAAGGATCCCAATATAAAATTGCCCGCAGTTAAGCAGCGCGTCACCCAGCGCAATATAGTTGCCCCTAGCTAACTTGTGCTTTACCCAGTGCAAAATAGTTGCCCAAAGCTAAATAGTGCCTTACCCAGCGCAACCGGTTTGCGCGGAGGTGTGCGCCGCACCAACCAGTGCACCATCGGGCAATATGGAGCAACGTAGAGCAAAGTTGCTTAAACACAGCCACGCCCCCTAACTTGTCTGGACAGAAGTAAAATAAAATGCAATGATAAGGTATGAACCCAGGACACTGTGGACCATAATCAAAGTACTGAACCACTAAGCCACGACAGCTTAGGATAAACATCCACTATTAACATATATATAGTAATAAATGTTTGATTAATCATTGCTAAGCAGGTCTGCAGTCAGCCGAGAATATTCAGAAATGGCCAATTAGAGAAAAGTGCAGGAAATGCGGCATATTTAAGCCGCATAGGCGGGAATACCCGCCATAACTGATTGTAGCTCCCATCTGCAGTTAGAATGTCTGGAGCTGGAGAGAGTACACGCTTTCGAGCGCAACACTGGGGCATCAAGGAGTCAAGATATAGGGATTGGCTCCTAGTCCATCGGCAAGAGACTCGACTCCTGCAGGGCCAGTTCCAAGGAATGGAGTATAAGGCGGAGGCTTGGAACCGGTTGGCTCATGAACTCACCAGTGCCACAGGCATCCCTCGGACTGCTGAGCAGGTCCGTCACCACCATTCAGACCTGACGAGGCAGAAGCAGGACCTTCTGAACTAGTGGATCCAGGAGGCCTATCAAATGCGGGATGCCCCCCCTACTAAGTAGGTAGTCATGGAATGAAGTATGTAAGATAAGCTAATGTAGTCTAAATAATGGATAGGTATGGCTCAATATCCCTTTATTTACTCTACAGCTGCAGGTGCTCACGCTATGAATCAGCAAGCCTATGCACATAGGCTGCTAAGGCTGTACCACCAGGTGGGTTAGTAAATATTCTGCATGTATTGTTACATGATATATGTGAATGAGCATGAGAAAAATGTTTAAGCCCAATAATACAGCAATAAAATGTCCTGATTAAATCCTCTGCATGTACTGTTATATAACAAATGTCAGTGAGTCAAAAATAGAGTGTACTAACCCACCAATCAAGGTAAAATAATTCTGGAATACTATCCCTGCATGTACTGTCATAACATATAAGTGAGCAGGCCTGATAAAGAGTGTTGTAACCTATCAAGAAAGGTATAATATGTCCTGAATATGTCTTCCGTATGCACTGTAATAACAAGTAAAGGAGAGAGCCTGTAGAAAAGAGTGTTCAATGTAATTAATAAAGGTATAAAACTTGGAGTGTGTCTGTGTCACTAACTTTGCAATGTTGTTGTGCCCTTGCAATAAAAAATAGTACTGTTGTATTAGGTGCTGTCAGCCCACAGTTGTGCAGTCCCATAGGAAGTGGATGAAGGAAGTGGCAGTAGCTGTGAAGTATAAAACATTCATTCCCTGAATAAATCCTCTGCATGTACTGTTACATATCATAAGTCAGACAGCCAGGAATAGAGTGTAGTAACCCATGAATAAAGCAAAAACATGTCTGGAATACTATCTCTTCATGCACTGTCATAGATAAAAAGTGAGTGAGCCTGTAAAACAGTCTTGTAACCTATCAATAAAGGTATAACATGTCCAGAATAGGTCTACTCTATGCAGTGTAATGTCAAATACAGGAGAGAGTTTGTAGAAAAGAGTTTTAATGTAAATAAAAAAGGTATAATACTTGCAGTGTGTATGTGCCAGTTACTCAGAAATGTTGTTGTACCCTTGCAGTGAAAAAAATGTTACTCTGTTGTAGTGAGTGCTGACAACCCCCAGTAGTGCAGTCCCATATAAAGTGGATGAAGGAAGTGCCAGTAGCTGTGAAGTATGCAACAGTCCTAAACAGTTGTGAAATGGCTGACATGAATAGGTAAATCTGGCACATGAGTAGCCTGTCAAGGTGTTCCCCAGAAATGTTAGTGTGTTACCTGAAAAGTAGGGTTGTGTAGAAAATAAGTGAAAAGGCCATGTGAACACATCCAGATGTGCAGATGCATAAACAAGTCAATTTAATACAAGTATGTAGCAGTAACATCTGCATCCTGGACAGTTACCATGTCAGATATAGGCCAGGTATATCATGAAGTAGCAAAACCCATAACGCAATCAAATGCATGTTGCCTAGTGTAAGAATACATGTAGGGGATATACGCCTGCAGTCAATAGGAATGTATTGTACAGTTAAAGTACTAATAAGATGTTAATGGAGGTTTCTTTTTACACCCTACTCCATGCGCATAAACAATGCAATTCCACACCTCAATGGGTATGTCTAATCTCATAACATTTGTTGGGACATATGTCCTATCGTTATATAAAATCTGCACTTGCTTTGATGCATGTCCCCTGTCAAAACACCACAATCTTGGTGGCCTTTTGCCACCAATCATCCCTGCATGCTGTTGGAATGTCCACTGTCGTTCAATACATGCATGTGTTATGCTTGCTGTTCAACTGTTGTAACCCTGGTGTCTTGGGTTAATGGGAATATTACTGCATGCTGTTACAACTAACTTGGAATGCTGCTGTCTATGCTCTAATTAAACACACCTAATCACAGAACGTATGGGAAGGCCGGTCCCAGCGGACCCACCTGTCCCACCTCAGCTGGCAGTTGAACCTGGCACCAGCAGGTCTGGTGCCCAGCCCGGGCCACCCTCCTCTGTAGGTCCTGTGCCACCTTCGGGTGGAAGCACTGCAGGGGATGGGGCTCACCCCCCCCCTGCAAGCGTGGGCAGAGAAGGGCCTCCTGTCACCCTCCGAATGGTCTGGGTTGTGGTGCATAGGGAGATCCAGCATTTAGTCGCTGATCCCCTACGCCAGCTCGAGGCGAGAGCGGTGCAACTCATGGGTGAGCCTGCCCCTCCTACGCAGCCCCCAGCACAGCAACCCTCGGGTCTGTGAAGGTCCAGTGGTGACTGCCCATGGGTGGGGATTTCAGTCCCACTGTTACCATCTGTGGGCTCATGGGCTTGTGATTTCCAAACATCCGTCCCTGTCAATTGTGTTCACCCACCCCATGTGTCATACTCTGCCACTGTATGCATCTTGTTTGTCTTGTCTGTTTACCTACCCAACCTACCTCCCCAAATATACCTACTTCCTCTACCTCACTTTCCACTCTCCCCTGAAAAAAAAAAACAAAACAAAAAGGGCAATTTGTACCAGAAAAAAATTTACGCCCCATACATAGCTTCCCATTTCCCACACATGTCCATTGGACATGTACACTGATAATTCTAATTGGCAGTACAACAAAGTATGTTGTCCTCACCCCTCTCTCAGGGGTGGAAGGTTTCAAATTTTACTCCAAATTTTCAACATATGCACAGCTGTTGCTGGTAAAGAAATGGGCAGCTATGGACCTTCCCTACACCAGCCTGCTCATTCCAAGCTTGTTTTCCTACTGTCTTTCCCTGTCTGTGCCCCCTTTTTCACCACTTTCCTATCTCCCCATTTTCTTTTCATTCAAAGAAATTAGTGCGGGGTTAGCGGGAGTAAGCACTTTTAAGCAGTACTAAGCGGGATTAAGCGAGTGTGTGCATGTGTACGCTTAGCTGAGCATTGCTAAGCATCAAGAAAACCCGTGCAAACCCGCTTACAACTGCTTAAAAGTGCCTTAGTTACTCTATGGCAGGGCCCTTGTTCTGCTGAGCAGCAAAATAAAAAACCTCTGCCAGTCTCAAACCCCAGACCATTGACACAATAGACTGCCTGAATTACCACTAAGCCACAGCAGATATACAAATAACTTGGTTCTGAAATAAATATATCATGCATTACAATGAGGGAATGGTATAACACAAACCCTTTTCTGTGGGTCTTTACCAGCAGTGGTTGTGGAATTGCATGACATGACTGTGAAAGGAGAACCAGCCATCCTAGCAGGGAATAATGTTACAGTAGCACCTTACAAACACCACACAGTATCAGACCAGGATAAATACTGGCCACAGGAATACAGTGCAATAACCACATTTGTATGGCAGTTAATTGTGTAAGTGAGAAAAAGTACATACTCCCATGTATCCTGTGTTAGCATTTGGAGGGGTGCGTACATGTCTACACTGAGATGTGTGTACGGGAAGCAGCAACATGCAGGTATGATACAACATGCATATAACTAGCTACAACCCTAGCATCACATAAGAGACATATACCAACCTTCAGACTGACACAATGGTGTCCAGAGCAAACAAGAATGGGCCTCACCTTTGAAATCTGAAAGGGCTACGCCTACCTAACCTATCATTTTATAGCAGTGGGATGCAATCACAGTGAGTAATTCAATGACCAAACAGCAGGCTGCATGCAATTACTAAATGGTGGGCAGCAATTGGTGCAGAGGCTGTCACATGCACAAGTGCAGATACCTAGAAAAGCAGGCTGTACCTGCAGTCCACACATGCAATTATATCATTGCATGTGCTGTGAGAAAGAGAGTGAGAGAGAGAGAGAGACATGGACACAGACTGAGACAGAGACAGAACAGAGTGTGAAACAGAGACCACAGATTAAATAGAGGGCAAAAACCCAAAACAAACCACCAATAAAAAAAAAAAAAAAACCTACAAAACCATAACACACGGAGCAGGGAAATACAAAGGTAAGGTATGTAACTCACATGTATGTGTTGGCATGTTGTAGATGTTCCCGAAGAGTACTCTACACACTGCAAATCATCCATGTATGGCAGCAGTATGTATCTATCTGTATCTGCACATATGCATAGGGCAAGGGACATAGTGCAACTGTTAGTGAAGTATGGACAGCTATCTGTCAGTGAAGTTTGATATGTGCATATATCCATGTAGGTCGTAGTGTGTGGCCTAGAAGACAGCATGCAGTGTGCAGGAGTGACCTTAGATCAACTGGTGCCCTAGAAAAAAGGGCCCCATGGCTCCCCCTACCACACTTCCTGGTGCCTCCCATCCTTGTGTCCACATAAATAGTGGAAAAGCACCCCTGCTAGAGCGGTGCCCTAGGTGGCCACCCAGTAGGCCTATGCCTAAGGCCAGCTATGGTAGTGTTGATATATGTCATGTGGTGGTTAAATGCTGTGGAACAGATTTGTCAGATCTGCTGTGTTACAGACAGTGATGCCTGCTAATGCTACAAGGGCTGTGGACACCCACATGCATTCTGCACAATACTGTGCAATTTAATCACATACCTGTACATCCCACACCTGTCGCATAAGTGATATTCCCACCATGAAAGGTGGACTGTACATGTGCCTATATGTACATCCATGTGTACAGCAATGGATGTGTGCATGTATCTGTATAGATATGCATATATATATATATATATATATATATATATATATATATATATATATATATATATATATATATATATATATATATACATATACATATACATATACATATAGAGTGAGAAAGAGAGAGACAGAGAGACACGGGGTCATATGTACTGCAACAGGTGTGTGGTGAGCAAGGCATAGACTGTAGACAAGTGTTGATCCTGCAGTGCCATTTCACCTTCCCAAAACAGTGTACCCATTAACTACCACATAAGTAGAGATCTACCTAACAGTGAAGGTGTGATAAGGGAACATGGGACACAGGTGGACAGTTACTTCACTTTGATGAAGACAGTGCCACACTACACCTGTAATCTGTCTGTGTGGTATGTGTCATGACAACAGGTGTGACATCTATGGAAGTATAGGGTAGAGTCCCCCTCTACTCATCACAATGCCCTGTGTGGTTTGTACTTCACATGACAACTACACCAGGTGAACAGGCCACAGACAGACCTCCCAAAGGGTAATACTGTCCACAAACAGATGCCCTATGCAGACTGACTCACAAAACTACAACTACACTGTATTGCATACTGGCCACACAGAGGTGACCTATGCCAGACATAAAGAGGTATGTCACACCCATAGCTGGGTGACAACCACCATGGCAACATATTACAATCCCTTGGGGATACACGCTCTAGAGCCCTAAACCTTGTCAGCTCACTAAACAGCACATGCTGGAGGGATAGGTTCCCATCTCAGAGATATGCCATACACCGGAATAGACCACATAGCAATAGCAAACAAGACTCCTCCTTAGCAGTTGTTATAAATACCCCTGATGATTGTGTGGGAGATTGTTAATACACCCCAGGAAACACCTCTGTGGTTCAGGTTGGCAGGGGCAAGTGAAATCAAAGTACATGTGTGTCAAAGGCCAGGGTAGCAGATGTCTAGGCTGCCGTAGGCCCTAGGGCCAATAGCATACCACCTACCTATGACACTATGCACTCACACACGTACTTAATGCAATAGCTGCTATGTGAGGTTGAATAAGTGTAATGCTGAATGTGTGCAAGGTCTGTTAATGTGTGATAGCTTAGTGTGATGTTGTATCTGACATGGTAGTGCCTATCCTAGCTGTGAGGACAGCAACTGATGTGTAATGTACTGTTAGGCAGACATAGTAGTACAGTATATGATGAGACGTTGTTCTCCATTGACGAATGTGGTATCTCATTGTAGGCTAAAGCAATACATGTATGCTTAGTGAGTGGTACCGCTGGTGAATCCATCACCAATATGAACTGTAGTACTACCTAAAGCTGTAGGCCTAAACAGCACAGTATAGTGTGCTTTTACATTGCTTGGAAACACTGTCATGTGTGTTTCCTGTAGTCTGCACAGAGAACAGACTGCAGGCATAAGGGTGTGTAAGTAGTGGCACACAGCACCGTATGGTACACAGGTAATGCTTATCTGTGTTGCCATACAGTGGTGCGTTGTATGTTTGCCTGATGTGTGTGTGATTATGCCTGTACAATGGCTGCAATCATATGTGTGTTACAGGGTTAACGTGTGTATCCAGCAACATATATAGTCTGTTACAGCAGTATGCCACCTATAGTAACAACTGGACACATCTGTTAGGCAGGGCTATGGCATCAATGACTAGGGTGGTTGATTGGTACTACTGTAACTGTACTTTACATCCATTGCAATGGATGACATCTCTGTTTGTGCATTGGTGTGATATACACCCCTGTCTTGAGGTTGTGCAATGTGTTACAAACAATGTGTCGGGTACTGTTGTATAGTGGTGTGATATATAGAGTCTGCCGGGCAGTGTTAGTTAGCTGTAACCTGAGAACCAATAAGTGTTACTGAATGCGTGTAACCTCTGACAGACAAGAGAATGGTATATATGTCAGTAAAGTGATATCTGTGGGTAAAGGTGTAAAGTGTGACACAGGACACTCTCACACATATTGTTCATATCTTTTTCAGCCAGATGGCCTACCAACGCAACCCCGCGTACATAGCTGATGAGGAAGAGGTGATACTCAACAGCCTTTTGCAGCAGTACACAATGCTCTTCTCCAGAAGCAGCCAGCACCAGCTGGAGCGGACTGTACTGTGGCAGGAACTTTTTAGTCAGGTAAATGACATAGGCATGCATAACCGGACATATGAGCAGGTACGCCATCACTGCAGTGATTTAATTAGACAAGTCCGGTGGCGTGTATCTGATATCCAAAGACAGTAGCTTGCCACAGGTGGTGAGGTGGCCATTCATTCCCCCCTCACCAGAGCGGAGGAGCTGCTCCTAAGCATAGCAGCTCCTGGACAACAGCTACATCAACCTCTGACATGTGTTGTAATGGAGGCCGGAGTCACCCAGCACATCCACCTGGAACAAGCAGGTAACATGCCCTATCTGTAGACTACCTTAACTGTATTGTTAGATTATGTGTACGTGAGATGTGTACTGTGTGTTTAGCAGTTCCACTGCCTAGTGTTATGCAATATGGATAGTTTGAGTAATATCTCTATACCTGTGACTGTTGACTGTTGTTGTACTGCAGTTTAGCAAGCCCACTGTAGCATTGCCACAGTTGTGGCCACTGATGAACCCTCTCATATTCTTGTAGGTCCCTCTGGTGTGACGGCAGGGCAGCTGATCCATGCTGGTGAGTGCGTTATACCTGCAAAGTTGGTAATGAAATATGCATGTCATAGGTGAGGTGTAGGCCTTGTACACGTAACACACATACGCATAATGCATGCCGTGCATGTTTGCTGTGAGACGTTGCACAGCTCAATAATGTCAGTAGCTGCCTCAATGACATGCAATACACAGAGCATGACACACAGTTGTGGCAACCCCATACTGCACATTGGATAGGCATAGTTGCAACACCTGTACACAACATAAAACATTTATCACATGCAGTACACAAAGTAATGCTACATATGGCATAACCACACACCCGCTGTAAGGTCACACATCAGTATCCCACGTCATCGACACACACATGATGTACCTCAGGGGTAGAGGCCTATCATGGGACTGTGCAAAACTCTTCAACACATAACACAGTCATGTTAGGCAATGCTCGCTGCTGAGCACCTCATACACCCATGTACAAAGTGGCTGTGTAATAGTGAACGTATCCATGGCACTGCAGTCCAGGTACAGCATGCTAGGCGAGGGTCTGTCACACAGTAGTAGCCGTGAGTGACCACAAGATGCATGATGATGATGATGGCACATGGTACTACACCCCATTCAGTTACAGAGACCACAGTACTACACATATCAGTCTTTGCTGTGCACCTCATTGTTCTGTGTGTGCAAACATATGCACCTATACACACCATGCATAGCATGTTGTGTGTGTGCTTACATATGCTAGTATACACATTTTGCACAACAGTCTCCATCTGTACAAATTGTCACATATATGTCCTGGAATGCTATTGGGTGTATAGGTCACATGACACACATTGGGTATGTGTGGTGTTTAATGTTGCAGTCGTGTAGCATGGCATGTCATGGCTGTCAACAACATATCTGCAATATGTCCCACACGCACCATAACCACTGTGCAATGTCCATGTCATGCATTGGGATTCCTTCACATCTACATGCACCACTCATCCCATGTCTGTACATTGTATGCATTTGCTACACCTGTGCCCACTACAATGTGCTATGGACACAGACACTGTCATCAGACATGGCAATCTATGTGTCACACAGATAACACATGCAGCTATGGTATGTATACTATTGAGTGATGGTGCACATGACATTGCATTGCAGATAGTACCTGCATGGCAATGTTGTGTCCATGTACACATTGTGTTCCAGGGTGTAGCCAATCACTGAACAACTACACACATGCATCAAAGCCATGTATAATGTCATTAGATAGGGCTGTCTACACTTCCACTGCATGGTGTTGAGCAACACATGGTCTGCCTGCTGACATGTGTGTGGTGACTGTTTGCCTTGTGATACTGTCAACCACCATCACCCACTATTGTGTATGTGTTGGATTGCTGATATGTGTGTGTATATGTGCTGTGGTGAGAAGTGTATTTCTGTGCATGTGTGCATGTGTGCATGTGTTCATGTGTGCATGTTTTTATGTGTTCATGTGTTCATGTGTGCACGTGTTCATGTGTGCATCTGTGCATGTGTGCATATGTTCATGTGTTCATGTGTGCATGGGTGCACGTGTGCATGTGTTCATGTGTGCATGTGTTCATGTGTTCATCTGTGCATGTGTGCATGTGTTCATGTGTGCATGTGTTCATGTGTTCATGTGTGCATGTGTGCATGTGTGCTAACATCATGTACAGATTGTAAAGGGCGTTTCCTGTCTTACTTCCACAGGTGCTGAGTTAGGCGTGGCTGAATGCAGAAGGGAACCTGATGTCACCACCAGTAATAGTGGAGATGATGCGACATGTATTGTGGCACAGGAAGGTCTGACAGGGTATGTTGTTGGTCCACCAATCGACAGTACACAGCGGTCAACCCCATCTATGTGCACACTCATACTGCCAATACATCCCTCATCACCAATGACCGTAGCTGAGGGACAGCATACAGTTGGAATTGACCAGGAGAGTGTGGTACCTATGGCACGTGCATCCCCTCACAGCAGCCATAGCCAGATTACTGGAATGGTACCACATAGGCGGATGTCCAGGGGTTCTCAGGGGAGCACCACTTGTCATATCGCCCCTGGCAGACATGCCACTGGAGGTATTACAACCTCCAGTATGTTCCAGGCTGTAATGCAGACACAGGCATGCATGGAATGGTACACCCTACAGGCACTAAGGGTGCAGAGGGCCCATTACACTGCTATCAATGACAGCATCCATGACCTTGCCGGTGCCATCTGGAATTACACCAAGGTCATTGATAGCCATTGGTGGGAGACATTAGATGTCCCCCACAATGTGTTAGCCATGAGCCAGGACCATGCAGGAAGGATCAGAAGCTGATGCGGATGCATGCCAGCAACAGCATCAGCTGGCAGTCATCGTGGACAGACCATGGATCACAGCCACTCCTATAGTGGCAGTACCAGCCCCAGCAATGCTGGGGCTGGCCTGTCCATTGACCCTCCTACTAGACTGCATGCACATGGTGCTGGCCAGTCCCAGCAGGGACATGGGTCCAGTCATCATACCTCTGTCTCTGATGATAGCACCCAATCAGGGTTGGTACCCGATACTGCCCGTAGCACCCCTACTAGGCACAGGTACTGTGTCCATGGCCAGAAACAGTGATCTGTATGGCCTAGCAAATACAGTCTGTGGCTGTCCCACAACCGCCCGTATATGGCAGCCACATGGTGGAGTTGTGTGCATGCAGATACACACACATTTACCATACAACTAGGGCTCACACATACACACACACATTACATCAACATTGGCCCATGCAGTACTGTTGTCCCACACACACACACACACACACACACACACACACACACACACACACACACACACACAGACACATACACACGCGCATACACACACACACACACACACACACACACACACACACACACACACACACACACACACACACACACACATGCCAATTGGATGGGTCAATGTCGGGCTCTGGCAAACCTACAACACACCCTGTGCATATGATGACACCTGTGCCACCTTCTGTCTTCTGTAACATTGATGCAGGAATAGGCTAACATGGTTCTGATGCACAAGGTGACATTATAGCAGTGTAGCAATAGTAGCAAGTTGCCAACAGGAAGGTGTACTGATATCCTTTAGGTATATCTGAGCAGGCATTATGCATCACAGCTCTGATAGTCATTGTAGCATTGTTTACACCAGTGTTAGGTCTAAGTATGTATTGTCCACCCATGTGCCACTTGGCTGAAGTGTATAGTGCTGCCAGCATGTGTCAGTGAGTGGACAGTACGTGTGTGATGTGTGCATTATAAATTAGCGGGTGTACATCTGTGAAAATGGTGTGTGTGCACTGTCTGCATGTGCGTGCATAGTGGACATGTGGGATGTGCGACATACCCTGTTCTACACATTATCATCTCATGGTATCTTTTGATGGCCAGTATGCATTCTACTACAGATATGTACTAACATGGGTACACATGTGTGTATGACATGGGCTGGCACTATGCTGTCGGCGATACCATTGATATCTGTCAATGATCTGCAGTCTGGCAGTATACACCACCTCAACAGCATGACTATGACCAATCATTAGATGATGTCCTGACAAATGACTCACAGCTGTAGGGAACTCAGTAACAGTTGGATCCTTCCAGTATTATACTATAACAGTAACCAGTGGTATTGACTGCCACATGTTCCTGGGACCACACCTGTGTGGCATAAAGCCCTCTTCGGTACATGCAAACATACTAAGGATATGTCCATCCACATCTAGAAATGCATGCATTGGCCTACACTTCATTCCCCAGATGGAACGCATATCCTACACAAGGGTATCATACAGACAGATACCTGTTGTCCAATCCATGCTGTATAGCAGTACACTGTCTATGGTATAGTCATCCACATTTACTATACAGACTATCCTGACAATACCACATAGGTGGTAGCCCTGAACATGTATGTTGGGTACCAATGTGTACAGACAGACATGTGTTATGTCATCTGTCCCTTGGTATCCACATATCCATAGGTACTGTGGGTCCCTCGGTGTTTCACATAACACATTAGGGGTCTGCATGCACATTCACAGGGCTGGTGCACACCTATCATGCCTGTCCATTATTGCCAGTCGTTGTTGTGTATGAACATGTCTGACATATACCCTAGCAATTACCCTCACTCACATTACTCTATAGTACATGTCATGGGTGTGTGTGGCAGGGATGTCCTTGGCCACGGATCACTACATTGGCCGGTCTTGATGCATACATACATATGTGACCTATGATCTGAGAAGCAGCGGCGCAATCTGTCGAAGGTTACAAATGTATTCATGTAGTATGCAGGCTTCACACCTATGTGCTGATTGAGGTCACTTGTACACAAATCTATTTGACATGCAGATACCCGATGTGTGCAATGCACATACTGTTTGAAACATATGTCATACCGTAGTAAAAGCAAAACCCACACTGCATTCACCACCTGTGGCACACACACACACATTTACAGAATTCCAACCCCTACCTAATTATGTTATGACCAGAGTGAGATACACATTAACATAACGCACTATTTGCTTTACTGGGAGCATTCTTTTCCAAAGCTCTATTTGTAGGATGCTGGCATCATCACACTTGGCAAAGAGGTATTCACCACTCCTAATGTATTTCCACAGTCTCCAAAAAGGCCACCCCTTTCAAAGGCAGTCTCACTGACACAAATTCCCACTCAGCATTTGCAGGATACAAACCCCTACCTAACTATGTTATGACACTAGTGAGATACGCATTAACACAGGACACTATATGCATTACTGAGTGGTTTCTCTTCTCCTAGAATATTTGTAGGATGCTGACATCATCAGACTTTCCGTAGAGGGATGTACCTCTTTTAAAATGTGTTTTCACAGTCTCCAAAATGGCTACTCCTCTCAAAGGAAATCACACACATTCCCCACCACACACTTGGTGTTTGCAGGACTAAACCCCCTATCAGACTATGTTATGACACTAGTGAGATATGCATTAACACGACACACTATTTGATTTTCTGGGAACATCCATTTCCAAAGCTCTATTTGTAGGATGCTGACATCATCACACTTGGCAAAGAGGTATTCACCACCCCTAATGTGTTTCCACAGTCTCCAAAAAGGCCACTCCTCTTAAAGTCAATCTCACACACACACATACATACGCTCAGACACATACACACACTCAGCAATTGCAGGATTCAAAAACCTACCTAACTATGTTATGATACTAGTGAGATATGCATTAACACAACCCGCTATATGCTTTACTGTGTGGTTTCTATTCACATGCTATATTTGTAGGTTGCTGACATCATCAGACTGGACATGGTAATGTGCGTGCACTTAGTGTTATGCAATCCGAGGAATGAACCTTGTGGGTCAGCAGGTGTGAACATCTTGAACAGGAATATACAATTTATACCTGGTGTGATATAGCTATTGACAAATTACTATTCCTTCATATGACAATACATATTCATGCACGGATTGTAGGTTTTGTGGATACAACATGTGTCTGTGATGTTGGTAAAGGGCTATTCTAAGTCTATGTGGGACCTGTGTTGCTCCTGTCAGTGATGTATGCCCTGGGTGGCTGCCTTGCAAGATATCTAGCAGGTTTGGGGAACATGATGTGCTCATTAACATACCACAGATGTTTGGGTTGTGTGTTTGTTGGTTTACAATATCTCTGTTCCTGACTGCAATCATGATGGACTCCATGGACTAGCATTTCGGACTTCGTAGGCTTATAGGAATATAGTTCCCATGGTGTGTTGTGCACCAACACTTGTGGTGTGTGCCACATGTTGCTGTAACACATTCAATGGTGTAAGATCCTGTAGAGAGTGTGAGGCTCAACAGACTGTTCGGGTGCAGTGTCTGTTTGTCCTGTCATTCACTTATGACACATATGGGGAAACAATGTTATCCACGTGATGGGATTCATTTGGCATTGGGAGGACCAGTTTACACATTCTACATGTGATATCATGTTAGGGCCTTTTGTCACTGGGAGGTGGGTATGTATGTATGGGCCTGTCTGACAGGATGCTGACATTGTCAGTCAGGTACAGTTGACCCTGACTCAGTACATATATGACTGTACATCAATATTTCTGACATAGCTGAAGGAGGTGTAATGTTTCTGTCTGTACTCCTTTGCAGATTATCTTTCCACAGCAACAACAAACCTGAACACTAAAACCCTGTTATACTCTTTTACACACTTGACACACTACTGATCCTTTGTGATCAGTTGACAGTGCATGTCATCATCATATCCTGGCATGTCCAAAGGTCGGTTTTGTGTGTAATCTCCAGTCCAGCTGGTGCATATTGGAATTCTGATGCATTTTACAACTGCCTTATGTACACAGGTAACACTGTCCTCCTACCAACAAACTCAGATATCTGTGAGAGGTGCAACTGTATAGACCAACAGGAGGCTGAGCTCTCCCAAGCCATGACTGGCACAGTCTATCAGGTAGTGAAAGTAACCACAAACACCACAAATACAGTCGCACATGCACCTATGACAACAGCAAACCGTATACATTGACACACAATGACATACTTGGAGCATCTAAATATACTCTGCCTAAGCAGCTGAGACATCCAAAGCAGACAAACAAACAACTGCTAACACACAACCATACACACATATCACATAGTTCACAAAGTCATTGTGCCACACAGTCACTGCCCTTAGGCCTACACAACACACCTCATACACCTGTATTAGGTGACTAATTGTCCGTCATACTGACATCCCACTCACCAGGCTGAACAAGGTAAAGGCCATTTTGTGCTGTGTGTTGGGTGCCAGAATATGCCACATGACACATGCACTGTTGTCAGTCCACGTACATACAAATATGGCTCCATCATTGACCATTCTAGTGTGTAAACCCTCAGATGTTCCTCACTGGACTACATGACAAGAGACATAGAGGGGCTCTCTGATCATGTAGCCCAGGACAGTATGACCCTGACCTTGTGTAGCATCTTACCCTCACCAAGTACTATGTCACAGTATACAGATGACATGATCACTTTTAACAATTGCCTAACATATTGTTGTCATTCACAGGGGATCCAGTGTCTGTCAGCCTGGGATTACATGCTCAAATTGCCATGTACATTTGCTATGGGCGCCATGCACCTGTTACCCCTAGGCTTTCACAGACTGCCTTAGGCTCTTGACACACACATAGTGGCTGTTTGAAGTGAGGGTCAGAAGACATAACCATAGCCATAGACATTACAGGGTACAGGAAACGGAGACTGATGGTGCTCAACAACTGATGTCTAACCCTCAGAATGCATGCACTCAGGACTCACATCATATGGAATCTGTCGTTATATATGCAGTAACAAACACCTGGTTCAGGCTCACAAAAGCACAGCAGCACTAACAGGCTTTATGTCATACCATGGTTTTCAGACACAAGACTCGGACCGGACAATAACAATGGGGGGAATCCATATACATCATTCATACACACACGTCCAAGTTGTCAGCAGTATACAAAGCATTGGGGAACGTACATGTGCAACTGAGAGTAGGCAAAACTGCATTTCAGTTTGTAGACTGTTACAGACCACACTCCCAAACATGGGCAAAACAGTTGTTATTCCTGGGAACACTGGGGAATGTGAAGGTCTCACCAAACACCATTATATTGTGTGACTTCAAATACATAAACATTGACTGGGTATACTACTCAAGCAGTGACACCCTCGCACAACAGTTGCTAGGATTGTTACACTTAAATGCTAGGGCAGACCTGGTCACCACACCCACAGGGGATTAAACATGTGGGACCTGATCATCACCCACATGGGGACTCTATGTTCCACAACAGAGGTATACCTGTAATTGTTAAGGTCGGAACATACATTCATCTCACTAGACGTACATATCCCATACACACACATCCTTTGTGATCTCAGTGACATACTTCTCATGAGCAAATGTCACACTTGTACAAACTGAGGTGGTATCCCTCAATGACCCAGGGACAGTGTTAATTATGGCTCAGACAACTTCATACATTACAAGCACATTCTATGGACAATTACTGGAATTCATGGATCATGCTATCCCAGATAACTACAAGACTCACTCCTCCAAAGGCAGGGGACCTGTCTGCTGGACCACAGCCATTACTGAGCTATACAGGGACAGGAGGAGGCTACTACATTATAGAGCACAATCACAATCAGGAAGGCATCTCTGATCAGTACTATGGTATAGCTACGATCACTTGTTGATTCATCTAAGGCCCACTTCTAACGGACACTTGCAACAGACACTATGGACAATCACAAGGCTTATTTAGTTATGTCAGGGACCTGGGTGGGAACTCACAGATATGCTGTGAGTTACTGCATAATTACAAATGATACAGTGAACCCACTGACATTGCGAGCATCCTGGACAACAGGTTCAGTGGGAATGTTTCCCCACCATCCCCCCTGCAGTGCACATGTCCATCACAACAGGGTGTAGCCTCCCTGACATCACAGATGAACATGTGTGTGCTGCCCTCGCCATAGCAGACAACACAGCATCAGTGGGACCAGATAGTGTCCCAGACTGTGGCATACACGTGATTCATGACAAACTTCACACTCACATTATGTCACTGTTCAATATCACAGTTACTACAGGATGTGTACCCATGGAATGGCATACAGCTACAGTGTACACGCTCCAGAGTGCTGGTGCCACAATGTACCCTGGACATTATCACAATATATGCCTAACTATCCTGGTCTGCTATGCTATGGAGTGTATCATCATGGAACACTTACACATACACATTGTGAACCTACAGACAATGGATCCTACACAATTTGGTGTTGTTGTGGGCATATCTTGCCTCTTGCAGATGTCTGATGTCTTTAAACAGTTAACAGGTCCATAGACATACACGGGGTTGTCTACACAGCCTACCTGGAGCTTGCACACCACTTCTACACAATACCCCACTTGGCCTTTACACATTAGATCACTGGATTCAATATCTACACATATGTCACGAGATGGATTGCTAACTGGATCATGGATAGCACACACATGGTCAGTATTGCAGGTGCCATGTCTGACTATACACCAGTTACACATGGCATCCCACAGGGCTCAGTCCTGGGACCTCTCTTGTTCTGTATATATTTCTGATACATACTGGCTAACACAGGAGGAATATGGATGACCATGTTTGCAGATGACTGCAAACTGTGTACAATAATCGACTCCACAGCTGGCATAAGCATCCTCAGAAAGGGACTCACAGAGATGGATGACTGGTGCCAGGGCCATGGCCTACAGCTACCTTCCTTTAGATGCATAGTTATCATCTTTGGTAGTAACATTGTGCACACACATTACCACATAGGTGATGATACATCACATACAGTGTGTGTGATTTGTGATTTGGGGACATGAATACTTAGTACTCTTGCCTTTGACATTCACGTTGCCAATGTTGTTGGACACACCTTCTATTTAGGTAACCTTATCCCATACAGTTTTACATCCAGATCAGGTGGGGTCATTGTGACCTTATAGTCATCAGGCACATGCTTGGATACAATGGCCCATTTTGGATATACCTTACCCAACACCTGCAGCAACTGGAATGTACACAGATTTACATAACCAAGTGGATCTAGGTACTCACACAGATGGTATGCACAGTTTGGCTATGGTCACCCCAGCTCTCCTCAGTTGCTCACTGCCTACTTGGATGCAGTCTGTGCCTTTTGTTTGAAGCCATGTCCATCACAGCATTTATGGACAGGCTCCACATGAGGATATCAAAGTCCCTTACAGCTACATGCTCCAGGGACAGGTATGTGAGCAATGATGTTAATAGGACATGCTGGAGGAGCATATTACCATCACAGAGACTCCACTCACTTGGGAATGTGATCACAGTCCCACATATGCACAGACCCATGCTGACCACCTACAGGTGACATCTTCACAGGTGGACGGGTCATCGAGGCAGAATGAAATGAACATATGTGAGATATCTTATGTGACCTACTATTAACAGGCACAGACTATTGATCTAGCATGATTTCAGAATACAATCACACTGTGGCTAGGCTTCTACATAACTTAGGGCAGATAGCCTAGTGTCGACCTCTGAACCTATGCTAATGTTCGGGATGCACATTGTTCAGTGATGGTACTGATTGCAGGTTTTGTTTCTTCTTTGCTTTACCACTTCCTATGAACAACCTAGGTTTCTGCATAACATGTTTGATTGTGATAGGATTTCACTGTATTATATTGTGTCTGTTGTCATATCACTGTGTGCACATGGTTTATTGGTGAATAGTGCGAGGTTCCTGGGTTGACACTTGCAACTGAGGGATATGTGTCGCCCACTGATGTACTCAAACTTGCCCTAAGTGTGTGAGCATGCCCAGTTCAGACTTTCAGTGTTTTGTTGCCTGACATTTGTCTCATAGTTTCAAGTGTGTGAGCATGCCCAGTGTGACCTTGCAGTATGTTGCTGTCTGAGGTCCACTAAGTTTGTTGATGTGTGTGAACATTACCAATATTAACATTTATACTATATGCATGTTGAATATCAGGTTCTATTATTACTTCAGGCCTCACTTTTATGTCTTAACTCAACAGGGATTATGCTATGCCTGCAAGGTTTCCATGAGATACTTAGCTTTGACTTATCAACATTTTTTCATACAAGCTGACCATTGACATACTGTCGTGGTTTAGTGTTTCTGTACTCTGACTATAGTGCACTGTATTGTTGGTTTGGGGACTGTCACTGCTTCATATTTTCATACATGCCAGAACAGACTGCTTCAAGAAAAGTGAAGCAAATATGAACTTGTTAACCTGCTTTTGATGAACTATACCCACATTTGACCAGACTTGCACAACATTGCTGGACAGTGCACAATATTGCTGAACATTGCCTGTAGTTGTGCTACTTAGTGTGTGCAATTTTGTTTACATATACTAAATAGTGGTGAGAGCTGTTTAGCAGTGCTTTATATTGCTTAACACATAGCAATCATGCCTAAGGTGGTGCTGCAGGGCTGCCTTTGTCAGATGGACATTTTACACTCCCTATACATGTTTGTTAACAGGTAGTGTCAAGTTAGGCATCGCTTTTACTATATGTGCAAGTCGGAGAGAGGTATCATTTCCAGGGTTCCTACTGAGCCAGTGTATATGCTATACGTTGCCTCTTTGCCAAGGCCAAAGCATACTGGGCACTCCTCCTTCTGCTTACTGGGGCAGGCTCAGGTTGTTCCTCCTCTGAGTCACGCTCTGCCTGTGATGGCCTTGGCAATGGTGGGGGGCTGTTGTGCCCGGCCCTATGCTGCTCCTGCTGCAGTTGTTTTCACAGGATCATATTGTGTAGCATAGCACATACCATGACTATTTGGGTACATGTAGTTGGTGAGTACTGCAAGGCTCCACCAGATGTGTCCAGGTACCAGAACCGTGACTTGAGCAGCCCAAACACACGCTTGATTATATTTTGTGTTTGTGCATGTGCCTCATTATGGCATTCCTATTCAGGTGTGTGTGCATTTCTGATGGGTGTCATTAGCCACGGCTTGAGTGCATATCCAGCATCCCCCACTAGGTGACCATGAGGGATGTACCCATTGGCAAATGTCTGGTACAGCTGTGTCAGATGCCAGATATGGGAGTCATGGTAGCTTCCACGGCAGCCACTACACACATTCATTATTATGCCCTGGGCATCACACACGACCTGGCAGTTAATGGCGGGGTAACCCTTGTGGTTATAGTAGACCCTACCCTGCTGACCGGCTGGTGCTTTGATGCGAATGTGCGTGCAGTCTATTGCACCCACTAGCTCAGGGTATTCCGCTATTTGCTGGAAGAGATGCATATTGCTGGCCAATACCTCACGGGAATTGGGGAAATATACATGATCACTGACATGTGCTGCCATGGCATTCAGGAACTGGTGCAGTACCCTAAATGCTGATGCCTGTGAAATCCTCATCATATCGCCAGTTGGTCTCTGGAAGGTACCTGTTGCTAATATTCTTAGGCCAGCACATACCTTGGTTTCCTCTGGGATGGGTTCCCCTCTGTTGATTCTGTGTGTGAGGCATGGCCTGCACAGCTCAACAATTTGCTGCATGAGGTCTCTGTCCACTCTATAGCGCTCCACTATCTCCAGCTCATGTAGCCCCTGGTAGGTTACCCTAGGCCTGTGCACTCTTCTCCGTCTCCTCACTGTGGGTTGTTCAGCAACATTTGCATTGTCACCACCCTCAGCATGTTGCATATGTCACCTTATGATAGCAATGGCAGCCCCTAACATTTCTTTGTCTCAGTAAAGCTTTTTCAGTTTTCACTTCTATTAGCTTATTGCAGTGTTGCAGTGTGTCTGAGAAAAACATACTGGAATGTTTTTTGCTGAGTTTTAAGTGCTGGGCTGGGCTAGTGTAATGCCTGTGTAATTGCCTGATTCTGATTGTTTTCATCTGCTAGCTCTGCTAGTACTCCCTGGTTAACTTCCTACTATTTGTTGTGCTTCCTTTTCCCTTTCTGTTTCCTCAGGGGGCAGCACCGTGCAAACAAACGCAAACATGCGCACACCAGCTCACACGCATGCACACATGCTTACACGGACAATAACTTGCTTATTCTTGTTAAAACGTGTGCACACTGGTGCAAATGCGCTTACAACTGTTTACACAGCCTTACATATGCTTACTCATGCCTACACACGAGCACACACGCCTACATGCAAGCACACTGTTTTACTCGGGTTCACTGGCACGCACATGAGCACATGCACGCTCAGCAAGAAACTTTGGTGTTATCCACAGCATACACCTTCGATTTCTTGACTTTACCTGGCCTACCTGTTGACACACCTCTTTCACTATTATGTAAATGTAAGCTGACACATATCACTCTGCTCCAATGAGCTGCACTCCTTTCATACATACCCCCCTTGTGATGTCACCTATCTTCTACTCTGTTACTCCCCTTATCCTACTCCTACACTCCACTGACTGTGCTCATTTGTTATGGAAACTTGCGATTCACTATAATAACTCTCATTTGCATAGGATTGCCTACTAATGCTTAGTTTCATCTCTTAGACTGAGCTTCCCCCCTTAGCAACCTCTACTCTGTGGCTATGTTGTCTTCAGCCTGCCTTTCCCTTGCATTGTAAATTCATTTTAGCTATGAAATCCACATTTGTTGATCTTAATTATTAATTTTCTGCTTTTTAGGGCGCTGCGTGTTTGCGCAGCGCTGCGCTATGGTTAAACCCTGGAAATTGGGATTAAAAAAAAAAAGTTATTTTATTTTTCATTTGCATCACTTCCCATTGCCAAAGGCCATATTTTTGGCCATTGGCATGCTTCCTCCTGTGAATGCATGCTTTTTTTCCAGCTGACACAGCTCCGTTTTGCTATTTGCAGAACTGTACTCAGTTATCAACTTGAGTACATTTCTGCAAATAACACTACCACTACTCGGACAGGTTTGGGTTTCCTGGATCGCAATTTTACCTCATTTGCATGGCTTTCACCTGCAGTTGAGGTAATTTGCATATCCCAGCCCTGTCCGTGTAGGACTAGTTTGGAGAGCTCAGTTGCCCGCCCCTGCCGGCTGTTCCTGGATCGCTCAGCGGACATGTTGGCTTGCTGGAGTCTTACTCTACTCTTAGGGTCTGTGCAAGCCTTCATGAATCCGGCCCCTGGTCTTATTTTCTGGGAAATATGGTAGCAGCAGCATAGACTTCAGCCTGTTGCACATATACATGAATTAGAGCAACAGCAGCCCCTCACATTTTTTATGTGTAGACTCCTTTCTATGGCTGTATTCCAACAGGTTTTGGAATTTGCAGGAAAGACCAGCACTGAGTCTACACAGTTGCTTTACAGATTGTTGAATAGCTCCTCCACCTCGGATTACTTGATTAGTATACAATTCAGCTGCTTATGATGAAATTTGCATGCCATGGTGTTTACCTTGTTTGCACAGCTGTGCAAAGCTCTTCACACCATGTAGAGCTGCTTACTGAATCCAAAACAGTGTGCTAACATGTGCCGATCATAGTGCGATGTCCGCACGGTTTAAACGGGCCAGGTAGGCTTTATTGCTGCTGGTTGATACAGTATGCAGTTGAACACAGATAAAAGACACACAGATATAATAAAACATTGAACAATTCTTGTTCTTAAGGTAAGGAACATAATGGAATATTGTGTAATTTAGGTGATATTATAGTAGCTGTTAGAAGAGATATGTATCACCATGTAAAATGATATATATACATATACTTAATGTAAATCCTAGTAGAGTCTTTAACATTCTAGAAGCATTTGGAAGAGCATATTATATTGCTGTAGAGTATATCAGCTTCTGGAACCAAATACAGTATTTTTATTTAGTTATTTATTTATATTTATGTTTTATTTTTGAAGTGTGAGGTTTACAAAGGAAAATAATCTTATTTGGGGCTAAGAGAGATTAAGTAAATGGCAGTGCAGAGTAAGAGGAATTTAAACTTGATTAACTAAGGGAATAGCGATTATATCTAATGAGCAAGGTCATATATAATTATACAGGGATATGGGAATAAAATATGAATGGAGTGGAGACTATTAGAGATAGAAAAGATTTATCCAAAGGGAGAGGCGCAGGGACAGATCCAGGTATTTTTTACATATAATTTTAGTGAGGACTTGAAGAGGTTGGTTAGCTGATCTATCAGACAGGGGTGGATACTGAGTTCTAGGTTTTAGTAACATAGCTAGAGTTCTAGGTTTTAGTAACATAGCTAGAGAAAAAGGAGACAATATGGAAGCCGTGGGATGGAGTGATATAAGACAGGCATTTATCAGATGAATGAACTGTTCTAAAATATAGCACTTTTATGTGCTATTATGAGTTGACAGTAGTCGAGATAATTTGAGTATAAAGGCCATTTGAGTTGTTTTATGGCAGTGGTGGGTTTTACTCTTTATACTTTTAGCAAATTTAGCTATTTTATTGTAGGACTGTTCACATTTTGCAAGTTGGTTGAATGCAAATTTGCAAAGATGGTGAGCATATGACAGAGTTGGAAGTAAGTAGGCAGTTGATATGCATTTCTGAGCACAGTCTGTTAAGTAGGATTTTGCCCTGTACATGAGATTGCATACTTAACAGGAGTCTACTAAGTATCAACCATTAATGTCAGATAAGGACAGTTGACAAGTTTCAAATATTTAGTAGTTTCTTAATAAGTTATTCATAGAATATTGCATTAATACCAGCATGATGTAATTCTTTTCAACATGGCAAACAAATGACATTATGAATGGCTGTTTTACTATTTTATCCTCCCAAAGTACTCTGTTCAGTCAATTATTATGTTACTTTGAAGTAATGTTGGGTTCTTTTAACTATGTCAGGTTCTAGTAGGGCTTGCTTGTGTGACATTCTTCTATTTTTCACAGCAGACAAGTCCACCCCTGTAAATATATTTTTCTTTGGGGATTTTATGGCTGCATGTGAGTAATCTAAAGGTGGTTTTCTTACATGAAAATGACACTTGCTTGACATAATTGATGTTCATATTCGGTTTCTGATACCTTGTGTAAAAATTTGTTCTGCTACATGAAATGACAGAATCAAAATACATGGAAGATGTGCCATCCTTAACGTCTGTAGGAATCCATCCTTCTGTGATATAGTATAGTAGAATGTGACCCTTGAGCTTTGAGGCTTACAGAATGACATTACAGCTTCTTTAAATTGCCTGAGAGTGAACAATATGTATATTTTTCTGCTGTGTGCATGGCCTGTTGAATAATACAATTTCCTTTATGTTGTGAAGCTCCACAGCATTTTGAGCTGTAGTGTATGTGGCACTGTTACAAAGGACTTACTTAAAGAAGCATAAGAAATCTAAGCTGACTTTGATTTGTATACTGTGTCTTTGTTATAGACCATATGATGTAGATTAACAAAATCTTCATCAGACAAGTTCCGACTTGCTTTGAACTAATAATTCAAATAATTCAAAATACTTTTTTGAGTATTAGCTTAAAGTTTAAGACAGCTTTATATTGTGAGGGAAGAAAAGCCATCTTTTCTTTAGTATGTATCTTTCCCTGATAGTGAGGCATATACTTTAGCATAGTTTAGCAGACTGCAGGAAAAATTCCGGTACTTACGTATTATCGCAACCAGATTTTTGTGCTAACAGCGGTTGTTTCCCGATCGGTAAAGATATTGGTAAATGTGCTTGAATTGGAATACAGTGTGTTTTCTTTAACAAAACAGGTTGTTTTCTGGAGGGCTATCAACACAAAGTACACGACATACTGTTGTTGTTTCTTCGTGCTCTTTACTAGCAGTGTGTCACTTCTTGCAAGGCTGCCCACTGAACGTTCTTTGTCAGCCAATGGTGTGAAATAGCCATACATACAGTTGCGAATCACAGTTGGGAGTGTGGAAGTTAGTGTAAGCCTTACTGGGTGCAAGTAACTTTGTCCGAAATTTCGGAAGTTAAACAAGCTTGAAAATCTGATTCCTGCTTTGTGACATACTGTCCTCATCCCCATGTCATACTTTGCATCCTCAAAGATGACATCCTCCTTTTAAAATACTCTCCCTTGTGTGAGTTTTCCTTCTGAGTGTGTAATGGCTTTCAGGAAGTAATGGCAAATGACAACAACCGGCTGTCCCAGCTCTGCGAAAAGTAACTCCTTCACCGTGTCACAAACTTTTATTTTGGTGTCTTCTATTGTGTATGTCTACCTGTGTCAGTCAGTAGCCCCTGTTATCTGTTCTTCATATATCTTTGCAGCCACTGTGAAGTGCCCAACCATGAAACTGCGGTAAAACATGACCGGCATAGAATCTGATTGCGAGAATTCGTATCGGCAACACCTTCACTAAAATATTAATTTTTCAATTTTTGAAGTTATAACCCTGCCTAAACAAACTTCAGTATAAAAGAAAACAGTGTCTGTTTGGTTTTCTTTGTATTTTCGGTACTATGTAGACATTGAAAAGCAAACAGTATTACCACAAAAATCTGGTTGCGATAATACTTAAGTACCAAAATTCCTCCTTTTCAAAAAAAAGGAAAAAAAAATTAAGTAACTATGTACACTATGTAAGATACAGATACTGTGCATTGTCTATAATAGTCAAATAAATACACTGTAGAGCATGGAACAGCGTGATTACACTCCAAAACCAGTTAAAAGACACCCTGGTGCAGTACAACTCTAGTGCAAGACTTAATATTGCAAGGACAAGTCTCCACTGGGCTTAACAGCTGACCAGCCAGCTGGCCGGTAAGCAACAGCAGCAAGATGACTTAATTTCAGCTTTGTTTCTGCCTGCCATCTATAGAATTACAACCATTAATGTTAAAAAACAACTGCTTCTCTTACACAGGAAATGTGAAAGGACAGCTCCCTCTCTCTGTTTGCCAACACCTTCCATCTACTTTACTGGTTTTCAAAGCCAGCACAACACTCCACATTTTTTTTCAGTAACTAGTAGTATACGAAGCACTCAAATCTCCATGTATTACAAAAAAATTATGATTGGATGTATGATTGCAACTGGATGTTATGTGTTCTCGATATTGAGAACAAATGTCACCTCTCAATCTTCTTGAGGTGAATTTCTTAGCATCCATTTTGAAAAAGACATATTAATCAGGTTAGCAATGGGAGTATCATAATCCTTTATAATAATGACAAGCAGTGAAGAAACCTGTAGACTATTGAATCCTTATTTCACTTTTGAAAGTATTGCAGCATAGCATTCTTGCATTATACATTTGGATTTTCCGCACACTACACAGAAGGTCTTTCATCCTTCTCTTTTGCCGTTGTTACCATATTACATTACAAATGTACAATCTTTTCTTCTGTTAATGTCATTGGCTAACCAAAGATTATCATCCCCTTACTTGACAATGAACTAGAGGTCTCAGCTCTTTGAATCAAGGTTCATATTTCTTTGTATCTCTTTATTTCCCTTATGCAAAAGGAAGGTAGTATAATTCCACCTCCTTGTCTTTTACCTTGATCCATTTATAACCTGTTTTTACATGTCTCAATGGACATTTACACATCTTTGTTCCACTTATTTTCTTCTTCAGAGGTTCTTTAATGAATGTAGGCAATGACAAAGAGACAGAAACCATTAAACTAACATAACCCGCTCCCTTATCTTGTGCTTGAGTATGACTTGATTATGTGCAAATGTGCATACTACAGCTTTAGGAAGAATGCATTTTGCTAAAGGCACAGATTTATCAGTTATGTAAAACCACAAAAAAGGTCTGCAGTGTCTCATTTTGATGCAGAATTATTCTTGATGAATGCATATATTCTGCCTGAAAATATATATGCATATTATTGCTGCAGGTAATTTCTTCAAACCAAATCAGTCTTGAAAATGTAACATTTTGATGGTTTGCCTTTTTATTTAGTATATTATGCAAATCACATTTACAAAGCTGGGAGTAACTAGTAGGTATAGGATAACAAGCAGCAAGCAGGCATAATGCTTAGTTGTTATTTATCTTTTCTAATTAATCATCATCTGAAATTTTGTAATCATCTGGCATTTTATAATGACATTTAATTTGCTGCAGTAATAATATTATAAGTAGTTTAGTATGCTTTTTTCAACTATTCAGCCATATTCAGTATATTAAAAAACATGCAACAGTTAACATTCTACAGCAGGGAACATACATACCTAATATTATGAGACCACAAGCCATAATAGAAATGAAGGCTCCTGTACTGAGACCAAATGGTAGGGCAAGGGTTTCCACAGAGCATGACTCAGGTGTCCCTGATGAACCACAGTCACAAACTCTGATTGTGACTGTGCTGCTGCTGCTTAGGGCTGGAAGTCCACTGTCCTTAATCACAATAGGCAAATAAAAAACAGCCTGTTCTTGTAGACTGAAATTATGGCTTCTTGTTAGAATTCCAGCTGTGTTATCTGAAACAACAGAAGACCTGTTAGTATTCCTACTCTGTAAAAAAGATAACTTCATAAACAATTACTTTTGTTTAGTTTTCTGCCAAACATTTTAAAAAGTAACAATACCTTGACATTTTACACTGTGAAAAAATAAAAAAAGCAACAGAAAATGAAATATATCAGAAAACCATAAAGACTTAGTTAAGAATTCTGTAACAAAGTTAATAAGCTAATCCATTTATTCATGTGTTGAATTCAAGAAGAAAATATTTATTTTCCTAACTAGGAAAGTGAATGCAATTTTCCCAACTAATGTGTGTCTGAAGCAGATGTTTTATTGAGATATGCATTTTCAAAGGCATAGCTTAGATTTCTTATGGCTTTCTGTCTTCTCTCAGGAGATATGAATAGGAATTGAAATTAGGCAACCAAAACTTCACTTGAAGAATGCTAGGGGTACTTTATAAGTATTTCTTACTTCTAGTAACAGAAGATGCTATATTTAGTTCTGAGCACATTGTATAATGCTGAATTCCATTAGGATTTCAAATGTTCCTGTCATCCACAGAAAGCAGGCTGAAATAATTGAATCAAATATTGACTTATTAACAACAATGTCATGTGCAGTCCATAATATCTGAAGGCAGATGAATTAGGAAATTTGGGACATATGGAAAGTACAATTTTAATTATATTGCTGTTATCAAAGAATGTATATATTATTTACTTCTGTTTATTTTATTTCCAAAACCAATAAGGGTTTGCAAAAAAAAAAAAAAAAAAAAACACATACTCCTGAAAATGTATTCTGTGGTTAAGGACCATGTTTAAGTACTTGGTAAACTATGTAAGCAAACAAATATTTCAATCACCATGTATCTACTATTGAAAGAATGTCCTTTTTCATTGTATAGCCTTTTATTAAAAGCATAGTATCTAGGTCCAGAGATGTGATCATTCAGAATTTACAAGGCTGATCAGTGAGTATAATGGCCCCGCAGATGTGTACTCATACAAACACATAATAAACTATGCTGACCATCTCAAAGCTTTGTTCCTCTTCTTGGTATCATACAGATTACTGAAAGGTGAACTCTGACTCAGATACAGAACCTCACTAAACTCTAGCCTTTCAGATCTACTGCACATTTAGAAGTCCGATGGTCACATAAGTACATGCCAAAGATATCTTAATCCATTCTGCAACAGAAACCTTACTTGTTGGAGGGATAGATACGGATCACAGAGAATACCACTTCTATGGAATCATCCTCCTCTCCACATTCTTACTGTATTACAACATAATATGGATGAATAGATAGGAAACATTAAATACAACCCTGCTTTTTTTTACCCTTGTCCCTTTTGGATAAGGGTAACTTGTAAATGTTCAGTATGTCTTGGGGTTCTTCGTACTTAAATTACAAGGACTAAAAACTTCATGGGAATGCATTGTTAGGCTTCTTATGCTCTCCAATGCTAAACAGCTTATGAAGTTCCTCTTAAACTGTAAACAAAGAAAGTAGTATTTAATAATAGCAATCTTAATTTTAATTCAGAAATACCACACCTGTGGAAAATGAAGCAGCACAGATCAGTACTGGGAGACTTTTACCCCAAAATGGAGGATTTGAGCAATTTTTTTCTTCTCGGCAAGCTCAAACATTCTTGGGTCCAAAAAAAAAATACAAAACTCACATCTTAGATGCTTTCATGATCTGTCAGATTACCTACTAGAACCCCATCCATTCATTTGTTTCTTCATTGTATAGGGACAGCCAGGTCCATTAATTCACCCAACAGGCCAATGAGAGCTGTTTGTTTCTTGGCTGGGGCAGGAGCCTAATCAGCCCATACACCCTAGTGATGAAAATGGGTCTTTCGCATTAAGCTCCTGCATTCCTTTTGCAGGCTATCCTATCTCCCTATATATATATATATATATATATATATATATATATATATATATATATATATGTATGTATGTATGTGGCTGCAAGCTCCACAGTCACTGTTGAGCAACTAAGTGGTGCACAGCTAGCACATGCACTGGATAGGCTCAGTGCTATGAAAGATCACTTACCTGCCAGAAGGTATTTCAGATGCAGGTAGTTGAACTATCTCTATTGGCTGCTCATTTTTATCATCCTTGCGCAGTCCCTCCAGCACCCTCACCAGTAATCAAAGACAGGTCATCTGGGTCATAGTCAAGGAATTTTTTATATATCCTCTGCCATTTTGTTGATTGATTTATTTATTCAATCGTTCATTTATTTGCTTATATATGCATTTATGTATTTGTTTGTGTAATTGTTTATTTTTATTTATTTACATGCATTAACTGCACCGATCACCACTGACTGTTTGTAAAAAAAAAAACATAATATACAATTGAAGCAGAGAGAAAAAAGGAAAAAGTAATACAACAGCTAGGAATTTCAAAATAAAATAGACTAAATTGTCATAAGAAAAAGAATATGTATGCAAGAACTAGAGAAAGCATGCAAGGTATAATGTGACACTATAAATAAATGCAAAGTAGCAGAATTCTTCTGCCAGATATTTTACATTATTATTATAGATGCATGATATACCCCCTCTCTCTCTTTCTCTCTCTCTCTCACTCTCTCTCTCTATATATATATATATAAATATATGTGTGTGTGTGTGTGTGTGTGTGTGTGTGTATGTATATAAAGCTATATATATGATGGATGTGTATATGCATCTCGAGAGAGAGCTGTGTATGAAGTGAGGGAAAAGAACCTCATAGAAGAGAGTAGTATAGGCATGTTGTGTGAAGAAATGTAAGTTGATTTGAATTATGTAGAACATGTTAGACAGGATGAAAGCGTGATGATTACTCTTTTGTCAGATAAGAGCTATTTTTAGAACACATTTACACATAGGTACTTGGAGCAAGAGATTTTTTTTTTGTTAAGTTGATCCCTGAGTTTATGGTGCTAATCTATTAACATCCCCTCAAACAAGACTCTGTAACCTTTTTTCTGATGATCATAGGAAGAATGACCTTCAAGCCTTTTATCATTAAATCTATGATTATTAATACATTTTAGAATATTTTGCTGTCATAATAGATGAACTAGATTCTACAGCAAAGGCAAGGGTTGGATTGTCAAACTAGCAATCTGTCTTACTAGGATAATCACCCTCTAACTCTAATTTGTGATTTTTTTTTTCATTCTCAGAACCCAGTTCCACTCTTTCAGTCCTCAGATGTCTGTTCCTGTGCCTATATTACATTATCAAAAACCATTCATCGAGCACGTATTTGTCGACCAATAAACAGCCAAAACACTAATCACTGAACAGCCACTTCAGCAATTTTTTTCCCAGGGGAAAAAAAAAATCACTTGGCCAAACACAAAAAAACATTCAAACCCTGCAAAGTGGGGGGCTTCACCCCCCCCCACACACCAACCGATGTGCGGGGGTTGTGCCCCCACCCCCCCCAACTAAATATACAAACTCCAAGATCACACTACAGTGGGGAAAAGGGTAAATCCCCGACAACATCCAAACATTTTTCCCCCTGGGAAAAAAAATCGCTGAAGTGGCCATTCAGAGATTTCTGGTTTTTAGTTGTCGACGAATACATGTTTGATGAACACATTTTTTGATAATGTAATATAGACCCCTATTTCTTAGAACAGCTCCATTGAGTGAATTTTTTTTAGTAATAGTAAATAAGTAACTTTAAATATGATAGACTTGTTTTAGACCTGGGTTGTTGAGAGGGATGTTATAAGGTTACTTGGTGAACATTGATCAATATGTTAATTTAGCATAACTGACATAAGTTCCTGGTTAAAAGTAAAAAGTTCTTTATTGTCAAGTAGTACATGCTGATTAGCCTGAGTAATTATACTGTCAAAATCTGTTTGACAGCTTTTATACAGCAACTCTATTTTGAGAGAAATGGAAAAAAAAAAAAACAATCCCCCGGATTCACGAATCCTCCGTGTAAGACTTAATAAGTCTTACTCGGAGGCTGCAGTTGAACGGTATGACATCAGTGTGCCATGAATATGCATGAGGGCATGCTGACCCAACCGTAAATCTTAAACGGACCATGTAAGAAAGCAGGGGGCGTGTCTGACTGCCGAGCAGTCGAAATGTCCACGCCCCTGAAATTGTTTAAAAATAAAGGAAATAAGAGCGAGTCCACTCAAATGTCCCTGCACCCAACACCTCACTGCCTGATAATGTAAACCCCCATCACTCATCTAAAATGCATAACCATAAATTATTTTAAATACCCAAAATAGCTGCCCGTAATTGCACATGTGTGTGCGTGTGTGCCCATTGCTTAGCTACAGTCAGCAATTCTCACATGGAAGAGCATAAGAAAGAATGTTTATGCAAATCACACGAAGTAGCAATAGCGTAATGGTAGAGCGTTCTCACAAAGAAGAGGCATTCACAGTTCGAGTCCCACCACTCCCTTTCATATTTATTTTTTAAATCAGTATATGGAATAATACCCAACATATATGTTTAAACATAACTAAAAAGCAGTGAAATGGCCAATGTATCAGTGAATAAAATTAATATTTTAAAGGATCCCAATATAAAATTGGCCGCAGTTAAGCAGCACTTCACCCAGCGCAATGTAGTTGCCCCTAGCTAACTCACGCTTTACCCAGCACAATGTAGTTGCCCATAGCTAAATCGTGCTTTATCCAGCGCAAAATAGTTGCCCAAAGCTAAATAGCGCTTTACCCAGTGCAATCGGTTTGCGCTGAGGTGTGCGCCAACCAGCACCCCATCGGGCAACGTGAAGCAACGTAGAGCAAAGTTGCTTACACACAGCCATGCCCCCTAATGTGTCTGGACAGTAGTAAAATAAAATACAATGATAACGTTTGAACCCAGGACACTGTGCACCATAAAGTACTGAACCACTAAGCCACGACAGCTTAATAAAAACATCCACTGTTAACAAATATATAGTAATAAATGTTTGCTTAACCATTGCTAAGCATGTCTGCAGTCAGCCGAGAATATTCAAAAATGGCCTTTCACAGAAAGGCATATTTAAGCAGCAGAGGCAGGAATACTCACCATAACTGATTGTAGCTCCCATCTGCAGTTAGAATGTCTGGTGTTGGAGAGGGTACACGCTTTTGAACGCAATGCTGGGGCATTGAGGAGTCAAAATATATGGTTTGGCTCCTAGTCCATCAGCATGAGACTCGACTCCTGCAGAGTCAGTTCCAAGGAACAGAGTATAAGGCGGAGGCTTGGAACCGGTTGGCTCATGAACTCACCAGTGCCACAGGCGTCCCTCGGACTGGTGAGCATGTCCATCACCACCATGCAGACCTGAAGAGGCAGAAGCAGGTCCTTCTGAACCAGTGGATCCAGGAGGCCCATCAAATGCAGGATGCCCCACTACTAAGTAGGTAGCCATGAAATGCAGTATGTAAGATAAGCTAATATAGTCTAAATAATGGATAGGTATGTCTCAATATCCCTTTATTTACTCGACAGCTGCAGGTGCTCGCGCTATGAATCAACAAGCCTATGCAGATAGGCTGCTAAGGCTGCGCCACCAGGCAGGTTAGTAAATGTTCTGCATGTATTGTTACATGATATATGTGAGTGAGCATGAGAAAAGTGTATAAGCCCAATAATACAGCAATAAAATGTCCTGATTAAATCCTCTGCATGTACTGTTATATAACAAACATCAGTGAGCCAGAAATTGAGTATACTAACCCACCAATCAAGCTAAAATAATTCTGGAATACTATCTCTTCATGTATTATCATAACATATAAGTGAGCAGGCCTGAAAAAGAGTGTTGTAACCTATCAAGAAAGGATTAATATGACCTGAATATGTCTTCTGTATGCACTGTAATAACAAGTAAAGGAGACAGCCTGTAGAAAATAGTGTCCAATGTAATTAATAAAGGTATACAATTTGGAGTGTGTCTGTGTCACTTACTTTGAAATGTTGTTGTACCCTTGCAATAATAAATAGTACTGTTGTAGGAGGTGCTGTCAACCCATAGTTGTGCAGTCCCATAGGAAGTGGATGAAGGAAGTGGCAGTAGCTGTGAAGTATAAAACATTCATTCCCTGAATAAATCATCTGCATGTACTGTTACGTATCATAAGTCAGATAGGCAGGAATAGAGTGTAGTAACCCATGAATAAATCAAAACCATGTGTGGAATACTATCTCTGCATGCACTGTCATAGATAAAACATGAGTAAGCCTGTAAAACAGTCTTGTAACCTCTCAATAAAGGTATAGCATTTCCTGAATAGGTCTACTGTATGCAGTGTAATGTCAAATACAGGAGAGAGCCTGTAGAAAAGAGTTTTAATGTAAATAAGAAATGTATAATATTTGCAGTGTGTATGTGCCAGTTACTCAGAAATGTTGTTGAACCCTTGCAGTGAAGAAATGTTACTCTGTTGTAGTAAGTGCTGACAACCCCCAGTATTGCAGTCCCATATAAAGTGGATGAAGGAAGTGCCAGTAGCTGTGAAGTATGCAACAGTCCTAAACAGTTGTGAAATGGCTGACATGCATAGGTAAATCTGGCACACAAGTAGCCTGTCAAGGTGTTCCCCAGAAACTTAAGTGTGTTACCTGAAACGTAGGGTTGTGTAGAAAACAAGTGAAAAAGCCATGTGAACACATCCAGATGTGCACATACATAAACAAGTCAATTTAATACAAGTATGTAGCAGTAACATCTGCATCCTGGACAGTTACCATGTCAGATATAGTCCAGGTATATCATGAAGTAGCAAAACCCATAATGCAATCAAAAGCATGTTGCTTAGTGTAAGAATTCATGTAGGGGATATACACCTGCAGTCAATAGGAATGTAGTGTACAATTAAAGTACTAATAAGATGTTAATGGAGGTTTCTTTTTACACACTACTCCATGTGCATAAACAATGCAATTCCACACCTCAATGGGTATGTCTAATCTCATAACATTTTTGGGACATATGTCCTATTGTTATAAAAAATATGCACCTACTTTGATGCATGTCCCCTGTTAAAACACCACAATCTTGGTGGCCTGTTGCCACCAATCATCCCTGCATGCTGTTGGAATGTCCACTGTCATTCAATACATGCATGTGTTATGCTTGCTGTTCAACTGTTGTAACCCTGGTGTGTTGGGTTAATGGGAATATTGCTGCATACTGTTACAACTAACTTGGAATGCTGTTGTCTATGTTGTAATTAAAAACACCTAATCACAGAATGTATGGGAAGGCTGGTCCCAGCGGACCCACCTGTCCCACCTCAGCTGGCAGTTGCACCTGCACCAGCAGGTCTGGTGCCCAGCCCGGGCAACCCTCCTCCGTAGGTCCTGTGCCACCTTCGGGTGGAAGCGCTGCAGGGGATGGGGCTTGCCCCCCTGTAAGCGTGGGTGGAGAAGGGCCTCCTGTCACCCTCTGAAGGGTCCAGGTTGTGGTGCGTAGGGAGATCCAGTGTTTAGTTGCTGTTCCCCTACGCCAGATCGAGGCGAGAGTGGCATGCCTCACGGTTCAGCCTGCCCCTCATACGCAGCCCCCAGCACAGCGACCCTCGGGTTTGTGAAGGTCCAGTGGGGACTACCCATGGTTGGGTATCAGTCCCACTGTTACCATCTGTGGGCTCATGGGCTTGTGATTTCCAAACATCCGTCCCTGTCAATTGTGTTTACCCACCCCATGTGTCATACTCTGCCCCTGTATGCGTCTTGTTTGTCTTGTCTGTTTACCTACCCAACCTACCTCCCCAAATATACCTACTTCCTTTACCTCACTTACCACTCTCCCCTGAAAAAAAAAAAAAGAGCAATCTGTACCCAAAACAAAATTACGCCCCATACATAGCTTCCCATTTCACACACATGTCCATTGGACATGTACAATGATAATTCTAATTGGCAGTACAACAAACTATGTTGTCCTCACCCCTCTGTCAGGGGTGGAAGGTTTCAAATTTCACTCCAAATTTTCAACATATGCACAGCTGTTGCTTGCAAAGAAATGGGCAGCTATGGACCTTCCCTACACCCGTCCTGCACATCCCGAGCTTGTTTTCCTACTGTCTTTTCCTCTCTGTGCCCCCTTTTTCACCACTTTCCTATCTCCCCATTTTCTTTTCTTTCAAAGAAATTAGCACGGGGATTAGCGGGAGTAAGCACTTTTAAGCAGTAGTAAGCGGGATTAAGCGAGTGTGCACATGTGTGCACTTAGCTAAGCGTAGCTAAGCATTGCGCAAACTTGTGCAAACCCGCTTACTATTGCTTAAAAGTGCATTAGTCACTCTGTGGCAGGGCCCTTGTTCTGCTGAGCAGCAAAATAAAAAACCTCTGCCAATCTCGAACCCCAGACCATTGATACTATAGACTGCATGAATTACCACTAAGCCCCAGCAGATATACAAATAACTTGGTTCTGAAATAAATATATCATGCATTACAATGAGGGAATGTAAATGGAAATTAGGAATGATATAACACAAACCCTTTTCTGTGGGTCTTTACCAGCAGTGGTTGTGGAATTGCATGACATGACTGTGAAAGGAGAACCAGCCATCCTAGCAGGGAATAATGTTATAGTAGCACCTTACAAACACCACACAGTATCAGACCAGGATAAACACTGGCCACAGGAATACAGTGCAATAATCACATTTGTATGGCAGTTAATTGTGTAAGTGAGAAAAAAGTACATACTCCCATGTATCCTGTGTTAGCATTTGGAGGTGTGCATGCATGTCTACACTGAGATGTGTGTACTGGAAGCAGCAACATGCAGGTATAAGTACAACTTACACATAACTGGCTACAACCCTAGCATCAGATAAGAGACATATACCAACCTTCAGACTGACACAACAGTGTCCAGAGCAAACAAGAATGGGCCCCACCTTTGAAATCTGAAAGGGCTATGCCTACCTAACATAGCATTTTACAGCAGTGGGCTGCAATCACAGTGAGTAATGCAATCACCAAACAGCAGGCTGCATGCAATTACTGAATGGTGGGCAGCAACTGGTGCAGAGGCTGTCACATGCAAAAGTGTAGATACCTAGAAAAGCAGGCTGTACCTGCAGTCCACACATGCAATTATATCATTACAGGTGTCGTGAGACAGAGAGTGAGAGAGAGAGAGAGAGAGACAGAAACAGAGACCGAAGGTGAAATAGAGGGCAAAAACCCAAACCAAACCAGCAAAAAAATAAAAAGACTGAAGGTGAAATAGAGGGCAAATACCCAAATCAAACCAGCAAAAAAAAAAAAAAAAGATACAAAACCGTAATACACGGAGCAGGTAAATACAAAGGTAAGGTATGTAACTCAGTTGTATGTGTTGGCATGTTGTAGATGTTCCCAAAGAGTACTCTACACACTGCAAATCATCCATGTGTGGCAGCAGTATGTATCTATCTGTATCTGCACATGTGCATAGGGCAAGGGACATACTGCAACTGTTAGTGAAGGGTGGACAGCTATCTGTCAGTGAATGTTGATATGTGCATATATCCATGTAGGTTGTAGTGTGTGGCCTAGAAGACAGCATGCAGTGTGCTGGAGTGGCCTTAGGTCAACTGGTGCCCTTGGAAAAGGGACCCACTGTGCCCCCTACCACACTTCCTGTTGCTCCATCCTTGTGTCCACATAAATAGTGGAAAAGCACCCCTGCTACAGCGGCACCCTATGTGGCTGCCCAGTAGGCCTATGCCTAAGGTCAGCTATGGTAGTGTTGATATATGTCATGTGGTGGTTAAATGCTGTGGGACAGATTTGTCAAATCTGATGTGTTACAGACAGTGAGGCCTGGTAATGCTACAAGGGCTGAGGACACCCACATGCATTCTGCACAACACTGTGCAATGTAATCACATACCTGTACATCCCACAACTGTTGCATAAGTGAGATCCCCACCATGAAAGGTCGACTGTACTTGTGCCTATATGTACATCCATGTGTACAGCAGTGGATGTGTGCATATATGTGTATAGATATGCATATATATATAATATATATATATATATATATATATATATATATATATATATATATATATATATATATACATATAGAGTGAGAGAGAGAGAGACACACACAGAGACACGGGGTCATATGTGCCTCACAGGTGTGTGGTGAACAAGGCATTGACTGTAGACAAGTGTTGATACTGCAGTGCCATTCCACCTTCCCAAAACAGTGTACCCATTAACTAACACATAGGCAGAGATCTACCTAACAGTGAAGGTGTGATAAGGGAACATGGAACACAGGTGGACAGTAGCCTCCACTCTGATGAAGACAGTGCCACACTACACCTGTAATCTGTCTGTGTGGTATGTGTCATGACAACATGCGTGTCATCTATGGAAGTATAGGGTAGGGTTCCCCTCTACTCATCACAATGCCCTGTGTGGTATGTACTTCACATGACAACTACACCAGGTGAACAGGTCACAGACAGATCTCCCAAAGGGTAATAATGTCCGCAAACAGATGCCCTATGCAGACTGACTCACAAAACCACAACTACACTGTATTCCATACTGGCCACACAGAGGTGACCTCTGCCGGACATACAGAGGTATGTCACACCCATAGCTGGGTGACAATCACCATGGCAACATATCACAACCCCTCTGGGTTACACGCTCTAGGGCTCTAAACCTTGTCAGCTCACTAAACAGAGCATGCTGGAGGGATAGGTTCCCATCTCAGACATATGCCATACACCAGAATAGACCACATAGCAATAGCAAACTAGGCTCCTCCTTAGCAGTTGTTATAAATACCCCTGATGATTGTGTGGGAGATTGTTAATACACCTCAGGAAATACCTCAGTGGTTCAGGTTGGCAGGGGCAAGTGAAATCAAAGTACATGTGTGTCAAAGGCCAGGGTAGCATATGGCTAGGCTGCCATAGGCCCTAGGGCCAATAGCATATTACCTACCTATGACACTATACACTCACACATGTACTTAATGCAATAGCTGCTATGTGAGGTTGAATGAGTGTAACGCTGAATGTGTGCAAGGTCTGTAAATGTGTGATAGCTGAGTGTGATGTTGTATCTGACATGGTAGTGCCTAACCTAGCTGTGAGGACAGCAACTGATGTGTAATGTACTGTTAGGCAGACATAGTAATAGGGCATATGATGTGACATAGTTCTCGGTTGATGAATACGATGTCTCATTGTAGGCTAAAGCAATACATGTATGCTTAGTGAGTGGTACTGCAGGTGAATCCATCACCAATATGAACTGTAGTACTACGTGAAGCTGTATGGCTAAACAGCACAGTATGGTGTGCATTCACATTGCTTGGAAACATTGTCATGTGTGTTTCCTGTAGTCTGCACAGAGGACAGACTGCAGGCATAAGGGTGTATAAGTAGTGGTACACAGCACTGTATGATACACAGGTAATGCTCATCTGTGTTGGCATACAGTGGTGCGTTGTATGTTTGCCTGATGTGTGTGTGATTATGCCTGTACAATGGCTGCAGTCATATGTGTGTTACAGGGTTGAAGTGTGTATCCAGCAACATCTATAGTCTGTTACAGCAGTATGCCACCTATAGTAACAACTGGACACATCTGTAAGGCAGGGCTATGGCATCAATGACTAGGGTGTTTGGTACTACTGTACCTGTACTTTATATCCATTGGAATGGATGACATCTCTGTTCGTGCATTGGTGTGATGTACACCCCTGTCTTGAGGTTGTGCAATGTGTCATAAACAGTGTCAGGTACTGTTGTATAGTGGTGTGATATATAGAGTTTGCCAGGCAGTGTTAGTTAGTTGTGGCCTGAGAACCAATAAGTGTTATTGAACGTGTGTAACCACTGACAGACAATAGGATGGTATATATGTCAGTAAAGTGATATCTGTGGGTAAAGGTGTAAAGTGTGCCACAGGACACTCTCACACGTATTGTTCATATATTTTTCAGCCAGATGGCCCACTAACGTAATCCAGCTTACATTGCAGGAGAGGAAGAGGTGATAGTCAACAGCCTTTTGCAGCAGTACACTATGGTGTTCTTTAGAACCAGCCAGCACCAGCAGGAGCAGACTGCAGTTTGGCAGGAGCTTGTTAGTCAGGTAAATGACATAGGCATGCATAACCGGACATATGAGCAGGTACGCCATCACTGCAGTGATTTAATTAGGCAAGTCCAGCAGCATGCGTCTGATGTCCAAAGACAGCAGCTTGCCACAGGTGGTGAGGTGGCCATACACCCCCCCCTCACCAGAGCGGAGGAGCTGCTCATAAGCATGGTGGCTCCTGGACAACAGCTAAGGCAACCTCTGACATGTGTTGTAATGGAGGCCGGAGCCACCCAGCACATCCACCTGGAGCAAGCAGGTAATATGCCTTATCTGTAGACTACAGTTAACTGTATTGTTAGATTATGTGTACGTGAAATGTGTACTGTGTGTTTAGCAGTTCCACTGCCTACTGTTGTGGAATACGGATAGTTTGTATAATATCCCTACACCTGTGACTGTTGACTGTTGTTGTACTGCAGTTTAACATACCCACTGTAACAATGCCACAGTTGTGGCCACTGATGAACCCTCTAATATTCTTGTAGGTCCCTCTGGTGTGATGGCAGGGCAGCCGATCCATGCTGGTGAGTGTGTTATACCTGCAATGTTGGTAAGGAAATATGCATGTCATAGATGAGGTGTAGGCCATGTACACGTAACACACCTACGCATAATGCATGCCGTGCATGTTTGATGTGAGATGTTGCCCAGCTCAGTAATGTCAGTAGCTTCCTCAATGACATGCAATACACAGAGCATGACACACAGTTGCGGCAATCCCGTACTGCACATTAGATAGGCATAGTTGCAACACCTGTACACAACATAAGACATTTATCACATGCAGTACACAAAGTCATGCTACATATGGCATAACCACACACCCACTGTAAGCTCACACGTCAGTATCCCACATGTCATCCACACACACATGATGTACCTCAGGAATAGAAGCCTATCATGGGGCTGTGGAGCAGTGTTCAACACATAACACAGTCATGTTAGGCAATGCTCCCAACTGTGCACCTCATACACCCATGTACAAAGTGGCTGTGTAATAGTGAACGTATCCACGGCATTGCAGTTCAGGTACAGCATGCTAGGCGGTGGTCTGTCACACAGTAGTAGCCGTGAGTGACCACAAGATGCATGATGATGATGATGATGATGGCACATGGTACTACACACCATCCAGTTACAGTGACCACAGTACTACACATTGCAGTCTTTGCTGTGCACCTCATTGTTCTGTATGTGCAAACATATGCATCTATACGCACCATGCATAGCATGTTGTGTGTGTGCTTACAAATGCTAGTATACACATTTTGCACAACAGCCACCATCTGTACAAAGAGTCACATATATGTCCTGGAATGCTATTGGGCGTATAGGTCACATGACACACATTGGGTATGTGTGGTGTTTAATGTTGCAGTATATATGTCCTGGAATGCTATTAGGTGTATAGGTCACATGACACACATTGGGTATGTGTGGTGTTTAATGTTGCAGTCGTGTAGCATGCCATGTCATGGCTGGCAACAACATATCTGCAATATGTCCCACACGCACCATAACCACTGTGCAATGTCCATGTCGTGCATTGAGATTCCTTCAAGTCTACATGCACCACTCATCCCATGTCTGTACATTGCATGCATTTGCTACACCTGTGGCCACTATTATGTGATATGAACACAGACACTGTCATCACACATGTCAATCTATGTGTCACACAGATGACACATGCAGCCATGGTATGTATACCATTGAGTGATGGTGCACATGACATTGCAGAGCAGATAATACTTGCACAGCAATCTTGTGTCCATGTACACATTGTGTTCCAGGGTGTAGCCAATCACTGCACGACTACACACATGCATCAAAGCCATGTATAATGTCATTAGAAAGGGCTGTCTACACTTGCACTGCATGGTGTTGAGCAACACATGGTCTGCCTACTGACACGTGTGTGGTGACTGTTTGCCTTGAGATACTGTCACCCACCATCACCCACTATTGTGTATGTGTTGGATTGCTGGTGTGTGTGTGTGTGTGTGTGTGTGTGTGTGTGTGTGTGTGTGTGTGTGTGTATGTGCTGTGGTGAGCAGTGTATTTCTGTGCATGTGTGCATGTGTTCATGTTTTCATGTGTGCATGTGTGCATGTGTGCATGTGTGCATGTGTTCATGTGTGCATGTGTTCATGTGTTCATGTGTGCATGTGTTCATGTGTTCATGTGTGCATGTGTGCATGTGTGCTAACATCTTCTACAGATTGTAAAGTGCGTTTCCTGTCTTCCTTCCACAGGTGCTGTGTTAGGTGTGGCTGAATGTATCAGGGAACCTGATGTCACCGCCACTAATAGTGGAGATGATGAGACATGTATTGTGGCACAGGAAGGTCTGACAGTCTGTCGTTGGTCCACCAATCGACAGTACACAGCGGTCAACCCCATCTATGTGCACACTCATACTGCCAATACATCCCTCGTCACCAATGGCCATAGCTGAGGTACAGCATATGGTTGGCATTGACCAGGAGAGTGTGGTACCTATGGCACGTGCATCCCCTCACAGCAGCCATAGCCGGATTACCGGAACTGTACCACATAGGTGGATGTCCAGGGGTTCTCAGGGGAGCACCACTGGTCGTATTGCCCCTTGCTGACTTGCCCCGGGAGGTATTACAACCTCCAGTATGTTCTGGGCTGTAATGCAGGCACAGGCATGTATGGAATGGTACACCCAACAGGGACTAAGGGCGCAGAGGGCCCATTACACTGCTATCAATGACAGCATCCGTGACCTTTCAGGTGCCATCCGGAATTACACTGAGGTCATTGATCGCGGTTGGCGGGAGACATTAGATGTCCTCCACAATGTGTTAGCCATGAGCCAGGATCATGCAGGAAGGATGAGAGGCCAATGCGGACGCATACCAGCAACAGCATCAGCTGGCATTCATTGCGGACAGACCACGGATCACAGCCGCTCCCGTAGTGGCAGTACCAGCCCCAGCAATGCTGGGGCTGGCCTGTCCATTGACCGTCCTACTAGACCACGTGCACGTGGTGCTGGCCAGTCCCAGCAGGGACATGGGTCCAGTTATCATACCTCTGCCTCTGATGATAGCACCCAGTCAGGGTTGGTACCCGATACTGCCCGTAGCACCCCTGCTAGGTACAGGTACGGTGTCCATGGCCAGAGACAGTGATCTGTACAGCCTAGCAGGTACAGTCTGTGGCTGTCCCACAACCACCCATATATGGCAGCCACATGGTGGAGTTGTGTGCATGCAGACACACACACATGTACCATACAACTAAGGCTCACACATACACACACACATTACATCAACATTGGCCCATGCAGTACTGTTGTCCCTCACCCACACACACACACACACACACACACACACACACACACACACACACACACACACACACACACATACACCCAGACATGCCGATTGGATGGGTCAATGTCGGGCTCTGGCAAACCTACAACACACCTTGTGCATATGATGACACCTGTGCCACCTCCTGTCATCTGTCACATTGATGCAGGAATAGGCTAACATGGTTCTGATACACAGGGTGACATCATAGCAGTGTAGCAATAGTAGCAAGTTGCCAACAGGAAGGTGTACTGATATCCTTGTAGGTATATCTGAGCAGGCATTATGCATCACAACTCTGATATTCATTGAAGCATTGTTTAAACCAGTGTTAGGTCTGTGTATGTATTGTCCACCCATGTGCCACTTGGATGAAGTGTACAGTGTTGCCAGCATGTGCTAGTGAGTGGACAGTATGTGTGTGATGTGTGCATTACAAATTAGCAGGTGTACATCTGTGAACATGGTGTGTGCGCACTGTCTGCATGTACGTGCATAGTGGAGACGTGGGATGTGCGACATACCCTGTTCTACACATTGTTAACATCTCATGGTATCCTTCGATGGCCAGTATGCATTCTACTACAGATATTTACTAACATGGGTACACGTGTGTATGACATGGGTTGGCACTATGCTGTGGGTGATACTGTTGATATCTGCCAATGATCTGCAGTCTGACAGTATATACCACCTCAACAGCATGACTATAACCAATCATTAGATGATGTCCTGATAAATGACTCACAGTTGTAGGGAACTCAGTAACAGTTGGATCCTTCCAGTACTATACTGTAACAGTAACCAGTGGTACTGACCACCACATGTTCCTGGGACCACATCTGTGTGGCATAAAGCCCTCTTCGGTACATGCAAACATACTAGGGATATGTCCATCCACATCTGGTAATGCATGCATTGGCCTACACTGCATTCCTCAGATGGGACACATATCCTACACAAGGGTATCATACAGACAGATACCTGTTGTCCAATACATGCTGTATAGCAGTACACCGTCTATGGCATGGTCATCCAAATTTACTATACATACTATCCCGACAGTACCACATAGGTGGTAGCACTGAACATGTATGTTGGGTACCAATGTGTACAGACAGACACGTGTTATGTAATCTGTCCCTTGGTATCCACATATACATAGGTATTGTGGGGTCCCTCGGTGTTTCACATAACACATTAGGGGCCTGCATGCATATCCACAGGGCTGGTGCTCACCTATCATGACTGTCCATTATTGCCAGTCGTTGTTGTGTATGAACATGTCTGACATATACCCCAGCAATTACCCTCACTCACAGTACTCTACAGTACGTGTCATGGATGTGTGTGGCAGGGATGTCCTTGGCCATGGGTCACTACATTGGCCGGTCTTGACGCAGACATACATATGTGGTCTATGATCTGAGAAGCAGTGGCACAATCTGTTGAAGGTTACAAATGAATTCATGTAGTATGCAGGCTTCACACCTATGTACTGATTGAGGTCACATGTACACAAATCTGTTTGACACGCAGATACCCGATGTGTGCAATGCACATACTGTTTGAAACATATGTCATACCGTAGTAAAAGCAAAACCAACACTGCATTGACCGCCTGTGGCACACACACAGTGTTTGCAGGACTAAATCCCCTACCTAACTATGTTATGACACTTGTGACATATGCATTAACACAACGCACTACTTGCTTTACTGAGAGCATTCATTTCCAAAGCTCTATTTGTATGATGCTGACATCATCACACTTGGCAAAGAGGTATTCACCACTCCTAATGTATTTCCACAGTCTCCAAAAAGGCCACTCCTCTCAAAGGCAGTTTTACACGCACACATTCACACTCAGCATTTGCAGGATTCAACCCCCTACCTGACTATGTTATGCTACTGGAGAGATACGCATTAACACGACACACTATATGCATTACTGGGTGGTTTCTGTTCTCCTTCAATATTTGTAGGATGCTGTCATAATCAGACTTTCCAAAGAGTTATGTATCTCTTTTAAGATGTGTTTCCACAGTCTCCTCCTCTTAAAGGACATCAAACACATCCCCCCACAAACTTGGTATTAGCAGGACTCAAACCCCTACTTGACTACATTATGACACTAGCGAGATATGCATTAACACGATGTGCTATTTGCTTTACTGGAAGCATTTTTTTCCAAAGCTCTATTTGTAGGATGCTGACATCATCACATTTGGCAAAGAGGGATTCACCACTCCTAATGTATTTCCACAGTCTCCAAAAAGGCCATTAATCTCAAAGGCAGTCTCACACACACACTCATACTCAGCATTTGCAAGATTAAAACCCCTATGTAACTATGTTATGCTACTGGAGAGATACGCATTAACATGGCACGCTATATGCATTACTGGGCGGTTTTTGTTCACCTTGAATATTTGCAGGATGCTGACATCGACAGACTTTCCAAAGAGGGATGTACCTCTTTTAAAATGTGTTTCCACAGTCTCCAAAAAGGCTACTTCTCTCAAAGGAAATCACACACACACACTTGGCTTTTGCAGGATTCAAACCCCTACCTGATTATGTTACAGTACTAGTGAGATTCGCATCAACACGATGTGATATTTGCTTTACTGGGAGCATTCATTTCAAAAGCTCTATTTGTAGGATGCTGACATCATCACACTTGGCAAAGAGGTATTCACCACTCCTAATGTGTTTCCACAGTCTCCAAAAAGGCCACTCCTCTCAACGCCAATCTCACACACACACATACATATACCCACACACACACATTCAGTAATTGCAGGATTCAAACCCCTACCTAACTACGTTATGATACTAGTGAGATATGCATTAACATGACACGCTGTATGCTTTACTGTGTGGTTTCTATTCACATGCTATGTTTGTAGGTTGCTGACATCAGACTGGACATGGTTATGTGTGTGCACGTAGTGTTATGCAATCCCACGAATGAACCGTGTGGGTCAGCAGGTGTGAACATCTTGAACAGGAATACAAAATTCATACCTGGTGTGATCTATCTGTGGACATATTACAATTCCTTCATATGACAATACATATTTATGCACGGATTGTAGGTTTTGTGGATACCATATGTGTCTGTGATGTTGGTAAAGGGCTATTCAAGGTCTATGTGGGACCTGTGTTGCTCCTGTCAGTGATGTTTGTCCTGGGTGGCTGCCTTGCAAGATATCTAGCAGGTATGGGGAACATGATGTGCTCATTAACATACCACAGACGTTTGTGTTGTGTGTTTGTCAGATTACAATATCTCTGTTCCTGACTGCAATCATGATGGACCCCATGGACTAGCATTTTGGACTTCATAGGCTTATAGGAATATAGTTCCCATGGTGAGTTGTGGACCAACACTTGTGGGGTGTGCCACATGTTGCTGTAACACATTCAGTAGTGTAAGATCCAGTAGAGAGTGTGAGGCTCAACAGACTGTTCGGGTGCAGTGTCTGTTTGTCCTGTCGTTCACTTATGACACATATGGAGAAACATTGTTATCCACGTGATGGGATTCATTTGGCATTGTGGGGACCAGTTTACACATTCTACATGTGATATCTCCTGGTATGATGTTAGGGCATTTTGTCACTGGGAGGTGGGTATGTATGTATGGGCCTGTCTGACAGGATGTTGACATTGTCAGTCAGGTACAGTTGACCCTGACTCAGGACATATATGACTGTACATCGATAATTCTGACCTAGCTAAAGGAGGTGTATTGTTTCTGTCTGTACTCCTTTGCAGATTATCTTTCCACAGCAACAACAAACCAGAACACTAAAACCCTGTTATACTCTTTTACACACATGACACACTACTGATCCTTTGTGATCAGTCGATAGTGTATGTCATCATCATATGCTGGCATGTCCAAAGGTCGGTTTTGTTTGTACTCTCCAGTCCAGCTGGTGCATATTGGAATTCTGACGCATTGTTACAACTGCCTTATGTACACAGGTAACACTGTCCTCCTACCAACAAACTCAGATATCTGTGAGAGGTGCAATTGTATAGACAGAAGGGAGGCTGAGCTCTCCCAAGCCATGACTGGCACAGTCTATCAGGTGGTGAAGGTAACCATACACACCACAAATACAGTCACACATGCACCTATGACAACAGCAAACCATATACATTGACACACAATGACATACTTGGAGCATCTAAATGTACTCTGCCTAAGCAGCTGAGACATCCAAAGCAGACACGCAAACAACTGCTAACACACAACCATACACACATATCATCACATAGTTCACAAAGTCATTGTGCCACACAGTCACTGCCCTTAGGCCTACACAACACACCTCATACAACTGTATTAGGTGAATGTAATTGTCGGTCATACTGACTTCCCACTCACCAGGCTGAACAAGGTGAAGGTCACTTTGGGCTGTGTGTCGGGTGCCAGGATATGCCACATGACGCATGCACTGTTGTCAGTCCACTGCAAGTACAAATATGGCTCAATCATTGAGCATTCTGGTGTGTAGACTCTGAGAAGTTCCTCCCTGGACTACATGACAAGAGACGTAGAGGGGCTCTCTGATCATGTAGCCCAGGACAGTATGACCCTGACCTTGTGTAGCATCTTACCCTCACCAAGTACTATGTCACAGTATACAGATGACATGATCAGTTTTAACAGTTGCCTAACATATTGTTGTCATTCACAGGGGATCCAGTGTCTGTCAGCCTGGGATTACATGCTCAACATGCCATGTACATTCGCTATGGACGCCATGCACCTGTCACCCCTAGGATTTCACAGACTGCCTTAGGCTCTTGACACACACATAGTGGCTGTTTGAAGTGAGGGTCAGATGACATAACCACAGCCATAGACATTACAGGGTACAGGAAAGGGAGAGTGATGGTGCTCAACAACTGATGTCTAACCCTCAGAATGCATGCACTCAGGACTCGCATCAGTATGGAATCTGTCAGTATATGTGCAGTAACAAACACTTGGTTCAGGCTCACAAAAGCACAGCAGCACTAACATGTTTTACGTCATACCATGGTTTTCAGACACAGGACTCGGACTGGACAACAACAATAGGGGGGATTCCATATACATCATTCATACACACACCTCCAGGTTGGTAGCAGTACACAAAGCATTGGGGAACGTACATGTGCAACTGAGAGTGGTCAAAACTGCATTTCAGTTTGTAGACTGTTACAGACCACACTCCCAAACATGGGCACAACAGTCGTTATTCCTGGGAACACTGGGGAATGTGAGGGTCTCACCAAACACCATTATACTGTGTGACTTCAAATACACAAACATTGATTGAGTATACTACTCAAGCAGTGACACCCTTCCACAACAGTTGCTAAGATTGTTACACTCAAATGCTAGGGCAGACCTGGTCACCACACCCACAGGGGGTTATACATGTGGTGCCTGATCATCACACACATGGGGACTCTATGTTCCCAGCAGAGGTATACCTCTAATTGTTAAGGTCGGAACATACATTCATCTCACTAGACATACATATCCCATACACACACACATCCTATGTGATCTCAGTGACATACTTCTCATGAGCAAATGTCACATTTGTACAAACTGAGGTGGTATCCCTCAATGACTCAGGGACAGTGTTAATTACGGCTCAGACAACTACATACTTTACAAGCACATTCTATGGACAACTACTGGAATTCATGAATCATGCTATCCCAGATAACTACAAGACTCACTCCTCCAAAGGCAGGGGACCTGTCTACTGGACCACGGCCATTACTGAGCTGTACATGGACAGGAGGAGGCTACTACATTATAGAGCACAATCACAATCTGGAAGGCATCTCTGATCAGTACTATGGTATAGCTATGATCAGTTGTTGATTCATCTAAGGCCCACTTCTAACGGACACTTGCAACAGACACTGTGGACAATCACAAGGTCTTATTTAGTTATGTCAGGGACCTGTGTGGGAACTCACAGATATGCTGTGAGTTACTGCATAATTACAAATGATACAGTGAACCCACTGACATTGCGAGCATCCTGGACAACAGGTTCAGTGGGAATGTTTCCCCACCATCCCCCCTGCAGTGCACATGTCCATCACAACAGGGTGTAGCCTCCCTGACATCACAGATGAACATGTGTGTGCTGCCCTCTCCATAGCAGATAACACAGCATCAGTGGGACCAGATAGTGTCCCAGACGATGGTATACACGAGATTCATGACAAACTTCACACTCACATTATGTCACTGTTCAATATCACAGTTACTACAGGATGTGTACCCATGGAATGGCATACAGCTAAAGTGTACCCGCTACACAGTGCTGGTGCCACAAGGGACCCTGGACATTATCACAATATATGCCTAACTATCCTGGTCTGCTATGCTATGGAGTGTATCATCATGGAACACATACACATACACATTGTGAACCTACAGACACTGGATCCTACACAATTTGGTGTTGTTGTGGGCATATCTTGCCTCTTGCAGATGTCTGATGTTTTTAAACAGTTAACAGGTCCATAGATGTACACAGGGTTGTCCACACAGCTTACCTGGAGGTCGCATACCACTTCTACACAATACCCTACTTGGCCTTTACACATTAGATCACCAGATTCAATATCTACACATATGTCACAATCTGGATTGCTAACTGGATCATGGATAGCACACACATGGTCAGTATTGTAGGTGCCATGTCTGACTATACACCAGTTACACATGGCATCCCACAGGACTCAGTCCTGGGACCTCTCTTGTTCTGTATATATTTCTGATACATACTGGATAACACAGGAGAAATATGGATGACCATGTTTGCAGATGACTGCAAACTGTATGCCATATTCGACTCCACAGCTGGCACAGGCATCCTCAGAAAGGGTCTCACAGAGATGGCTGACTGGTGCCAGAGACATGGCCTACAGCTACCTTACTTTAGATGCATAGTCATCACCTTTGGTAGTAACATCGTGCACACACATTACCACATAGGTGATGATACATCACATGCAGTGTGTGTGGTTTGTGATTTGGGGACATGAATACTTAGTACTCTTGCCTTTGACATTCACGTTGCCAATGTTGTTGGACACACCTTCTATTTAGGCAACCTTATCCCATATAGTTTTACGTCCAGATCAGGTGGGGTCATTGTGACCCTGTAGTTTTCTGGCACATGCTTGGATACAGTGGCCCATTTTGGATGTACCTTACCCAACACCTGCAGCAACTGGAATGTACACAGATTTACATACCAAGTGGATCTAGGGACTCACACAGATGGTATGCACAGTTTGGCTATGGTGACCCCAGCTCTCCTCAGTTGCTTACTGCCTACTTGGATGCAGTCTATGCCTTTTGTTTGATGACATGTCCATCACAGCACTGATGGACAGGCTCCACGTGAGGATATCAAAGTCCCTTACAGCTGCATGCTCCAGGGACAGGTACATGAGCAATGATGTTAATAGGACATGCTGGAGGGGCATATTACCATCACAGAGGCTCCACTCACTCAGGAATGTGATCACAGTACAACATATGCACAGACCCACGCTGAACACCTACAGGTGACATCTTCACAGGTGGACGGATGATCATATGTTTAGCCCTGGGATATGTTATGGGTCCTTGCCAGACAGAGGACGAACAAAATGAACATATGTGAGATATCTTGTGTGACCTAGTATTGACAGGCACAGTCTACTGATCTACCATGATTGCAGACTACAAACACACTGTGGCCAGGCTTCTACATACCCTAGGGCAGATAGCTTAGTGTCAACCTCTGAACCTATGCTAATGTTCAAGATGCACATTGTTCAGTGATGGTACTGATTGCAGGTTTTGTTTCTTCTTTGCTTTACCACTTCCTATGAACAACCTAGGTTTCTGCATAACATATTTGATTGTGACAGTATTTCACTATTTTATATTGTGTCTGTTGTCATATCAATGTGTACACATGGTGGATTGGTGAATAGTGCGAGGTTCCTGGGTTGACATTTGCAACTGTGGGATATGTGTGGCCCACTGCTGTACTCAAACTTGCCCTAAGTGTGTGAGCATGCCCAGTTCAGACTTTCAGTGTTTTGTTGCCTGACATTTGTCTCATAGTTTAAAGTGTGTGAGCATGCCCAGTGTGCTTGCAGTATGTTGCTGTCTGAGGTCCACTACGTTTGTTGATGTGTGTGAACATCACCAATTTTACCATTTATACTATATGTGTGTTGTATATCAGGTTCTATTATTACTGCAGGCCTCACCTTTGTGTCTTAACTCGACAGGGATTATGCTATGCATGCAAGGTTTCCATTAGATACTTAGCATGGACTTATCAACATTTTTTCATGCAAGCTGACCATTGAAATACTGTCATGGTTTAGTGGTTTTGTACTCTGACTATAGTGCACTGTATCCTGGTTTCGTAGACTGTCACTGCTTCATATTTTCATACATGGCAGAACAGACTGCTTCAAGAAAAGTGAAGCAAATATGAAATTGTTAACCTGCTTTTGATGAACTATACCCACATTCGACCAGACTTGCACAACATTGCAGGAACCAACAGCAGCAAAAATTGTAAGACAGACCACAAGAGCAGGATTTCAGGATTTCAGGAAACAAAGCTTTATTCCGGTACCTCGGCCCAATGGCCTTCAAAGGAATAAAAAACACTTCACCAGAGACCATATATATACTGGTGCTGCATATTAATTAAACAATTACATAATTAAGTAATTAAGAAGAGATTCAGCACATACCAAGAATTAAAGAAACAAACACAATTCTTGAAACCACTAACAATAGAATAAATAGTATATCAAAAAAATTACTAAATATTTAAATTCACTTCTAAGTTTAAACCTCGAGGTTTCAAAGTACTATATTTCAGAATAAATCTACTCTCTAAGTTTAGTAAACTTTGTAAAAAATTGCCTCCAGAATATACACTTGGTTTAGCCAAAGCACAAAAATATAATGAATCAACTGACCCATTATGTACTTTATGAAAATGTTCAAATATCGGGCTATCCATTCTAGCATTACGTACATCACCAATGTGTTCTAATATACGAATTTTAAGTTGGCGTTTTGTCTGGCCAATATAATATTTAGGCAAAGCACAGTCACAACCTACTATATAAACAACACCACAAGAGCTACAGTTAAACTTGTTTTTAGCAAAGTATTTCACCCCATTTATAGTACTACCTGATAGATTTCTAACTTTTAAACATATCTTACATTTACCACATTGAAACATACCAAATTCTTTAACAGTGTCGGGTATAGAAACCGCACTAAATAAATGCCTAGGTTTTAGTATTTCTTTAAGATTTTGATATCTGCCATATGAAAAAGAAACAGACTTTGGAAAGAGGTGCCCAAACTCTTCATTATTACAAATAATTGGCCACAAAAAATTAACAATGTTACACAAAATATCCGAAAATAAGGAAAATTTCGTAACAAAAAACATCCTATCATTCATATCCATTTTATTATGAATAATATTCACATAAGGTGTTTTTGTGGCATAATACTTTTGAACACTATCAAATTTTGCACGATTCTTCCTAATAGAAGTTTCAGAATAACCTCTATCCAACAGTCTCTTGCAAACAATATCAAATTCCAAATTTAAGAGACTATGTTCTGAAGTATGTTCATAGATTCGTTTGAATTCACCATAGGGAAGCGCCTCTATCAAGTGCAAAGGATGTGCACTTGATGCATGAAGAAAATTATTTGAGGCTACCTCCTTCCTGTATGGTTTAAATTGTACAATCCCCTGTTTATCCACATACAATAAGATGTCCAAAAACTGAATTTCTTGTTTATTAACATTATATGTGAATTCTAAACCAAACTTATTTTTATGTACATCTACCATAAACTTATCAAAATCTGAAACATCACCTCTACAAATAAAAATTAAATCATCAATATATCTGTAGTAAGAGACGACCTTATTTTGAAAAAATCCCAATGTGTACAAAAAATCAATCTCAAATATAGACATGAATAAAATTGCATAGGTCGGGGCAAAACATTGCTCAGTGTTGCCCAACATTGCTGGACAGTGCACAATATCGCTGAACATTGCCTGTAGTTGTGCTACTTAGTGTGTGCAATTTTGTTCACATATACTAAATAGTGGTGAGAGCTGTTTAGCAGTGCTTTATATTGCTTAACACATAGCAATCATGCCTCAGGTTGTGCTGCAGGGTTGCCTATGTTGGATGCACATTTTACACTCCCTATACATGTTTGTTACCAGGTAGTGTCAAGTTAGGCATCGCTTTTACTATATGTGCAAGTCGGAGAGAGGTATAATTTCCAGGGTTCCTACTGAGCCAGTGTATATGCTATGCATTGCCTCTTTGCCAAGGCCAAAGCATACTGGGCATGCCTCCTTCTGCCTACTGGAGCAGGCTCAGGTTGTTCCTCTTCTGAGTCACGCTCTGCCTGTGATGGCCTTGACAATGGTGGGGGGCTGTTGTGCCCGGCCCTATGCTGCTCCTGCTGCAGCTGTTTTTGCAGGATCATATTGTGTAGCATAGCACATACCATGACTATTTGGGTACATGTAGTTGGTGAGTACGGCAAGGCTCCATCAGATGTGTCCAGGCACCGGAATCGTGACTTGAGCAGCCCAAACACATGCTTGATTACATTTCATGTTTGTGCGTGTGCCTCATTATGGCGTTCCTGTTCATGTGTGTGTGCATTTTTGATGGGTGTCATCAGCCACGGCTCGAGTGCATATCCAGCATCCCCCACTAGGTGACCATGAGGGATGTCCCCATTGGCAAATGTCTGGTACAGACGTGTCAGATGCCAGATATGGGAGTCATGGTAGCTTCCAGGGCAGCAAGCACACACATTCATTATTATGCCCTGGGCATCAGACACGACCTGGCAGTTAATGGAGGGGTAACCCTTGCGGTTATAGTAGACCCTACCCCGCTCATCAGCTGGTGCTTTGATGCGAATGTGCGTGCAGTCTATTGCATCCATTACCTCATGGTATTCCACTATTTGCTGGAAGAGACGCATATTGCTGGCCAATACCTCACGAGAATTGGGGAAACATACATGATCACCAACATGTGCTGCCATGGCATTCAGGAACTGGTGCAGTACCCAAGATGCTGATGCCTGTGAAATCACAATCATATCGCCAGTTGGTCTCTGGAAGGTACCTGTTGCTAATATTCTTAGGCCAACACATACCATGGTTTCCACTGGGATGGGTTCCCCTCTGTTGGTTCTGTGTGTGAGGCGTGGCCTGCACAGCTCAACAATTTGCTGTAGGAGGTCTCTGTCCACTCTATAGCGCTCCACTATCTCCAGCTCATGTAGCCCCTGGTAGGTTACCCTAGGCCTGTACACCCTTCTCCATCTCCTCACTGTGGGTTTCTCAGCAGCCTTTGCATTGTCACCACTCTCAGCATGTTGCATATGTCGTCTTATGACAGCAATGGCAGCCCCTAACATTTCTTTGTCTCAGTAAAGCTTTTTCAGTTTTCACTTCTATTAGCTTACTGCAGTGTTGCAGTGTGTCTGAGAAACACAAACTAGAATGTTTTTGGCTGAGTTTTGAGTGCTGGGCTGGGCTAGTGTAATGCCTGTGTAATTGGCTGATTCCGATTGTTTTCACCTGCTAGCTCTGCTAGTACTCCCTGGTTAACTTCCTGTTTGTTGTGCTTCCTTTTCCCTTTCTGTTTCTTCAGGGGGCAGCGCCAGGCAAACAAGCACAAACACTCGCACAGCAGCTCACACACGCGCAAACATGCATACACGGACTAAAACTTGCTTATTCCTGTTAAGATGTGTGCAAACACGCTTACAACTGTTTACGCAGCCTTACATATGCTTACTCAAGCCTACACGCGCGCACACATGCTTACACCCATGCACACTGTCTTAATCGGGTTTACTGATGCACACACGCGTGCATACATGCACAGCAAGAAACTTTGGTGTTATCCACAGCATACACCTTCGATTTCTTGACTTTACCTGGCCTACCTGTTGACACACCTCTTTCACTATTATGTAAATGTAAGCTGACACATGTCACTCTGCTCCAATGAGCTGCACTCCTTTCATACATACCCCCCTTGTGATGTCACCTATCTTCTACTCTGTTACTCCCCTTATCCTACTCCTACACTCCAGTGACTGTGCTCATTTGTTATGTAAACTTGCAATTCACTATCATAACTCTCATTTGCATAGGATTGCCTACTAATGCTTAGTTACATCTCTTAGACTGAGCTTCCCCCTTTAGTAACCTCTGCTCGGTGGCCATGTTGTCTTCAGCCTGCCATTCCCTTGCATTGTAAATTCATTTTAGCTATGAAATCCACATTTGTGGATCTTAATTATTCATTTTCTGCTTTTTAGGGTGCAGCACTTTTGCGCTGTGCTGCACTATGGTTAAACCCCAGAAATCAGGATTAAAAAATGTATTTTATTTTTAATTTGTATCACTTCCCATTGCCAATGACTGTATTTTTGGCCATTGGCATGCTTCCTCCTGTGAATGCATGTTTTTTTTACAGCTGACATGGCTCCATTTTGCTATTTGTAGAACCGTACTTAGTTATCAACTGAGTACATTTCTGCAGATAACACTACACGTACTCGGGCAGGTTCGGGTTTCCTGGATTGCAAATTCACCTAATTTGCATGGCTTTCACCTGCAATTGAGGTAATTTGCATATCCCAGCCCTGTCCGTGTAGGACTAGTTTAGAGAACTCAGTTGCATGCCCCTGCCGGCTGTTCCTGGACCGCTCGTTGGACATGTTGGCTTGCTGGAGTCTTAATGTGTAGAACCAAGAAACACCAGAAGGGTAAAGTACCAATCAAACAATGCTGTAGCTGACCAATATGAAAAAAGAAAGTATGGTACTCCACGACAATCGAAGCTGACCAACAAATAAAAAGTAAAAACCAATATTCCTTTATTGTAGAACCAGTAAGCGCTTTCACATCTGTATCAACGCTTCATCAGACTTTCTAAATACATTTAATACAAACACTATTTAAATATTTTAACTAATTTATAATCAACCAATGAAATTCTTTCAATAAATCATTAAACCATCTTAAAGTGCCTGTGCTTGTATAACATTCTCTATAGTCCATCTCATGACTTACAAAAACATAAAACAGCACACGTATGCAAAAAATGTAACAAATATCTATATAAAAACAAAAGTATTAAAAACTCATAATAAAAAATGTGTAATATTATTAATATCTGATAAATGATATATCCTATTGTGGTTAGTCAATGTTTCAGGGCTCGATCTTTTAAGAAGGGTTTTAAAGAAACCATTTCATTCAAACCATGGCCTCTATCTGCCTGTAATCTGATGATCCATTTTCCCTCTTCTTTCTCTGTATAGCTCAGTCTTTCTGTAGTAGCTATAGATTCTAAAACTAAAAATTTGAAATTATGTGAAATGTCATTGCGAATGACATGTCTGGCTATTGCATTACTCTCATTCTCTCTATTAATAGCGTATATATGTTCTCTTATTCTTTCTCTTAATGTCCTGTTCATTTTGCCAACATAAAAACTATTGCATTTTTGGCACAAAGCAAGATAAACAACGTTCCTAGTTCTACAGTCTGTATAATGTTGGAACTCATATCTCTTCTGTCTGTCTGGATGTACGAAAGTGTTAGTATTAGCTATGTATCCACATTGATTACAGTGATGACAGGGAAAAGTCCCCTTCCTAGTTGATAATTTTGGTTTCTTATTTCTATGTTCATAACATAGAATTTGTTTTAATGATTTGGTGTTTTTGTAACTAAATCTGGGATAAGTCCCTGCTATCCTTCTAATATCATCATCCAACAGTAACATATTCCAGTTCTTTCTAATCAACTGTGTTATTTTTTTATTCTTATTCATGTAAGGAATAAGAAATCTATTGGATGTCTCCATTGAACTATTTACCTGTCTACCCTGTGAATGTCTAGTTCTTTTGATATAAGGTTGGCCTACTGTATTACGTTCTATTTTTTGTAGTGCCATCAAATCATTCTCGTGATAACCTCTTGCTACAAAATCTGTCCTTACATCCCTAATAGCTTCAAAAAACACATCATCTTCACTAACTATACGTGAGGTTCTAAGAGCCTGACTCTTAACTATGTTCTGATGGATATGTGATGGATGCATGCTGTCACGATGTAAAAATGCATTTCTTCTACAATTTTTCCTAAACACTTCTGTAGTAATCACACCATTGTGTTTCTTTAATAACACATCTAAAAATTCAATTTCAGTGTGAGAATTCTTCCCAGTCAAAGTGAGAAAGGTTGTTGTTCCATTAATATATGTAATAAATTCATTTAATGCAGAAAGATCCCCTCCCCAAATGAGAAAGACATCGTCTACAAAATGCCTGTAATATTTAATGAATTTAGAAAAAAAAACATGTGTTCCAGAATATAAGTATATTCCCAATATGCCAATACTAAATTTGCATAAGAATTGGCACATGGTGTATCCATTGCTACTCCCATTACTTGCAGGAAATATCTTCTATCGTATGTGAATGCATTATTGTTAAGTATCAAATCCATTAACATTGTTAATTTAATGATGTTATCATTGTTAAACTCCTTCTGTATTAAAAACAATCTTAAATACTCTATTCCAACATCATTAGGTATGCTCGTGAAAAGTGATGTAACATCTAGTGTGACCATATAATCACCATCTCTTATAAGACCGCCATTATTATAAGACGCTAAGGTCTCTAAAAAATGTTGTGTATCTCTCAAAATAGAGCCAGTTGACTCCACTAATGGCCGTAGTTGCTTCTCTGCATAAATAGACATGGCTTCTGTCAGCCATCCTTTACTAGAGACAATTGGTCTTAATGGTGGGTTAACTAATGTTTTGTGTATCTTGGGGAGTCCTCTAAACATAGGTATTAGAGGTTTTTCTACCAAAAAATATTTGTATAATGGCCCATCTATAATATTGCACATCAACATGTCATACAAATCGTCATATACCCCTTTAATCAATGTGTCTAACTGCGACATGGTCAAACTCTTATATGTAGTAGCATCATTTAACATGTTATCTATGGTCGTATGATAGAACTCTGTGTCTAACACCACAACTGCTCCCCCTTTATCTGTTTGTCTAATGATGATGGAACAGTTATTCTCCACCGTCTTTAAGGCTTGCCTTTCTTCTTTACTTAAATTATAAAACTTTGGTTTCAATTGTTGTTTATCTAACTGAAAAGCTGTTAACAGATCTTTCTCACATGCTTTTTCAAAACACTCAATCAGAGGGTGTAGCATGGGCACGTAAGACGAAGGTTTCTTAAAAACATGTTAATTCTCAACATCATTATTAGTCTCACTATATTGTAAAGACAATGGTAAATTTCTAGTAAAACACTTTACATCAATTATCAAATCTACCACATCAACATGCTGTGAAGGGATAAAAGACAATCATTTATTTAAAACTGCTTTTTCATCAGGTGATAACATATATTTAGATAAATTTATTGTAAGGTCCGATTTACCGGTTTCAGTAATTTCTTCTGAAACTCGTGTTGCCCACACTCTTCTTCTGTGGCTTTCCATTTCCTCCCTGTGTATTGTGGACTCCACGACTGTCGGTGCACAGGTCAAAATGGAAGCAAAAATGGGAGCGATGATAAATCTCTCATGGTGGTAACTGGTCCAATGTTTTGTGTATTAACTTTCCTCCTGACTACAGGCTCTTCAGGAACTGAGGCCTGTATATCTGTTGATTCTGTGTTATCAGAAAGTGTCTCTGTTACTACTGAAGTTGTCCCTCCACTGAGGGGGGGAAATGATGTCATATTGGTGGAAGCAGTTGGCTGAACTGGATGTGCCGTAGGTTGTCTTCTCTCAGGGGGACGAGTAGCATCTCTATTTTGGATGGAATCCCTCGGCCAAGAAAATATGTTCCCTTTGCAAAAATCTGAACAGTCTTGCTCTAATTTCTTCTTTTTGGCCAACATAAGTCGACTGCCTAGAGAAGTTAGTGTGATTGATAACTCCCCGATAAATTCATCCATTTTCATAGTTGATATCAGTAAACTTAATTCATTTTCCATTTTACTAATTTCATTATTCAAATCATTTTCTATTATGGCATATTGTTCTATCAAGAGTTTCATATATCTGACACTGGTATCCAAATTTAATTTTTGCCATTTGGAGAGTAGCAAAGGGTAAGTGGAGCCAAACGTCGGCATTTTGAGGACACGTAAACCCCTAGGAACCACTTGAAATGATACACAAGCCTCCATGTGTCTCTTCTGCCATTGTACATTTTTTAACTTGGCTGAGATTTCTTCTATTTTTCTAGTTAATTGTAAGACATTGATATTAACCATTTCTCTCTTGTATTGACTTGTATTACTAGCCAAGTCTACACATGACAACCGCAATAAAGGGTTACATTCTGTAATTAATAGTTGTTTAAGTTTGCCGGTATGTGTATTGAAGACTTCCTTTCTTGGAACCTGCAAGCTGGTCTCTTCTGTCATGTCCCCTCGGTGTTACAAACAAAGTCACAATGTGTAGAACCAAGAAACACCAGAAGGGTAAAGTACCAATCAAACAATGCTGTAGCTGACCAATATGAAAAAAGAAAGTATGGTACTCCACGACAATCGAAGCTGACCAACAAATAAAAAGTAAAAAACAATATTCCTCTATTGTAGAACCAGTAAGCACTTTCACGTTTGTATCAATGCTTCATCAGACTTTCAAAATATATTTAATACAAACTCTATTTAAATATTTTAACTAATTTATAATCAACTAATGAAATTCTTTCAATAAAATCATTAAACCATCTTAAAGTGCCTGTCCTTGTATAACATTCTCTATAGTCCATCTCATGACTTACAAAAACATAAAACAACACACGTATGCAACAAATCTAACAAATATCTATATAAAAACAAAAGTATTAAAATCTCGTATTAAAAATGTATAATATTATTAATATCTGATAAATTATATATCCTATTGTGGTTAGTCAATGTTTCAGGGCTCGATCTTTTAAGAAGGGTTTTAAAGAAACCTTTTCATTCAAACCATGGCCTCTATCTGCCTGTAATCTGATGATCCATTTTCCCTCTTCTTTCTCTGTATAATTGCCTGTGTCCCCCAGTCTTTCTGTAGTAGCTATAGATTCTAAAACTAAAAATTTGAAATTATGTGAAATGTGATTGCGAATGACATGTCTGGCTATCACATTACTCTAATTCTCTCTATTAATAGCGTATATATGTTCTCTTATTCTTTCTCTTAATGTCCTGTTCATTTTCCAACATAAAAAAACTCATATCTCTTGTGTGTTTGGAGTCTTACTCTACTCTTAGACTCCGTGCAAGCCTTCGTGAGTCTGGCCCTATAAAAAATCAGCCTGAATATCTACATCTTGGTAATTTAAACATGGTCTTTCCTCAAACTGGGAAGCCACACATTTAACTACTTTAATGTTCAGGTAAAGGTATTTATGTATATTAAACTTATATGTCTTATCACAGTGGTTTAGAAGGGTGTTATTCTTGCATTTAAAGCATATGGTAGAGTCTGTATCCCAAACATCTGATTCTTTGTTTTAACAATTTACATGCATTACACTGAATTATAAAACAAAACAAAACAAAATCTAACTAAGTAATTAAAACAAAACTCATCCATTAATTCCATTTCAAAAACTATTAAATTAAACATTTACACCACACATGTGGTAAGCAAAGAAAAGGAATTATAAGCAGATGTTATAATTGTACTGGATAGAAGCTAAACCCACAATCAAAGTGATTAATCTGAAGAATTTGTAGTGATAGAAAACATTTAGTAGTTCTGTTGCATTGATGTTTATGTTGACTCACCCACAACCCTGCATAAAAACTACATACACACACACACACACACACACACACACACACACACACACACACACACACACACACACACTTTTTGGATCATGATAAAGTGTTTGCTTTGGAAATTTAGAAGTATTCAATTCCCTCATAGCCGAAAACTCTTCTTTCTCTTTCAGTAATTCTGATTCTAATATTGATATTAGCTCATATTTTTTCTGTCAGCAATCTGTCTTATATTTTGGATTGGATTTATAGTTAATCCACTTTTGTTTGTTTTTTTTGGACTAATTGGCAAGAGATTTTCACAATATTTTTGTCTTATATAACCAATTATTTGTATTTTTACAAAGCATGTACTTGGTTCAAGAAAAAGAAAAAAAAAACAGACTGAAAACATGGAGAAATGTATATGAACTTATTACAGACCTAAAAATGAAAAAGCAGCAAACTAAAGACCAGGAAGGAACTGGACCACAAAACTTATAAGCTTTCATTTGTTTAATAAAACACCATGAACTTCATCAGAATAAATACAAAAAATTGAAACCACCCTTTAAATACTTGTCATGTGCAAAACAATCATCCAGTGACAAAATGCTTCAAATAAATTATTTAAATAGCCACTGCAATGTCATGAACATTTAAAAATACACTACAATTTTTTTTAAGATTGCATATGTATAAAAACATGAATATATATATATATATATATATATATATATATATATATAGTCAACATTCATAAAGTACTACACAGTGTTTCATCAAATAAAGCCCATTTTGTGAACAGCTTGGTTCACTACATCAAAGCCTTTGTAACTGAAGAAAATACTTGATGTTAATAGTTTCATTTAGTCCTGGAGGGTAGTCTGATCTTAAAGCTAGCTGCCATTTAGTTTCCCTACATTCTAATAAGGCTTTACAATTAACCCACCAAAGGACCACAAGCTGTTCACAAAATGGGCTTTATTTGATGAAACACTATGTAGTAGTTTGTAAATGTTGACTAATATATATATATATATATATATATATATATATATATATATATATATATATATATATACATGTTTTTATGCATATGCAATCTTAAAAAATTGTAGTATATTTTTAAATTTTCATGACATCAAGTGGCTATTTAAATAACTTATTTGAAGCATTTTGTCATGGGATGACAAGTATTTAAAGGGTGGTTTCACATTTTTGTATTTATTCTGATGAAGTTTGTGGTGTTTTATTAAATGAACGAAAGCTTGTACGTTTTGTGGTCTGGTTCCTTCCTGGTCTTTGGTTTGTTGCTTTTTCATTTTTACTTTGTTCTTTTGAGTTGTTTAGCAGTTTTTATTACAGACCTACCCTAACTTGGACTGGATGTTAATGTTACATCCAACTACTGTACTTGTGGAAATTATTTGTCTTTTTTCACACTGAATAACTCACAATGTCAAACAAACATAAAGTAGTCAGGTAAACTTGTTTTACAGTTTTTGTCACTCCATCTTCATTGTTTAGCTTGCCTTTCTTTTCAGTTGTGACATTTCCCATAATACATTTCAAGAGCTTAGCTTATATAAACCCCAAGAGTAAAATTAGATTCCTATTAAAACATGTAATCATAGTAAATGATAACATGCTCTAAATGTTTTCATGGTGCAACTATCCCATCTTTCTTTTCTGTTTGCAGTAAGTTATCAGTCTAATTTAAAATAACTCTTTATAATTCACTTTCAATGTTATACTGCATTAACTACTATTAAAATAAAATATAGGACGCTTAATTCTGGTAGAAAGCCAATGGATGTAACAGCTGGCATTGACTTCTATCCCTCCTGTACTAAACTACATGACTTATTTACTCTTTGCATTATATCTGTATCTATATCTATCTATTTATCTCCCTCTCTCTCTCTCTCTATATATAAATATATATATATATATATATATATATATATATACTTCCTCTTTATAATCTCGAAATACTGAAATCTCGAATTTCAATATCTCGAGACCATAAAGGCAAATTTTTAAAATAGCGAAAGTACATAATCGCGAATTTAAATATCTCAAATTCATGGTTATGGCTTTATGCTACGCATGGTGCTTTGTGTGGATGGTGTCCAGTGTCATGTATGGATTTAGGTGGAATTTAAGGTACATGATTATTTTGTAAGGGTTTTGGGTGGGAGTTTGAGTGTCTGTGAGTGTGTTTTTAAGTTGTATGGGTAGGCAAATGAAAGTATGACTGTGTAAGTGCTGGATGTGTTGGTGTGTGTATGTGTGTGTGTGTGTGTGTGTGTGTGTGTGTGTGTGTGTGTGTGTGTGTATGTGTGTGTGTGTGTGTGTGTGTGTGTGTGTGTGTGTGTGTGTGTGTGTGTGTGTGTGTGTGTGTGTGTGTGTGCAGGTCCGCGAGGGACTGTAGAATGTCTGGATGTGAGTTTACTTTCTTTTTCTGTTTGTGTAATCTCAGAGTTAGTATATATAAGTAGGGGGTTTGGGGGGCACATCCCCCCACATGGGGGGTACAGGGGGGGATTTCCCCCCTGCTTATTTGTAGTGTAGGTTTGTGGATGTGTGGTGTTATGTTTTTGTGTGTTTTTTGATTTGTACTGGGGGTATTATAGTGTATGTGTGGTGTGGTGTATGCTGTGTGTTCGGGATTTCAAATTTCATGGTTTTTGGCTGTCGGTGTTTTGTGGATTCACCGTTATGGTTTTGAGATACTGAAATTCAAGATTTCAGTATTTCGAGATTATAAAGGGGAACTATATATATGGGTCTACCTGATAACGCCGAAAGCTGGAAACGCAGACGATGAGAACTCCGACACCGGAAGATCGACAATGGAGATGACCGACAGTTGAAAATCCCGACACTGACAACACCATGTCAAATGAGCACTAGTGTGTAAGTATGCGGTAGTGAAGGACGTCAGGGTTAGGGTGCGGGTAAGGTAAGTGTGCGATAGTGACAGACTTTAGGGTTAGGGTGCAAGTAAGGTAAGTATGTGATAGTGACGGACTTTAGGGTTAGAGGTGGATTAAGTGAGTTAGGGTTAGGGCACGGGATAGGTGTGTGTGCGATAGTGACAAACCTTAGGTTTAGGGTTTGGGTTAAGGTTAGTGCATAGATAGTTGTGTTTGTAAGGTTTAGTGTAGGTTTGTAAGGTTTTTGGTCTGCTTGTGTTGTGTGTGTGCTTTTTGGACAGGGGATTTGTTTGTTTCTTGACTGTCAGGATTGTGGTTTGTCGGGCATGTGAAGTTACATGTTTTTGAACTTTTGGTTTTGTAGTGTTGGTGATTTCGTTGTCGGTGTTTTTGCATGTCGGTGTTTTCAGGTAGACCCATATATATATATATATATATATATATATATATATATATATATATATATACATATATATATAGATATATATAGATACATATATATAGATACATATATATATATATATATATATATATATATATATATATATATATATATATATATATATATATATATATATATATATATATACACACACATATAGATATAGTAGATATAGATATAGATATATAATCTATGTTGATAATTCTATAATTTACTTAATGTGACAAATGTGATCATGACAATATATCAGGCAAGATTTCAAATAACATAACTCTTACAAAGTTATTAACAGCATCTTGTGATAAATCTGATGATGCCTACCATTCAGGGTTCTCTCTACCTCACTTTTTCATGTTTTTTTAAGCAGGATGGAGTACTATAGGATCACTCCTTAATGACCAACAATTGCTGGGTCATATTTAATCTTACAATACCAAACTACTGTCTTAGATATTCACAGCAAAATGAGAATCAACAGGGAATGCAGAGATCAAACAAATGAATCTCTTCACTACATACGATTTTTATAATGCTAATCCCCAATACTGACAGCTTTTTTTCTCCTGTTTATCAGTGAGACATATCTTTAAAATGAAAGCATTTTTTAGTTGTTCAGAATCCAGACAAGACTGCAAACTGAATGCTCCATGGTGTTTTGTTTATGTTCTATTGGGGATATCTATAAACATGAATAAAGCAAATATGCTCTACAAAAAAATGTAGCTGTGAGACTAATATCTTATCTGAAAAGGTTGGGTCACCTAAAGTCATATTCTAATAATATATCACTACATTGAAGGGGGATTAATTCTGAATTATAGAAAAACCCTAAAGGATGATGTCCTTTGTTATGTGCCGACTCTAAAGCTCTTCTCACACAACCACTCGAGCAAAAGTAACAACACAGAGGATACAGAATGATAAATATGACTGCTCTTTAAATATATTTTTTTAGTACTGCAGCTGCATTAAGGAATGTTACCAAAAGAAGTAAGACTTACCGTGAAGTCCACAGTTAGACTCCCTATTTGGCAATGCCATTTACAAACTTTTCACTATGTATGCAGAAATACTTTTTTTTAGTTTTAAAGGTGCATATACCAAAAACACTGAAAAATGAAAATGAGTTCCCATAATCATAATCTGTAATGCTTCATAGATTAGTACTAGGCTAACTGTTCTTGTGGGCCATTTTAAGCCTAGCCAATTATTCCTTGTGAGACTCAAACCCTGCACCTTGTGTTTGCAAAGTAAACACCTTAACCATTAGGGCACCCTCCCAACCTTTCCAATGCTCTAAAGATTTGTTCACCTCAAAAATTCCTTTCCAGTAAGCTTCTATTTCCCCTGACATACTTCACCCAGTCTATTTTATTTTACTTTATTCTATTTTATTTTAATTAGTCTGCTTATATTTTAAAAACACTAAGCAAGAGAATTTGTTATATTGTTGACTGTTACTGTCAGAATTATTCTTCAGTTTGGGACTCATTTTATGAATGTCTGCAGGGGAGTAAGGCATGACAAGTGAGGTGCCTAAAACAGCACCCCTCCTATGATTATACAAAGATGGCTGTATTTTATGCTCAGTAGTTTTCTCAAGTGCTTGTGGCTGATTCTCTGTACAGAGCTCTTAGGATGAGTCAGGGAGCAGAACTGTAGATGACCCATGGCATCATATCAACGTGATCTGGGGCAGCTGAATCCCTTCTCTTTCATCTTTTTAGTGACAAACATTTGTACAGTTTATTGTCTGAAAAACAAAGAAAACCAGAAATATATGAATTATTCCAAGCCATGTAATTATGCCTAGAGGCTGGGCAGCTACATGAAGTATTCTGTATTATGTGAGGATCGTTACCTTCTTCTTATCATTGGCATCCCAAAGTGGTGGGTCAAGACTGTGCTTAATTTTCTATCTACAGATTTGGTTGGCAGTGTTTGAAAAAATGATACCAAAGTGAGTGAGCAATTCTGTGTCCAGAAGTTCAATGATCACCGAGTTCAAAACAAATTAATGCAGATCAGTTGTTTCAGTAGAAGTGAAGCCAGCCTGAACTTTGATTTTTTCACAAAACTGTAAATACTTTTTCTAAAGTTTACATTTCATTTATGTTTTTGGTTTCTACCTGTTTGACCAAAAGAACACATTTTGATAATCTCTATTGTAGATAAACCTATACTGAATCTTAAAAAAAAAACTAAAATTTAGAGTGTTTCTATGATTACTGTTGGACTGAAAGATGACATTTGGTGGAGAAATACAATGGGCAATTAATTCTGTATTCCTACCATTAATCATTTAGAAAATTCTATTTTTTTTTTTTTTTTTTTTTGCTGCGGAAAGGAATGATTAGTTCTTATTATATACTTTAAAGAGGGAGAGGTATACACTCCACTGTGACTGGGAAGTGTTATCGTTCCTGTGAACTATGCAGCTGAAGTTTTGCGAACTGTAATCCTTTGCGGTTCTAAAGTGGTATTATGCTGTACTGTCACTTGTGTCTGTCTGGGTGTGGATTAGAGCAGCTGTGTTTGGTGCCTTAGTAAAAGCCACCACAGATATTAGGAAAAATTGTATGTATGCATTTATTTATTTATTCATTCACATTTGATTACCAGGAAAGTCTGAATGGATGGGAGCCCAATTTTAGTGGAGGCCTAGAAAGAAACGTTGAAAAGTGTTACAAAACATTTTAAGGCCAACAATTTTATACTCTTTTAAAAATAATACAAAAACAAGTACAGTTTAAATAATTACACTAATTTAGGCATACTATGAAAATATTGGTTAAGTATAAATATAACTTATATGCAATGGTTTAATATTTAAAGACATTTTAGTCATTTTTATAGAGAAATTAAAGGACAGTTAGTACAATACAAACATGATTTGCAATATGAAGTGAGAGAAAAGCAGGGTTATTGTATATTTAGAGAGAAAGTCAAATAAGAAAAACTGATAGAGGTAAGGAAGTGAGTGAAGAAGTAGAGTAAGGAGATATAAGGTATAAACAGGTATTTGCTCAGATTTAGGGATATTGTTTATCCTGGTGCTGAACAAGAATAAATCCAGCTTTTGACTAGGAAGTCATTCAGAATGGTTTTGAAAGATGAGGTTGAGGGTACTGACCTGATAGATACAGGTGAGGAGCTCCAGGGCTTAGCATCATGGTATAAGCATAGATAATGCCCAACAGATTTGATGGGTTTGAGGACTGGCAGTAGTTTTTTGGTCAATGGATCATAATGACCAACTGGGAACACAGCTGTGTAGGATGTTATCTAGTGTTGGACAAGCAGATATATTCTGGATAATCCTATAGGTAGTAAGAAGCTGTGTATATATTAGTTGGTGGGTAGTTCTACTCAGTTTATGCTTTCTAGTGCTATGCAGTGGTAGGTCTGAAAGGGGTATTTGCTGCAAATTTTAATAACTTTGTTATAACATTGTTCATATTTTCACTTATGTGAAACCTTTAGGTTAGTAAGGATGGGATTACCATAAAGAAGTATGGGGAGGAGTTACCTATTGTCAAGTGTAGTTTAGTTGTGTCCATGAGAATGTTTTTGACTCTATAAAGCATCTTTGGCTCTAAGCATCCCTTTTTTATGATTTTTTATTTTGTAATTTTGTATATTCAGGCCACATTTAAGATTATCCTCTATTACCTTACATAATAATTTACTATGAGAAGTGATTTCAGTGATTGTATTATCAAGAAAAAGGTCTTTAAATGTTGTCTTTTCAAGAGAGAGGATTTTTTTTTTTGTATGGCTCAGCATGAGTTGTGAGTTACAAAACCATGTTTCAGTATCTGTTATAGCTTCCTGAGTAATTTTTTTGGAGGTGTGCCATGTTGTCAGAAACAGTCTATTACTGATGAAAGTGAGAGCAGATGAAGATGTTGAGTTTTACCTCATGACTTTCAGGAAGTGTGTAACAAAAGAAAATTGTCCCTCAATTGAGAGGACCAGAATTTTATCTCAAGGAGACTCTCTCAAATGCTATCTGGATATGAATGGTACAGATCACCACATTTACAAAAGATGAAAAAAATTAACTTTTAGTTTGAGCAGTTGCTTTAATGGGAGAACACGCAGACAGATTTAGTCATTTGACATTATCAATGGACAGATAGGTGAAGTCTTAGATTGCTGATTTGAAACACATACTATAACTGTGGTTAGAACCTTTGTGAATAGTATAAAAAAATTGTAAACTTCCTAGTAGTGGATAGATTTAAAAGGGCACTATCTAGCAATTTAAAAAAATTAGATTTTTAAAATGATGTGCAAACCTCTGAATAATCATTAGCCACATCAAAATATTTGGTAGGCAATCAGTTATTAAGCAACCTAAGGAGAACCTGTAAATTGTGCTGAGGTTCAATGCACAGCCTCTAGAAATATAGAGCCTGCCTTTTGCCACTGTGCTTTTTCAAATGTATTAAATGCGCTCTTTTTCTAGATGAAAAAGAATTACAGAGATTGTTAGATTACAAGCATGAGTACTTCACTTAAAACATAATATGTTTCTAAGCATAAAACTAGTAGCAAACAGAAGTGTTGAAGTAATATGTGCATGCTGTGGGGGGAGAGTATTGTAAATACAAGCAGAAAGACAAACTTAAAAGCACTGAGAGCAGAAAGTCAGTACAGAGGATATTGAAGAGAGGTCCACAGTTATGAGAAGGGAAACAGACAAAGAAATTCAGAAGGATGCAAATGAGCCTTATAATGAGCAAACAAAAATAACATGGTCAGAGATGTGATCAGAAAACCAAACAAATGCAGACGTAGGACACATAGGTTCATAGGTTCTTAGGTAGGTACTAGGCTATCAGCCCAAGGGCCTAAGTAAGCCTAGTCAACAAGGTTCCCTGGCTTATGCTCCCCGAGAAGCTTAATTTCCTGTGCCACTGTCAAGCAGAGCCACAGGAGTGATCCCTGGGGTGTATTTCCTATTTCCCATCCACTCATCAAGATTTTTCTTGAAGAGTGCTAATGAGGAGCTTTGCTTGACATAGATGGGTAGCTTGTTCTGGAGTATAGGAAGTCTCTGGGACAGGAATCTATCCCTCCGGTATGTCCTCTTTATTGTGGTGACAAGGTTTAGGTCCCTAGAGCATGTAGCTTGGAGGGATTGGGATTTCTTTAGGTGTAGCATGTCTAACAGCTCTGGGTTTAACATAGCTTTTATATGTTAGGCAGAGATATCCTCGGAGTAGGCGATATGCTACAGAGTAAATCTGGAGTTTTTTTGAGATGGTCAGTGTAGGGAATCTGTTTGAAGCCAGTAATGCTCTTTGGGAGGTACTTCTGTGGCCTTTCCAACTGCTGCAGATGTCTTATGAGGTGCATTCCAAAAGGAGCGTTGTACTCTATAATGGGCCTAATGAGTGCTGAGTAGAGGGGAACAATGATCTTTTTTTTCCTGGAATAAGAACCCTTTTGTGATGAGTTGGCCACACAGAAGGATTTCTTGACTACTGTGGCGATGTGATTATCAAAGGAGAGACTACTGTCCACCTGGGTCCCAAGGTCTCTTATCACACATTCGGCATTAAGTAGACTGCCATTTATGTGGTAGTTAATGGCTACAGAGTTTTTACCAAAGGGGGTGACAGTGCACTTTTTGGCATTGAGCTTGAGGCTATGCCTCTGACACAAGGCATCTGTCTCAGTGAGACCCTTCTGTAGGATGTCATTTGGGGACTCGACTATGGCTCCTAGTTTGCAGTCATCTGCAAACTTCATTAGCCAGAGGCCTTCTGTCTTAGCCTGTACTTCAGAGAAGTAGATACCAAACAGGAGAGGTCCCAGGACTGAACCCTGTGGTACTTCACTTGTCAATGATTTGAAGTCAGATTTGGAGTTTGCAACTTTTACAATGTGGGTTCTGTCATTGAGCCAGTTGGCAACCCATCTTGTGATGTAAGGATTTATACCTAGTTTAGTGAGTTTAGCAATAATTCCAGAATGGGGGATGGTGTCAAAAGCCTTGGCGAGGTCAAGATAGGCTGTGTGAACCACCTTACCCTGGTCTATGGCTTTGGTGACTGTGTCAAAGAACTCGATCAGGTTCAGAAGGCATGAACTGCTTCTCACAAACCTGAACTAGGTGGGGTCCAGAGTTTGGAGGTTACCAATGTTTTTGTTTATGAGTTCCATGATGATATGTTCTATGGCCTTGCAGACCAGGTTTGTCAGGCTAATAGGGCGATATTTCCCAGGATCAAGTGGTGGCTCCCCCTTTGTGGAGTGGATAACCGTTGCTGTGCACCATTCAGTGGGCAGAAAGCCTGACATGAGACTATGATTGAACATGGTGCTTAGGTGGGGAGCCAGTTTGTTCTGAAGTTCATGTAAAACGGAGCCTGGGATGTTGTCTGGTCCCATGGATGCTGTGTTTTTGGTTTTAGAGAGTGCAGCTTTTACCTGCATAGAAGTGATTACAGAGACTCTGCATTCTTTCTGTATAGACATGGGCCCTTTAGGGGGTGAGAGGGGGGTAAAGTTAGCACTGAACCTATCTGCCAGGATTTTGGCAATATCAGTTGGTTCTGTAATTTTCATGCTGTTGTGCTGTAACTCAGAGCAGATCTAGGTGTTGCCATTGAGATTCTTGACATAGCTATAGAATGCTTTGTGGTTGCCATTAGAATCAGTTGCAATTTTGTTTTCATAGCTAGCTTTGGAGGCTCTTATAAAGTATCTCAGCTTATTACTGAGGCTGATCAGGGTGCTCATCCACTCATGGGATTTTACTCTCTTTTGCAACAGTTACTTCCTTCTGTTGTAGAGTTTGTTTATGGTAGGGGACCACAGATTGGCTTCCTTTTTTTGGAGGACAGAGTCTTGGTTCTGTTTGGTATAGCATGATCCATGCACTTGTGTAAGTGCTTATAGAGTGCATTTGTGTAGAATTCAGCAGTTGTAACTGTATGTCCATTTGCATGGGTGTCATGAAGTGCACCACATATGTCTTAAGAAGCATGAAATTGGCTTTGGAGAAATGTTTTACTGGGGTTTCCTTAATGGTGGGGGGGGAGGTATGCGGATATCTAGGGTGATTAACTTATGGTTGGATCTGGCCAATGAGGAGTTGACTTCAGGTGTGGAACACTGGTCACTCATGTTGGTAATGACTAGGTCTAGGATATAGGTGCCCCTGCTGGGAGTGTGGATAAGTTGATCCAGGGCATTGGAATTTATGAATTCCAGAAAGTGTTGCACAAAGGAGTTGGTACATGAGTAGTTTTCCCAGTTAATGGTGGGGTTGGTTGAAGTCTAATATTTTCAGTATATTAAGAAAAGAGGAGTGGGAATCCTGAGGCATGGTGGGAGATCTGTATCAAGCTACAGTTTGGATTGCAGTTTTGCTCAGAGTTAGTTGCACTTGGATAACCTCTAATGCATTATGCTGTGCAACTAGCCTGGAGGTGTGGATATCCTTAACAAATATGGACACACCTCCGCCTTTGGTGTTCTGGTCCAGGTTAGATGGCTGAAAAGTGTGGTATGAGTTATAGCCTGGTAATGCAGGGGTGCTCTCTAGAGCCTTGAACCAGGTCTCAGTCACTGCACAGATATTGATGCTCTCTATTTTAAGGAGTGCCTCGAGTGACTGCATTTTGAGATTTAGACTTCTAGCATTGAGTAGCATTACCCTCCGTTTTTTCTTGCCTGTTGCTGTTATGGTGGTGAATTTGTCATTTGAACCTTGCCTAAAAAAAGACACTATAGGGGCGGCAAGGCCCTTAGCCAGTATCCAGAATCTCAGGGGCAACAGGTGGAGGCCATCTCTGGTAAAGCATTGTGGTCTGTCGAACATGTCATCCCGGGGAGACAGATACTGGATCCCCTTAGAATGACACCAGAAGCGACCTGAGTGCGTGGGTTATGTGTCGGATCCTGGCACCCGACAGGCAGCTGACAGTAACCTTCTCCTTGTTTAGCCTGGTAACTGGAACATCAGTTTGTCTGATGACAGACTCACACATGACTAGTGTGTTGGATATGTTGTTTTGCCTTAAGGACTTTGCTTTATTGGCACACCACACTGAGCCTGTGGGCTATGTATCATTTGGGTTGTGTTGGGGGGTGTACAGAGGTTGCTTGCTTTTCTACTTTGGAGGTCTCTGTTGCTTGAGCAGATTATTATTGAAAGCCTCTGTGAATATTTTTGTGTTTCTATGTGTAGATTTTGGCAGTGTAGATTTAGTGGGACTATGTGATGAAGGTGGTGTGGTTCATAGGTTCATAGGTTAGTACTAAGCTAACTGCCCTTGCGAGCCATTTTAAGCCTAGCCAATTATCCCTTGTGAGACTCAAACCCTGCACCTTGTGTTTGTAAGGCAAACACCTTCACCATTAGGCCACCCTCCCAACCCTCGACTGTCAGGTTCAGTCTTGGTTGGAAAGAGCTTTACCTCCAGTTTGGCTAGATAAGTGCATCTCTTACAGTTTGTGGTGTTGTGTGGTAGGAGGAGAGGGTTGTCTGTGTACATGAGGCAATTGCTACATTGCCCCAAGATGCCCAGATTCATCAGATAAACAGGAGTGAACACTGGGAGCTGACCCTTGGACATGCCTGAATAAAAAACTACTTTCCGCTAGACAAGTGAGCTAAATGAGTATAAGAGCTGTTTTTCTCTAAGCAAGTGAGAAAAGTAAGTACATAAACTGTTTTCCTGTAGGTAAAGAGGAAGGTTGAGTGCTGTAGTAATTTGTAGCTTATTTAGTGCTAACAACAAATTCTGAACAAGTGCTGAGCATGAATAAGCAAATTCAAGTGCTAAAACTAAGAATCTGTACCCGGATCTTGTGGTAGATAGGCTATCTAGTGCTTACCATTCCCACTGATAATCTACAATGCTTCCCTCTGACACAGAAAGGCTTGGGGGGCTCAGAAGCTTACAAACAGTCCTGGATACAGCAAATTTGTATCTGGACTAGACTAGTTACAGGAAAGGTGGGACACAAGTGCAAATACAGGCTTTTAAACCAGAAAGTTGAAAGAGATGGAAAAAACTGCCCAAACGGCCAATAAACTACAATTTCTGGGCCAGAAACCACTCTTGTGGTAGATAGGCTACCTAGTGCTTACCACTCCCAATGATAAGCTAGAAGGCTTCCCTCCAACACAAAAAGACCTGTGGGGTTCAGAAGCTTACAAACAGTCCTGGATACACCAAATCTGTATCTGGACTAGACTAGTTACAGGAAAGATGGGAAACAAGCGCAAATGCAAGCTTTTAAACCAGTAAGTTGAAAGAGATGAAAAAACTGCCAAACGGCCAATAAACTACAATTTCTGGGCCAGAAACCACTCTTGTGGTAGATAGGCTACCTTGTGCCTACCATTCCCACTGATAAGCTAGAAGGATTCCCTACAACACAGAAAGGTTTGGGGGGCTCAAAAGCTTACAAACAATCCTGGATACAGCAAATATGTATCTGGACTAGACTAGTTACATGAAAGGTGGGAAACAAGTGCAAACGCAGGAAACAAGTTTAGAATTTATTTATTTTTTTGCATATACAGTGGATATAAAAAGTTTACACACCCCTGTTAAATGCCGGGTTTTTGTGATACAAAAAAAATGAGACCACAATAAATCATTTTAAACCTTTTCCCACCTTTAATGTGACCTATAACATGTGCAATTCAATTGAAAAACAAACAAGTCTGTTAGGGAAAAAAATATAAAAAATAAACAACATACGATAAGTTGGTTGCATAAGTGTGCACACCCTTAAACTAATACTTTGTTGAAGCACCTTTTGATTTAATTACAACATTCAGTCTTCTTGGCTACACACCTGCTATCAATTAAAGAGACTCTGATTAACCCCAAATAAAAGTTCAGCTGTCCTAGTAGGATTTTCCTGACATTTACTCAGTTGCCTGCTACAGTAAAAGCCATGATTCACAGAGAGCTTACAAAGCATCCAAGGGATCTCATTGTTGAAAGGTATCAGTCAGTAGAAGGGTATAAAAAATGTCTACAGCATTGGATATACCATGGAACACAGTGAAGACAGTCATCAAAAAGTGGAGAAAATATGGGACAACAGTGACGTTGCAAAGAACTGGCTGTCCTTCCAAAATTGATGAAAAGACAAGATGAAAACTGGTCAGAGAGGCTGCCAAGAGACCTACAGCAACACTGAAGGAGCTGCAGGAATTTCTGGCAAGTACTGGTTGTGTACTACATGTGACAACAATTTCCTGTATTCTCTATATGTCTGGGCTATTGGGTAGGGTTTCAAGATGGAAGCCTTTTCTTACATAGAAAAACATTCAGGCCTGGCTAAAATTTGCAAAACAATACATCAAGTCTCACAAAAGCATGTGGGAAAATGTGTTATGGTCTGATGAGACCAAGGTTGAACTTTTTGGCCACAATTCCAAAAGGTACATTTGATGCAAAAACAACAGTTCGCATCACCAAAAGAACACCATCACCACAGTGAAGCATGGTGGTGGCAGTATCATGCTTTGGGTTTACTTTTCTTCAGCTGGAACTGGGGCTTTAATTAAGGTAGAGGAAATTATGAACAGTTCCAAATACCAGTCACTTTTGGCCCAAAACCTTCAGGCATCCACTAGAAAGCTGAAGATGAAGAGGAATTTCACCTTTCATCATGATAATGACCCCAACCATACATCAAAATCAACAAAAGTATGGCTTTACCAGAAGAAAATTAAAGTTTTGGAATGGCCCAGCCAGAGCCCAGACCTAAATCCAATAGAAAATCTGTGGGATGATCTGAAGAGGGCTGTGCACAAGAGATGCCCTCGCAATCTGACAGATTTGGAGCGCTTTTGTAAGGAAGAGTGGGCAAATATTCCCAAGTCAAGATGTGCCATGCTGATAGACTCCTACCCAAGAAGACTGAATGCTGTAATTACGTCAAAAGGTGCTTCAACAAACTATTAGTTTAAGGGTGTGCACAGTTATGCAACCAGCTTATTGTAACTTTTTTTATTTTTTTATATTTTTCCCCTAACAGATTTGTTTGTTTTTCAATTGAATTGTATAGGTTATAAGTCACATTAAAGGTGGGAAAAGTTTTTAAATGATTTATTGTGATCTCATTGTTTATATCACAAAAACCTGGCATTTTAACAGGGGTGTGTACATTTTTATATCCACTGTAAGTGGTTTCCTAGCTGAAACAAAATCATATTGAGCATTTTCCTACACCTCCTCTGTGGGAAATTTAGTAACGAAATGTGTGGTTCACCAGAGAAAATGAAACCAACATGGAATGTAGGAAGTCCTGTATTCAATTCCCAGAGAAGGATCAGAGTTTTCTTTCCTTTTCAGTTTTTAAAATAATGCTGTGTTAACAGTCTGTGCTGAATTTACATACTTGAATGCAAACAAGAAGAAAATTATCACATTGATGGTTTCCTAGCTGAAAGCAGATACAACTGCTTTTGGGGCAAACTCAATACCTAACTGTCGCAGAAGTCCAGTTGTTTCAGAAGTGGTCAAAATAGTACAAAATGTGTGTAGTCCTATGTTCTAACCCCAAAGGTCAGTGTTTTTCCTTTACACTATATTTGTTAAAATAATTCCAGGTCAGCTATGTGTAATGCATTTTGACTGCTGTGAGTAAACAAGAAAAAAAAAAAATATCACCATATCCGTGGTTTCCTAACTTAAAAAAGAAACAACGGTCTTGGAGTAAACTTAGTACCTAACCACCCAGAGATATCTGCACAAAATACAGGAAGTCCTGGGATCAGTTCAAAGACAAGGATCAGTGATTCAGTTTTTTTCCTTTTCAGTTATTAGTGCTAGAATAGGTGAGGAGAAAATGCTAAAGTTAAAGCATGGTAAAAAAAAAAAAAAAGTAGTGCCACAGAATTACTCTCAAAAATGATCCATTCCAAATGATGAATTAGATGAAGGAGAGAGAGCAGTACATTTGCATTTGGGGGTTGAAGTTATACCCTCCATCTCAAGTCAAGCTAGGGACGAAAGTAGTGCCGACCTTAAGAAAAAGCAGTAGGAACATAATAGTCTCAGTAGAGCTAGAAAAATCATAACAAGGGTTGAATGGTGACCCCTGATCAGAACAGTTCTACTCCATTCCCAAAAATGACTTGAGAACATATAATAATCTAGTGCCAGATATCAACATCTTTACATTTCTTGCACAAAAGCTGGCACATGGCAATGTTTTGGATGGACATTTAGGCATGAATAAAACAAAGACTAAGACTTTAGCTAGGATGGGCTAGCCAACATTTGTGAAGGATTTAGAGCATTTTTAAATAATTTCCCCATAATATAAGAAAACAGCAAGTAATGTATAGTTTAGGAACCCTTTGAAAGTTTCAACTATAATAGACATCCTGTTTAACTGCATAGCTATGGACTATATGTGAGTTTATATAATGGTCATATATACATACGGGTCTATATGACTTGGTCGACAGTTCATATGATCGACTGTTTATTTGGTCGACAGTTCATTTGATCGGCAAGCATTTTAGGGGGCTTCCCCACACTAATGTGGGGGGCTGTGCCCCCCACACACCCCCTAACTATATATATCAACTCCAGGGTCACACAACATTGGGGAAGGGGGCAAATGCTTGTCGATCAAATGAACTGTCGACCAAATAAACAGTCGATCATATGAACTGTCGACCAAGTCATATAGACCCATACATACATACATACATACATGCATACATGTAATCACTGATTATATCACAATGGTCCCAAAAGCAGGGAAACTAAGACAAATAAACACTATGGCTATAGCACAAGAACCGGTGCTACTATTTTCCAGTCTTGGAAAGACTCAAGAATTCATTATCGACCAGTGCACACTATTCATACCCAGACAAATGCATGAACTATAACTGCTCTTTCAGGAAAGACAACAAAGAATTTCTGTATACCAACATGAAAAGATCTTGCATCAATAAGCTATGGAACAAATTGTTAAAAAACTTGGGACAGTTGTTTCTACACTGTCTCTTTGCTGTAGGTAAAAATTAATCCAGTTCTCATATAGATTTATGCCTTTTGAGATATTATATGGTAGGCATCAACAGGGCTGTCTAGATATAGTAAGGGAAATCTAGGATACAATATCATACAGAAACCATGAATAGGTAAAATTGGTGGAATACCTGCTGACACAGAATACATGGAAAGAGAACAAGAATCCCAACAGAAAGCCTAGAAACACTAACTTTGGACTATAACAGGCAGGGTGCAACATCCATGTGTTCATACCCAAGGCCCTCTTGAAGTGATAAAGAGAGAATAAAATAAATCTTAGTGTAACATCAACTGAAAAAGAAAACGTGAACATATGTGTCAATGTACTGAAGTCCTGGAAAGAAAATGAGGTTTCTGCAAAGAAGATTTTAAATGAAGAAGTTAAAAAACAACAACAGAGTGTCCTGTAGTAAAGATGCAGTAAATGTATATGCATAAAAAAAAATAAGTAAAAAAAAAAAAAAAAAATATATATATATATATATATATATATATATATATGTATATATATATATATATATATATGTATATAAATATTCAATTACACCAATTACAGCACTTTACATTCTCCAAAAACCTAACCACCTTCTCCCTTCCTTTATTCCATATTCATAAGTAAATTAATTAATCAAAGTCAATTGCACGCAAAACAGCTGAAACCATAAATCAAGCACATCCGAAGACTTAGTCCTGCAAACTGGTTTTGCCCACTGGCGTTATCACTGTTACAGTAAAAAAGCATTATGCTCTAATACTAGCCCTAATAATTTTAACAAAAATTCAAGTTTGTTTTTCTGACTACATTCCGGAAAACCTAAGCCAGTAATTTGGCAGCTTTTAATCCACCTTTGTGAGGAATGCTAGTATACAGTGATTGTACATCAAGTGTACTTATATATGATTAGATATGAATGAGTATGAAATATGAATCTTCATCCAAAAGATTCAAAATTCATTGCTATCTTTGACATAAGCCCTTACTAGTGATAATAAAGGTTTTAACTTTGTTTCCAAATAAACT